>NC_053427.1:16192136-16545567 GCF_007990345.1 Gossypium hirsutum | reverse complement strand
TTGGCAATTTCTTCCAAATCGCGAGGTGAATCTCGGATCTCTATCCGACACAATAGAAATGGGCACCCTGTAATCTCACAATCTAAGAAACATACAATCAGCTAGTTTATCCAAAGAAAAATCCGTATGTACAGGAATAAAATGAGCCGACTTAGTCAGTCTATCAACAACACCCAAATCGCATCTTTCTTACTGTCGACAATGGCAACCCAGACACAAAATCCATCTGACTCGATCCCATTTCCATTCAGGTACCATGATCGGCTGGAGTAAACCCATGGGCACTTGATGTTCCGCCTTCACTTGCTGACATATTAAACACTTCGAAACAAAATCAGAAATGTCTCGTTTCATACCATGTCACCAAAACTGACGTCTCAGGTCGTTGTACATTTTCGTACTCCCCGGGTGAATTGACATTCGGCTACAATGAGCTTCGTTCAGAATCATCGTAATAATTTTGAATTTCTTGGACACACAAACGACTTCTGAACCTCAAACAATCGCTATCGTCAATTTGAAACTCTGATTCCATGTTCGAAACACATTCAGCCCGTTTTGCAACCAATTCATCATCGACTTTCTAAGCTTCACGAATTTGATGAATCAATAATGGTTTGGCCTTTAATTCAGCTACTAACACATTGTCGGGTAAACAGACAAGTGTACATTCATCGCTCGTAAAGCAAGCAGTGATTTCGGCTTAAGGCGTCCGCAACCACATTAGCCTTTCCCGGGTGATAATCAATGACAAGCTCATAATCTTTCAACAACTTAAGCCAACGCCTTTGTCGCAGATTCAAGTCTCTTTGAGTCATCAAATATTTGAGACTTTGTGATCCGAAAATACATGGCACTTCTCACCAAATAAGTAATGTCGCCATATTTCAAAGCGAATACGATGGCAGCTAATTCGAGATCATGGGTTGGATAATTTTCTCATGTGGCTTCAGTTGCCTCGACGCATACGCTACAACTCGACCTTCTTGCATCAATACACAACCCAACCCAAGTAAGGATGCATCACTGTAATGACGAACTCCTTGCCTGATTCGGGCTGCACTAGTACTGGAGCTTCCGTCAAATGGGTTTTCAATTGATCGAAACTTTTCTGACACCTTTCCGTCCATTCAAACTTAACATCTTTCTGAAGTAGCTTCGTTATTGGTGTGGCTATCATCGAGAAACCTTTTACAAACCGTCCGGTAGTAACCGACAAGTCCCAAAAAGCTCCGAACTTCAGTAATATTTCTCAGAGGCTTCCAGTTAAGTATGGCTGAAATTTTGCTCGGATCGACTCGAATGCCCGATGCAGATACCACGTAACCCAGGAAGCTAACCTCTCTTAACCAGAACTCACACTTACTGAACTTAGCATATAGCTGCTTATCTCGTAAATCTGCAACACTAATCTCAGGTGTTCAGCATGCTCGGTTTCATTTCTTGAGTAAACCAAGATGTCATCAATAAACACAACTACAAACCGATCCAAATACGGTCTAAAGATCCGATTCATCAAATCCATAATACGCAGGGCATTAGTGAGCCCAAATGCATCACTAAGAATCGTAGTGACCGTATCTCGTCTGAAAGCAGTTTTGGTATATCCGAATCTCAAATTCGCAACTGATAATAACCCGATCTCAAATCTATCTTTGAAAACACTGAGGCTTCCTTTAGTGATCAAACAAATCATCAATGCGCGGTATCGGATATTTATTCTTTATTGTCACTTTATTCAGCTGATGATAGTCGATGCACAACCTCATGGTTCCGTCCTTCTTTTTCACAAACAATACTGGTGCACCCCAAGGTGAGAAACTTGGTCGAGCGAAACCTCTATCCGTCAACTCTTGCAACTGAGCTTTCAACTCCTTTAATTCGTTGGTGCCATACGATACGGAGCTATCGATATCGGTGTAGTCCCAGGTACAAGCTCGATGCCAAACTCTACCTCCCGAACAGGTGGTAAACCCGGTAATTCTTCGGAAAAAACATTCGGGTAATCACAAACCACTGGCACAGATTCAGGCTTCTTTTCTAACTCTTTGTCATCAAGTACATACGCAAGGTATGCTTCGCACCCCTTTCTTACATATTTCTGAGCCAACATTGATGATATTACAGCTGGCAACCTATTCAAGTCAGTAGACTTAACTCGGATTATCTCGTTATTTACACATCTCAGATCGATGGTTTTTCTTTTGCAATTTACAATTGCATCGTGTACGGTCAACCAATCCATACCGAGGATAACATCAAATTCGTCAAACGGTAAAAGCATCAAATCGGCCAGAAAACAGGAACCTCTGATTTCTAAGGGACATTTCTTACACACTTTGTCGACAAGCACGTAACGACCCAAAGGATTTGACACTCGAATTACAAACTCAGTAGACTCAACAGGTAGAGTCTTACTGGATGCTAAGGTTTCACATATATAAGAATGAGTAGAACCAGGGTCAATCAAAGCAATCACATTAGTATCAAAGAGAGTAAAAGTACCGGTAATAACATCTGGCGAAGAAGCATCCTCGCGTGCGCGAATAGCATAAGCTCTAGCAGGAGCACGAGCCTCAAATCTGGTTGTAGCATCTCTAGATCCTCTCTGACCACCACTAGCATTGCCTGTATTCCTAGATGGTTTACCCCGAGCAGTAGTAGCACCAGGTTTCCCACTCTGATTTCCATTCTGTTCAGACAACCTCGGGCAATCTTTAATAAAGTGGTCAACTGATCCGCACTTGTAACAGGAGCGGTCATGGAATCTACAACTCCCCGAATGCCATTTACCACAATACTGACACTCCGTTCTATCTCGACGATCATTTCCAACACTGGCAACCTAAGTGACTCGTGAACTCATAGGGGGTCGATCACGATCTCGTCTAGTAAAACCCGAAGTGTCTCTAGATCGGCCCAAATCATCTCTAAATTTCTTTGATGACTGTTGAAAGGGCCTCCCCGAAGACCTCTTACGAAACTCCTTTGCTCCCATATCAGCTTTTCTTTTCTCCATTCTGAGCTCCTTGGCTTTGCAAGCTTGCTCGACAAGTACCACAAATTCTCGGATTTCCAAAATGCCAACATACAGCTTTATGTCATCATTCAGTCCATCCTCGAAACATTTACACATTGCGGCTTCTGAAGAAATGCATTCTCGAGCGTACCGGCTAAGCCTTACAAACTTTCGTTCATAGTCGGTAACCGACATGGAACCTTGTTTAAGTTCAAGAAATTCCTTCCATTTTTGGTCAATAAATCTTTGACTGATATACTTCTTTCGAAACTCGGTTTGGAAAAAATCCCAAGTTACTTGCTCTCGGGGTACAACAGAAATCAACGTATTCTACCAATAGTAGGCAGAATCACGTAGCAAGGAGATAGTACACTTTAGGCACTCATCGGGTGTGCAAGATAGCTCATCGAGTACCCGAATAGTGTTGTCCAACCAAAATTCAGCTTGCTCGGCATCATCGCTGTCAGTAGCTTTAAATTCAGTAGCCCCGTGTTTTCGGATTCTGTCAGCTGGGGGCTTATTTGACCTTATTTGGTCAGTTACAGGAGGTATTGTAGGTGCGGGGTGGTATTAGTCGGGAATGGAGGTTGTGGAACAGCCGTATTAGTTCGAATGTATTGGTTAAACCAATCATTCATCACGCTATAAAAAGCTTGCCTAGCCTCATCATTCGGATTGCTAGCAATAGGTTGAGAGTCCACCGGCGCTGTCCCTTGTGCGGGAGCAGGCGGTACACTCTCAAGATCATCAGCTACCGCTCGGTCGGGATCGGGGTCCATTACTATAAATAAACACATTTGCAAATGTCAGAAATCACCACACTATCAAATAATCACAAAATGGCATGTATAGCTAGACCCAAATGTATTATGGTAGTCCTAGAATCGACTAAACCGTAGCTCTGATACCAATAAAATTGTAACACACCGTACCCGAGACCGTTGCCGGAGTCAGACACGAGGGGTTAACAGACTTAATTCCCTTATTTTTACAGTCCATTTTAAAAATTTCCAGACTAGCTGGCTAACTGCGTCACTGTCACCTTAAAAATCATATCTTGAGTTCCAAAACTCGAAAATCAATTTTATGAATTTTCCCTGAAACTATACTCATATATCCATCCAAAAATTGTTTTCTAGAATTTTTGGTCTGGCCAATTAGTACAGTTTATTAGTTAAAGTCTCCCCTGTTTCAGGGTTCGACTGCTCTGACCTTCATGCATTACGACTTATATATCTCCCTGTACAGGGCTTCAATACTTATGCCGTTTGTTTCTAAAGAAACTAGACTCGAAAAGGAATCTATAAATATATGGAATGACTTCTAACTATCTCTGGTTAATTTATAATGAATTTCCTAAGTCCAAATAGGGAATCCAGAAACCGCTCTAGCCCTGTTTCACGAGAACTTTAAAATCTCATAAAATACTGTTCATATGATCGTTTCATTACTTCCCTATGAAATATATTCATCAAGGTTCAATTAAATAATTTATTAACTATTTAATTCCATTCTTACTATTTTTAGTGATTTTTCAAATCCACACCACTGCTGCTGTCAGCATCTGTTTTTAAGGTAAACCTTACCTATTTCATGGTTTTCCATGAATCAACTAGAGTTTGTCATACATAGCATCAAAATAACCATAATTAACCATTCCCAATGGCTAATCGTTACCAAACATTTCCATACCTCTCAATGAACAACATACAAGACGATTATAATGCTATGCTCAAAGTGTATATAAGCCATTTTCGTATGGCTATCCAAATTTATACAAAACTAAAGGGTACATGACCAACAACAAAAATGGTAGTCCTATACATGCTATTTTAGAGTTCAACCAAAAGTGTACCAAAAGGGCTTTGATAGTGTGGACGACTTCGACTTCGACAATCCCGAGTCTGATAGCTGACGAACCAAAATCTATAAAACAGAGATTCAAAGAACGGAGTAAGCATTTAATGCTTAGTAAGTTTTGAGCAATAAAATTAGGCACAACTGAAGTATAGCATTCATATAACTAAACAGATAATTTCATATACACATATTCTCAAAAATCAGTCCTACTTCACATTTCCAACCCTTATATTCATACATAAGGGATCAACTTAACCAAAGGCCCGAAAGCTCACTAATCGACTGAGCGGATAATATTTAAACGAAATCACTACTCCAATGCATATACGAAACGTACCTTATCGTTGGGATTTTACGAGCGTATTAATTGAAATTATTACAGCAAGATCGCTCATTCTCAAACCAAGTACCTTCGGGGTTTAGCCGGATATAGCTACTCGCTCAAATGCCTTCGGGACTTAGCCCGGTTATAGTAACTCGCACAATTGCCTTCGAGACTTAGCCCGGTTATAGTAACTAGCACAATTGCCTTCGGGACTTGGCCCGGTTATAGTAACTCGCACAAATGCCTTCGGGACTTAGCCCGGATATAGTAACTCGCATAAATGCCTTCGGGCTTAGCCCGGTTATCAATCCGAATATCCATGCACATATCAATAAATCATGACAGATCAATATTTCATTTTCGTAACTAGAGTTCAAACACAAGTCACTTATCAAGCATTATCATTTTCAGCTCAAAAGCTACATACAAAGGGCATGATTTTGATTTGCTTATAACATAATCTAATCGAATCATAATCTAAGTTTCATTACTCGAAAACTTACCTCGAATGTGGTCGAACGATTTCGGCGGCTATTCGATCACTTTTTCCTTTCCCTTATCCAACTTTGATCCTCTAAGCTCTTGAGCTTAATAAACAAATAAATTTATTCAATTACTTATCCAACTTTACTATATACAAATATCTATTTATTTAGATTCATTTCGAACTAATATTAGGCAACCGATCATATATTCTCCCCATGGCGATATTCAAACATTGTAGCCAAAGAATCACAATTATCGAATGTTTAACTATGATCGGACATATGATATTACCCGTATGTCTTAAGCTAATTGCCGAACCTATTGCCTCAATTTGTGTACATATCAAATATAGTAATCCTTACTTGAACTATTAACCAACCTTATCAATGAACAATTATACTTAAAATACCATATATATATATTCATAAGTGCATAGATACTATGTTACCAACAATTATTTCCTTGCTTAGCAGCCGAACCAATATACACATTACTCCATATCTACCCGTCACGTTTACTCTACTTAAACCGAATAAACTTGCACATAAGGTCCTTGGCCGAACCTCACTAAAAACAAGTCAGCCAAAATCTTAGTATTCATCTTGTGTATAACCTTATTTACCTTCCAAAAATCACAAAAACATCAAACTCTTAATGTTTATGTACAAGGCCGAATCTTAACATAATCCAACCTCCAACTCATTCATTTCAATCACTCACACGGCATTTGTTCAATTCTTTAGACAAATCTATGTTTGGCCATTGTACTCATGAGCATTAAAATTTATAATTTGACTACTTAAACCCTTCTCTTCAACAATTCTTCATAAAACATAAAGATTATAACCCAATCTCATCCTTTAATAACTAAAACCGAATGCTCAAGCCATCACCAAGATTTCGAAATTTTTGCCATGGGTTGTGTAAGAAATTAGCTAATTAACTAGAAACAAGTTTAAAATTTAAGAATCTAACACAACATACTAACCTCCCCTTAAGCTCAAGGTGACCGAAACCTCTCTTCTTCCTTTCTTCAATTCGGCCAAGAAGAACCAAAGAATGAAGCTCTTTTTTTTCTTTCAATTCACGGCAATGAATGGGGCAACCACACACATTTTTTTTTGTTTCTCCTCCTACTAACACTAATATTTTATTGCCCATGTTCTTTATTTTATTATTCCTAACATAAGCATTAACATAACATGTTTATGACATGTTTTGCCCATAACATTTTGTCCACCCTCATTGTCATGGCCGGCCACTTACTAATTAAGGGGGAAATTGACATGCAAGTCCACCCTTTTGATCTCATGCACTAATAGATCCTTATAGATCGACCTATCACATTTCAAAAGTGTCACACATAAGTCCTATTATCTAAATTCACATGCAATTGACTAAATCGAAGCTTAGAACTTTCACACATTCATATTCACATATTTTAGACAATAATCATTATATTCAAATAATTTGGTGACTGGGTTTAGCGGTCCCGAAACCGCTTTCTGACTAGGGTCACTTTAGGGCTGTCACATGGAGTGTAGGGATAAGTGAGTTGATTTAATCCCCACATGGAGTGTAGGGTTGGACGAAGATGGTGTGTAGAGGCTGGTTGGGTAGGAATTTGTTACTGAATATTGCATGACTGCTACTGATAACGTGATGGGCTAAGGCCCTAATGCATATTGATACTATACTGAGATGGGCCTTAGCCCAAACCATTACTAATATTGAAAGGGGCTTAGACTCAAAACTGTATTTGATTGTGCACTGTGTTTACTGTTGTTTGTTTTCTGTGGGATTACAAATTGAGTTTACGTAAACTCACCTTTCTCTGTTTAATGTGCACAGGTAATCCCTAGACTTAACGGATCGGTGCAGCAATGGACTCGACGGTGGCCGCACGTATTTTTAAACCATTTTAATTTCAGTTTTGTTGTTTATTTCATAATTATTTTCTGGGTTATTTTTTATGTAAATTGGACTTTTTGGACTGTTTGCATTTATTTCGGATTTTAAACTGTTTTCGTAGATTTAATAACTGCACAAACTCAACAAACAAAAGGTTTTCTCTAAAACAAAAGGGTTTTTTCTAAGATGGAGAGATTCACCTAATTAATTCGGTTTTTCATAAATTAAATGATTTCTAAAGCTTCCACAACGAATTGTGTTTTAAAACAATTGAGTAAATAAGTAAGTGATTTTGGAGTCAACAAGAGTAAACAAATGGAAACGGTTTTATCGTAACAACTTAGTTTCAACATGCTATTATGTGACATCGCCAAATTCGACCATAAAGTCTAGGCCAGATTTGGGGTGTTACATAAGTGTTCTGATTGTATGTTTGAGGTATTGGGTTTAAGACACACTTTTGAAAAATATGTTATTTTTGGTCTTAGCCTTATCTATTTTAGGTGGGTTATGTTATATTTTGGTAAATTCATATTAGAATGAGCCTGCTGGTTTAAGTGGTAAAGTGTTAGCTTATCCTAAGGTCTCATATTTGAATCTTATGTGAACGTGGATGATAATTTTTGTTTTGGTTATGGGGTAGAGGTTCGATCAAAATGAAATTCTGAAGTAGTTGAGAGTTAGTGGGATAATGAGGGGGTTAAGTATTATGGGATTTTTAATTCAATTTAATTTTTTTAAACATAAATTTTATTATTAATTCTTATTGTATATGCTATTTTTGATAGCATACCTAAAACTAGACCTGATCATGGGTTGGGCCACCCAGCCCAAACTAAAGGTCCTCCCAAAAAATGGGAGGGTTCAGGTAAAACTATAGACCCGAAAAATTGGCTTGGACAAAAAGCAAGGCCTGTTTAGAAAATAGGCCAGGCTTCAGATAAGATTTTTTTTTGCTCGGGCCTTGCTTAGCCCGAATTATATACTAAATATTTTATTTTATTTTTAATTTTTAACTTTACTTTTTTAGTTTCACTTTCACTTTCGTGCTTTCCTCCCCTTTATTCCCAATTCCAGAATTAAAATCCCTAACTCACCATCACCTCCACCGATCCAGCAGTGCTGTCCGTCGACACTGCTCACCAGTCACCAGTCAGCACATTCATCTCCACCTCCTACTTGCTTCCTCTGTTGCTAGCGCCCATCTGATTTCCTCAACTGACTCAGGTAAGAAATATCATTTTCATTTCTTTTTGTTTAGTCACCGAGAAAATGAAGGAAAGTTTTGATTCTGTTTTGGTATGTCTGTTTCATCTCTTCTAAAAGTTTATAAGCATTATCTAATAGGTCAACGATACAACAGTGGTTTATCAGAACTCTTTTTTGTTGTAACTTTATTTTACTTAAATTAAAACTCTTTTTTTTTATGTTCCCTTGCTTTATATACTCTATTTTTGTGTGGGATTGCTTTGTATGTGGTTCATGGATGACACATCATGACAGATAGGGTTTGCTGTACTTACTAGAAATCTAGTAAAGTAAAATACAAGGCAGATGATATATATAAATTCTAGAGAATTTAGAGATAATTTAAGAACAAAAGATGAATCAAAGATAGCTGGCTGCAAAACTAACAACAAAGAAAGATGAATGAAAAGTTCAGTTTTTTTGAACTATAAGAGAAGATTCTCTGGTTGAATTCATAAAAAAGCCCAACCTAAAAGACAGTTACTGTAGAAGAAAACTGTGGTGTCTTGAGAAAATGGTCCTTTTGTTTAACATTTTCCACAATTTGGAAAGAATACTAAACAGGCACGTTAACTATTTGCAATAATCAGGAAGTTTCACTTTTTGTCTTTTAATTTGTTTTAAGATTTTTAGATTCTTAAAATATTTTCTCTTTCAACAACTTACCTTGAAATTTTGTTGAAATTCAAAATGAAATTAAGAGATTTGAGGAAGAAGATGTTTTGTTTGGTGGGGGTAAGAAATTAAATAACATTAAGTAATGTTTATCTTGAAATATTGGACCTCTAATTATTGCAAATAGTTGTAGCCAAGAAATAGGGGAAATGAATTAAACAATGCAAATTTAAACAAACTAAAGGAAATTGAGATTTGGGAATTGGAAAGACTAGGTTTTTAAAGCTGAGTTTTGAATTTCGTGGAATTTGGTGAAGCAGAATTAAAGAATTAGAGCGTCTAAATTTCAAATAAACTGACTCTTCTTCTCTCTCTCTCTCCTTTTTTTCTTCTTTGAGTTCCCTCTCTAACATTGATCTTTACATGTTTTTCTCTCTTCTTTGGTCCGAACAATGGTTGAACTTTATGCAGATGAAGTAGTCCCTAATGAGGTCCAGTTTCTCCTCATGTTTTCACCGTTGATGGCTCAAAATATCAAAATCATATGGAATTTTTGTTAATCAAACGGTGGATACATTAAGATAAAGATCTTCATAGTTAAATTCAGTTTTGAGGTTTATTTAAAAAAGGTCTCTTTGGTAAATGAAGTCAGCTATATTGAAGCCTTTAGCCAAAAGAGGTCGTTTCTTGTGGGATGTCTGAAAACTCTTTTTGGTTGTAACTTTATTTTCCTTAAATTCCTTCTTTATTTTGAGCCTCATATTGGGATATGAACCAACAATCCAATTAGACACACAAATTGAGACTTTGGAGCTTAATTCAACTATTCAAATCATACAATATTAGTAAGGATTTTTTTCGTTTAGCATTTGTAACATCAACTCAGTAGGTAAAGATATGCTTATGGCGTTGTTAATAGGATAAGTATTTAAATCTTTTACACAAAAAAAATTAAATGAGAGAGAACAAGTTCAAAAGATTCTTGGAGCTTTTGTCAAAAGATAATCACTCTTTACTTCAAGCTTTATTGACATTACATAATCATTATTACAGTACTAGAAGAAGCTATCTTTATCTTTAACTCAAAGAGACTTGGGTTCATTAGTTTTACTTTTGTCTTTTCTAATTTGTGTTCAATAGTTTCACTGTCTCATTAATGTTTCTGGTTTTTCTCTTTTTTTAATTGTTGGAAACTACAACCATCACTGTCAAAAAAAATATGTTATACCATTATTTTACGTTGAAAATATGCAAAAGTACAAATGTTTGTGCCATTTTTCCCGCTTTGAAACTTACTTAAATTCTGTATCTTCATTTTTTTAGGAATAATTTGGGCTAACATTTTATGATAATGAATAATAATATGGAATAATTCATATATTATATACAATTGTTGAACAATTATATAATCTTTTGATTTATTTGGATTTCAAGACTTGAGTTTTTATGACTATGGCTAGTTTGAACACTCCTATACTTGTGGACGATGGGTTTAATGAGTATGAAATTACTCTCAAACGTCAAAAGTCTACCACTTCAAAGGTGTGGGATGAAATGACAAAACTAGAATGCGAGACCAAGAATGAATTGAAGGCACAATGTAATCAATGTAAGAGTATCTTCTCTGCTAAATCTTCTAGTGGAGCCTATCATTTAAGACATTATCTAAATAACTGTTAAAAAACTACAAGTTTGATGCTGATGTGTGCCGTCGAGCTGTTTCTACTTTTCTTGTGTGTTGCAAGCATTCATTTAGGACAATTGAAGAACCGGGATTTAGATACGTGATAAGAATTGCTAGTCCTAATTTTAAGAATATAAGTAGACATACATCTGCTAAAGAAGAAGTCATGTTAAAGAAGAGGTGGCTAAAGCACTTGGTTTAATTTGTCTAATTTCTGATAATTAGAACTCAGAGCATACTAATGATGAATATATTTGCATTACTGCTCATTGGATTGACAAAGATTGAAAGCTACAAAAGAAACCATAAGGTTTAGAGCTTTATTTCCTCCGTATGATAGTTTGAACATAGCAGATGAACTTGTTTTATGTTTATGCCAATGGGGTATAGACAAGAAAATTTTTAGCATCACTTTGGATAATGCCTCTTATAATGATGCTATGGTTTCTAATCTTAAAAATCGTTTTTGTGCGAACTAAGCTATTTTGTGTGATGGTGCTTTTTGTCAAGTTAGATGTTGTGGACATATATTGAATCTTATAGTTAAAGCTGGTTTGGAACTTGCTGATGATGTTTTTGGTAAGATTTGAAATGGAATTAAGTACATAAAAAAGTAGAGAATTCATAGGAAAAGATTTTATGATGTGGCCAACAAAAGTTTTCAATTGAATGTGACCATTTCCTTGCATCAAGATGTGTGTGTGAGATGAAATTCTATTTATTTTATGCTTGAATCTTCTCTTTACTATAAAGATGTTCTAGATTATTGCGGCCAATGGCATAAATATTATTAAATATTTGCACTTTCTAACGAGGAGTGGAGAAATGTTGCTATTCTTTACAAATTTTTGAAAGTATTTTATGATGTGACTTGTGTTTTTTTTTGGTTTTAATTATCTAACAGCTAATCTTTATTTTAGAGGGGTTTGGAAGGTTCACAAGGTCTTGCTTGATACAATTAAAGGTCATTATTCTTTTTTAACTCTAATGATTAAGCAAATGCAAGAGAAATTTAATAAATATTGGGCTGAGTATTCATTAATATTGTCATGTGCTACAATTTTAAATCCTCATTACAAGTTGAACTATTTGCAGTATTACTTTACTACAATCTATGGTATTCTTGCTTTAGATTTTGTTGAAACCATTCTTAGCAATCTTAGACTCTTGTTTGACAAGTATGTTAAGAAATCCAAATCTACGTCTTCCTCTTTTGGCTGGGAGTTCTAATGTTTTGGATAAAGATTTTGTTGATTCTAGTTTGCATCAACACAATGTTAATAGTGTTGATTTTGGGGGAGGTTTTGATGAGAGTGAAGATTATAAATAGTATTTAAATTAATCTAGCACTAAAAGTGAAAAGTCACAGTTGGACATTTGTTTGGAAGAACCGGAGCTTGAGTTGAATAGTCAAATAGATGTTTTGGATTATTGAAGCAAAAGTTCAGTTCTATATAATGAGCTTTCATTATTGGCTCGTGATCTTTTGGCAATTCTAATATCGACTGTAGCTTCCACATCGGCTTTTAGCATGGGTAAGAAAGTTATCACACCTTTGAGGAGTTCACTTAAGCAAAAAAAGATTCAAACCATTGTTTGCTTTGATGATTGGATGCGAGTTAAGGGATTTTCAATGAGTAATTATTATTTTAGTTTTGTTGTTGTAATTTTGTATTATTTTTTTTATGAATTTGATTATCTAATTATTTATTATTATTTCATGTTAGAAATTGGTTGCAAGAATGGTGATGACGATGAGGATGATGTGGACGATGAGGATAATGTTTCTTCGATTTCTTTTTAGGTTACCTTCATTTCTAATTGTTGACAATTTAATTTAGCTTACAATTTATAGTTTGTTATAAAATTAAATATGTTGATTGGTTAATGAATAGATATTTTGGTTGGTTGATTATATTTTGTAGGTTTTTAGTACTGTTTTGGTGTTGTTGGTGATGTTGTTTTTTGTGTTGTTTGCTGCTTTTTTGTGCTATTTTTATGCTGTTTGGTGTTGTTTTGATGTTGTTTTAGTGCTAATTTTTGTGGTATTTTATTATTCTTTCGCAGGTATTTATTATGTTGTTTGTTGTCATTTTTAATATTATTTGGATATTGTAGAACTTTTGTTTTATTATTAATTTTGTTATTATTTTAGTTTTAGCTTGTTTCAATTTTAATATAACCACTTTTTTATTATATTTTTAATTTGTGTATTGTTTTAAGAATTGTTTTAGTATCATTTTTATTTGTTTCTTGTTTTAATATTTTTTTATGTTTTTAAATGTATTTAATTTATTATATTTTAATTTTTTTATTTAATAAAATAAGCTAAAAAATTAATATGGGTCGGGCCGAGCAGAGTCGAGCACAGGCTTAGCAATTTTATTTTGGGTAGGGCTTGGACAATTTTTTAGGCTCATATTTCATGCCGAGCTGGGCCCGGGCCTAGAATTTTGTTCAGGCCCGACCCATGATCAGCTCTACCTAGAACTACTCATAGCTTCACCTTAACCCTTAAAATATAATATTATAATAATGATGCAAAATTTTATAAAATATAATATTATTTTTCAGATCAAGAAGATATATGTTGAATAAAACCTTCATGTGTTTTACATTAAAATCATATATATAAATAACATGAGATACTCATGTATTTGTATTATATATATTCCTCGAAGAAATACATTACACTATATGATTGAAATATCTAACGTGCTCCTGCAGTAGCAATATTGTGAAAATGACTTTAACAGGATTTTCGAATGATCTCATACCTTCTAGTGGCTAAGCAAAATAATAAGTTACTAACTATGAAATTCTTCCCACTAGTTTTGCTTTATTCCCTAAAGTGAATGTAGCAGTACATAACAATTATAAAAAATAAAAATATAGAGATCATGATTGTTGTTGTAATTGTGGATGTGATTGGAGACTAATCATAACAACATGAATAGATAGATTTTGATTTGAAATCCATGCATATTTTGTGATGGTAATTATGAAATAAAGAATCAATGGAGGTGTTTAGAAGTCTATCCTACTAGATTTATTACATTCCCTGAAGTGAATGCAAATATAAAGAAAATAAAAGATATAATCATGGACCACTAAAAGTAGGAACATAGTAATAAATAAGAGAACAATGACAGTTCTCAAGATAACTCTTCAAAGGGTAAAGATAACCTATATTATCAATGTGATATGAAAAACTATTGGCTACATGTGGCATATGCCCAAATATTTTGTTTTTGTTAATATTTTTTAAGGAATGATATGAGAATGTAGTAATAAATTCTATCATTACAGATAGAAAATATTTATCTTATTTGGCACTAAAATAAACAAATATTATTCTAATATTTGATAGTACAAAATTAGTCGAAAGAACTAGAAGAGCTAATATATTAATATATTATGATGGTTAATCCATTGGTTTTAAAAGATATTTATAATGGAGCTTATATTGAGATTGTGAATGAGGAAAATATTATATTTCATATGAATCACTATTGCTATAAATATTTATTTTGAAAGGATGAAAAAGAGAGGATTGGATTATTAATTTATATTTATTTTATAATATTTATGATGTTCTTTTGTCATCATCCCTATTAAGGGGATGGAAGCAAAATATTTGACTATGAAAGATCTATTTTTAAGCAAAAAAATATGATAATTCTATCTAAAGCTCATTATGGTTGGATGCACCTGAAATTGCAATTTTTTTTGTTTTTAGATATTTGAAGATTTTGGCATATTCCTTGAAGCGAATATTGCATATAGTTGTTTGGAAATTATATTTATTTTGTTGACTTAGTGACATTATAATATTCGCCTTGATTTAGACATTTCCAGTAGTAAATGTCACAATAGCACTTATATGTGGATACAAAGTAAAAGGAATGACAGTGAAATTATTAATTTGTTACAAATTAGTACAATTGAAACACATGTTAAAGTAAAACAGAAGTTTACTGATACAAATGCATTTACTACTTAGCGTGACCAGTTAGACCATCCTAGATCATATATGATGCGAAAATTAATTAAGAATTCATATGGATATTTATTAAAGAACCAGAAGATTCTTTAATTTAAAAGGATTCTCATATGTTGCTTGTACTCAATGAAAATTGATTATTAGAAACTCACTACCTAAAGTTGAGATTTGATGTCTTGCATTTTTTAAACAAATATGGGCTCATTCATCCACCATGTGGATAGTTTTGATATTATGTTATTTTGGTAGATGCATCTACAAAATAATCACATATGTGTTATCAATTTGCAACATGTCGTTTGCAATATTGCTTGTTTAAATAATTAATTTTAGATCATGTAATTAAGAAAATTCATCTTGCTGATACTGATGAGTTTTGTAACACCCTTTACCTGTGTCCTACGCCGGGACAGGGTATGAGACATTACCAGACTTAATCATAAACAATCATGCAAACCGGGCCATAAAATTTCATTCATATATTAAACCATTCTATTACATGCACATAGTCTCTTATTTGGGTCTACGAAGCTCAAAACATACTTTAGAAGGGGTTCGGGACTAAACCGAGAACCTCCGAAAGTTTTACATCACTTAGAAAATTTTTCATATTTTAGAGAGTCACACGCTCGTGTGGGTAGGCCATGTGGTCTCACACGCCCATGTCCTCAGCCCGTGTAACTCTCTGTTTATGACATCAGTAAACAAATAAGGGTCAAACGACCAAGCCACACGCCCGTGTGCTAAACCTATCTTCTACACGGCTTAGATACACGGCTTAGACACACGGCCGTGTCTCTGCCCGTGTGGCCAGCACTTAGGCTATTTTCCAAGCCTTGTTGTCACCCTTTTACATGCACACACACAAACATGGATCCAAAAGCATTCAACATCCTCAATTATGATGCAGACATTTCATTTACTTATCAACATACATGTGTTACACATTCTCACCTTAAACCAAGTCTAGACACACCATATCTTATTCATTTGGCTTTATCAAATACCTTACCACTTATACCTTTATACCATAGTTATCTTCATGTCCATTTAATTCCAACTTATCACCAAGCATACATCTTCTAGCCAAGTCATATCTTTATATAGTGTCCACACTTCATATGCATAAAACAATATGCTTGACTAAGACATTCTACACCAATTCCATATTCAATTTAACATTATTACTATTTCTCACTTTATACCATTGTACCATGGTTACCAAACTATCCATCAAACGTCCATGTTCAAGGCATTATCATTTTATTTCCATATTACACATTTAATTCATGGTCATGACCACTCGATTGGTCATAAAACATGCATTCAACACACATGACATATTATTACCAACCATGCATGGCAAACAAGCATATTCACATCACAATTATTAGACACAACATGAATAGCTAAATTTACAAGTCATAATCAATAGCTCAATATAGGCCAATACATTTGGCCAAATTATACTAACACATGTTATAAAACTAGATCCTTATACATGCCACTCACTTGATATTTCTAACTTATGTATCCATACTCCAAAGGTATTGGCTTGATACTGCGATGCTCCCTCCAACGATCTCCAACCCCGAGCCGACCTGAGAACACTAAGGAAATGGAAAGGAGGGAGTAAGCTTTACGCTTAGTAAGCTCGCATGAAAAATAATAAGAAATGTATTAACATGCTATTTTTCAATTTCTCTCTATTCATTCAAAGTCTAGTTAAGCTATTTTCTCAAGTCACAGTCACTAAATTATTTATATCTGGAGCTATGGAAATCCAAATTAAAATTAGCTAATTTTCCCTGAAACTAGATTGACATGTCTTATTACCATAAAATTTTTAGAATTTTTGGTCTATCCAATAAGTACAGTTTATTCTTTAAAGTTTCCCCTGTTTCGCTGTTTGATAGCTTTGACCTTTCTTCACAAATATTTATTAATATCTTAGTACGGGATTTGGATAATGTTTCTGTCTAATTTTCTTGAAAATAGACTCATTAAGGACTTAGTAATATGAATTCTAACCCATAATTATTTTTGTACAATTTCTAGTGATTTTTCCAATTCAGAATAGGGGATTCCGAACTCATTCTGACTCTGTCTCACAAGAATTTGAATATCTCATATTCCTTTTGTTATACCGTTTCTTCTATGTGAAACTAGACTCAATAAGCTTTCATTTCATATTTAATTCAGTCTTTAATTTGACTTCCACAATTTTTGGTGGATTTTCACAATAGGACTACTGCTACTGTCCAAACTGTTTTAGTACAATATAATGATACCATCACAAGATTTTCATGAAATTACTCTCATAAGTATCACTCATGAATTTTCATTCTTATCACAAGTCCATGGGTTTCGAGTACTTACCTGTGCTATCATTTAGAACAACACTCGTCCAAACATGGCAATTCATATGCATCATAATAGTATCATATAACATAAATGAGTTTATCATGGCAAGAACCTTTTATTTCATTTATCATATTAATCTTATTGAATTTTCTCGAAAATTTCGATGGATATCCCATATATCGTCAAATCGTACAAGTGATCATTTCAAGTATGCATTCCCACGAACCTCGTATCTTACGGTGGGATTACCAGTCCAGGCTAAATCCCCCGAAATGTAAACTCATAGAGTAATGTCGGGATTGCCAGTCCAGGCTAAATCCCCTACAATGACATATACTCCTATGAGTTCGGATCTGAATTACCAGTCCATGTAACACCCCTAGCCCGAGTCCGATTGCCGGTTTGGGCTAAGAGGTATTACTGAGCTAAACATTTAATTTCTCATTCACATTAATTAACATAAACAGAGATCGAGCTGCATACATACCGATCTTTGAGTTATATATATGCCATTTTCATATGGCCAAAATATTTACAATTACAAAAACATATTTTGCCAATAGTCTAACCTATACATGCCATATCGAGACCAAAATATAACTGTACCAACAAAATCGATAGTATGATGAAATGCTTATGATCCCCGAGTCGGTGGCCAAAATCAACAATCTATAAAACGGAAAAGTAAGAAACAAAGTAAGCTTTCGAAGCTTAGTAAGTTTTAAGCATTTCATACCATTAAAGCTTGTCATTTAAATCGAAAATTGAGTATCACAAAATTCGTATTCTAATTGTCATTCACTTGGCCGAATATATACAAGTACACTAGTTATAAAAGCAATTGGCTGAATATATATATATATATATATGAATACACAAGAAATTTCCAGCACATATTTCACTATACTATATGGCTTAAGCAATTACTTTAAGTCACATACTTTCATATGATGACATACCTTGATCGAATAGGTCATTGTATTATTCTTAAATACCGAATTCCTCCACACATATATATATCGTTCTTTGATACTAATAATTTACTTTTCAATCAATTCACATGAGTACATAATACGTACCTTAACATGTAAAATATATATATTACTTACTCGACGATGGATACCACGAATATTCAATGTCGTAATCTTACTTAACTTACTGGCATCAGTCCTGTCAAGTCTTAGTACTCGAAACACATTTCTAGCACGAGCCTACGGGTCTTTAACCCTGATTCCATTCCAGCACTAAGCCTACAAGTCTTTAAACCCGGATAGAATTCCAGCATATAGCCTGTGGGTCTTTAAACCCGGATACAATTCCAGCATATAGCCTGCGGGTCTTTAAACCCGGCTACAATTCCAGCATATAGCCTGCGGGTCTTTAAGTCCGAATACACACATCAAATATCATACCTATTTAATCATTTACTAACACATCTTATGGAACATTTCACATTAGTAGCCATTTGCTACATTCGGACATAAGCTTTATATGAACACCATCATTTTCATTTTGGTTTAAAAAAAATCATACATACATATCACTTATACCTCTCACCAATCAAGCTTAAGCTGAATTGGTCATTCAAAATAGATCATGTACTTAGATTATTTACCACACAACTTAATTCAAATAAAACCAAAAAGATCAAAATTCATCTAGTATATATATATCAAGACATCATTAATTTTATACTAAAGGCGATTACTAAAAACTTAACTCGAATATTTTGAACAGTTACGGATAGGCTACTCGATTGCTTTCTCCTTTCCCCTATCGAATTTAGTTCCTCTTTGCTATTGAGCTTTAATTTAAACAAATGAATTTGTTTAATTAATTACTCAACTTTAATTCTTTAATAGTCACATCTAACAATCATATAATTTCAATGCATATTATGTTTTATAAAACATGTCATGACTCGATTTCATGCTTATTTAATCTCTATCTAAATCGCATGCACAAACAAAGATTCACCAACTTATTATGCTACCTTATGCATGAATTCAACCATATATATATATACGAATATCAACTTATTGAACATTTATCACATTTCCACTTGTTATTTATCAATAATGCCGCACACACACACAAAAACATTCATACTCATATGCATGCAATTCCATTGATGATTACTATATGACCCATTCGTTTCTAACTATTCAACTCAACCTTCATATTCAATTTTATAGGTAATGCCGAATGCCCAACTTAATAAAATTCAAAATTTAGTTTTTGTCATTTTAATTAATTACTACTTATTCTTCTAAATTTCAAATACAAGGTAATTAGCACCTATACACTTAAACCGAATTAACAAGCACCTATAGACTTTGGTCGAATGCCATTAAACACAAGTCATCAAAGATCTTATTTTTAATCACCGTATATATATAATTAGTAAAATGGATTGATTATACATATATACTAGCAAAACCAAACATAATAATTTTAACTATGCATAACATTACTCACATTCCAATACTCATATTATTCAAAATCATACCCTAAAAAAAAGAATCCTGAATAATGCAGAATCCTTAGATGTTTAAACATCTAATTTACTCAATTCAAAACACCTAAACGGCATTTGTTCAAGACATTAAGCTACTCCATGTTCGGCTATTACACATATGAGCATTAACAATTCATACTTTTAACAAGATCAACTTCTTTCATCAACAAATTCTTCATCAAAACTTAAAGGCAATAATCAAATTCCTTCTTTATCAACCATAACCGAATGTTCAATTCATCCATCAAAATTCAAAATTTTGGCATGGGCTAAGAAAGAAACATGATGATTAACCTAAAACAAGCTAGAATTTCAAAAATCTAACACAATTTACTAACCTTCCTTATGATTCAAATGGCCGAATGTCTTACTCCTCTTTTTCTTTCTTTAGATTTGGCTAAGATGAACAAAGATGAGACTTTGTTTACTTCACCATTCTTTCTATTTTTATTTTATTTTATTCATCTATATTATAAAGTATAAAGCCATTTAACTAATAATTAATACATATATTTAATATAAAAGCATCATCATGGCCGGCCACTATAAACAAAAATGGATATTTGACATGCAAGTCCAACCTTTTTATAATATGCATTAATAGACCACTTTTAAATTTACCTATCACATTTCACAATTATCTCACATAAGTCCTATTTAATAAATTTCACATACAAATGAAAAAATTAAAGCATAAAACTTTCACACATGCATGTACACATACAATAAGCATAGAATATAACAGTAATTATTTTTATGACTTGGTTTTGTGGTCCCGAAACCACTTGTCGACTAGGGTCAAATTAGGGCTGTCACAACTGTCCCCCACATAAGGAATTTTCGTCCCCGAAAATCTTACCAGTGAATAAGTTAGGATATCGATCTTTCATAGAGTCTTCAGGTTCCCATGTAGCTTCTTCAACCCCATGTTTAAGCCACAGTACCTTCACTAATGAGATTTTCTTATTTCGTAGTTCTTTTACTTCGCGAGCCAAAATACGAACTGGTTCTTCTTCGTAACTCAAATCAGGTTGAATCTCAACCTCTAATGGATTAATTATGTGCGATGGATCAGATCTATAACGTCAAAGCATCGAGACATGAAAAACGTTGTGACTCTTTTCAAGTTCAGGGGGTAAAATCAAGCTGTATGCGACTAGCCCAACTCGTTCGGATATTTCATACGGCCCGATGAACCTCAGACTCAATTTGCCTTTACGACCAAATCTGAGCACCTTTTTCCAAGGTGAAACTTTAAGAAACACTTTGTCTCCGACCTGATATTCAATGTCTTTTCGTTTTAAATCCGCATACGACTTCTGACGATCTGAAGCTGCTTTCAGTCTTTCACGGATCACTTTTACTCTCTGTTCAACATCTTTAATCAAATCAACCTCGAAGATTTTACTTTCACTAAGCTCGGTCCAAAACAATGGTGTACGGCATTTACGACCTTACAAAGCCTCGTAAGGTGCCATCTTAATGCTTGATTGAAAACTATTGTTGTAAACGAATTCAATCAAAGGCAAATACCGTGCCCATGAACCACTAAACTCAAGGATGCAACATCTCAACATATCCTCGAGTATCTGAATGATCCGCTCGGATTGACCATCAGTCTGGGGATGAAAAGTGGTGCTAAAATGCAACTTGGTACCCAATGCTTCTTGCAATTTCTTCTAAAATCGCGATGTGAATCTCGGATCTTTATCCGACACAACAGAAATAGGTACCCCGTGTAACCTCACAATCTGAGAAACATACAACTCGACTAGCTTGTCAAGTGAATAATCCATACGTACGGGAATAAAATGAGCCAACTTTGTCAATCTATCAATAACAACCCAGATCGCATCTTTCTTGCTTGACGATAATGGCAACCCGGATACAAAATCCATCGTGACTCGATCCCATTTCCATTTGGGTATCATGATTGGTTGAAGTAATCCTAAAGGCACTTGATGTTTCGCTTTCACTTGTTGACATACCAAACACTTCGAAACAAAGTCAGAAATGTCTCGTTTCATACCAGGCCACCAAAATTGATGTTTCAGATCGTTGTACATTTTCGTGCTACCAGGATGGGCCGACATTCGGCTATTATAAGCTTTGTTCAAAATCATCGAAATAAGTTCTGAATTTCTTGGAACACACAATCGACTTCTGAACCTCAAACAATCATTGTCATCAATTTGAAACTTTGAATCCACATTCGAAACACATTCAGCTCGTTTAGCAACCAATTCATCATCGACTTTCTAAGTTTCACATATTTGATGAATCAATAACGGTTTGGCTTTTAATTCTGCTACTAACACATTATCGGATGAAACGGACAAGTGTACATTCATCACTCGCAAAGTAAACAATGACTTGCGACTTAAAGCATCGGCAACCACGTTAGCCTTTCCCGGGTGATAGTCAATGACGAGCTCATAATCTTTCAACAATTCAAGCCAACGTCTTTGTCGCAGATTCAAATCTCTTTGAGTCATAAAATATTTGAGGCTTTTATGATCTGAATATACATGAAATCTCTCTCCAAACAAGTAATGTCGCTATATTTTGAAAGCAAATACGATGGCAGCTAATTCGAGATCATGGGTCGGCTAGTTTTTCTCATGTGGCTTCAATTGCCTCGACGCGTAAGCTACAACTTGACCCTCTTGCATCAATACACAACCCAGCCCATGCAAGGACGCATCACTATAAATGACAAACTCTTTACCAGATTCGGGCTGCACTAACACTGGATCTTCAGTCAAATAAGTTTTCATTTGGTCGAAACTTTTTTGGCACTTTTCTGACCATTCGAACTTAATATCTTTCTGAAATAGCTTCATCATTGGTGTGGCTATCATCGAGAAACCCTTTACAAACTGTCTGTAGTAACCGGCAAGTCCCAAAAAGCTCCGAACTTTAGTAACATTTCTCGAAGGCTTCCAATCAAGTATAGGTGAAATTTTGCTCGGATCAACTCGAATACCCGATGCAGATACTACATGTTCCAAAAAGCTAACTTCTCTCAACCAGAACTCACATTTACTGAACTTAGCATATAACTGTTTATCTCGTAAAATCTGCAACACTAATCTCAGGTGTTCGGCATGTTCAGTTTCATCTCGCGAATAGACCAAAATGTCATCGATAAACACAACTACAAACCGGTCCAAACACTGTCTGAAGATCCGATTCATCAAGTCCATAAATACTGCAGGGGCATTAGTGAGCCCAAACGGCATCACTATGAACTCGTAGTGACAGTATCTCGTTCTGAAAGCAGTTTTAAGTATATCTGAGTCTCGAACTCGCAACTGATAATAACCTGATCTCAAGTCTATCTTTGAAAACATTGATGCTCCCTTCAGCTGATCAAACAAATCATCAATACACGGTAACGGATATTTGTTCTTTATTGTCACTTTATTTAATTGACGATAGTCGATGCACATTCTCATGGTTCCGTCTTTCTTTTTCACAAACAATACTGGTGCACCCTAAGGTGAGAAACTCAGTCGAGCGAAACCTCTATTCGTCAACTCTTGCAACTGAGTTTTCAATTCCTTCAATTCCGTTGGTGCCATACAGTACGGAGCTATCGAAATTGGTGTAGTCCCAGGTACGAGTTCAATGCCAAACTCTACCTCCCGAACAGGTGGTAACCCCAGTAATTCCTCGGTAAAAACATCCAGATACTCACAAACCACTGGTGCCAATTCAAGCTTCTTTCCTGATTCGTTACTATCAAGTACATACGCAAGATATGCTTCACACCCTTTTTTTTACATATTTCTGAGCCAACATCGAGGATATTACTGCTGGTAACCCGTTCAAATTAGTAGACTCAACTCGGATTATCTCATCATTTGTACATCTCAGATCAATACTTTCTTTTGCAATTCACAACTGCATCATGAACGATCAACCAATCCATACCGAGAATAACATCAAATTCATCAAACGGTAAAAGCATCAAATCGGCTTGAAAACAGGAACCTCGGATTATCAGGGGATATTTCCTACACACTTTGTCGACTAGCACATATCGACCCAAGGGATTCGACACTCGGATCACGAACTCAGTAGACTCAACAGGTAGAGTCTTACTGGATGCTAAAGTCTCACATACATATGAATGAGTAGAACCAAGGTCAATCAATGCAATTACATCAGTATCAAAGAGATTGAAAGTACCGGTAATAACATCAGGTGAAGAAGCATCCTCGCGTGCGCGTATAGCATAAGCTCTAGTAGGGGCACGAGCCTCGGATCTGGTCGTAGCATCTCTAGACCCTCTTTGATCGCCACTAGCATTCCCTGTATTCCTAGGTGGTCTACCTCGAGCTGTAGCAGTACTCGGTTTCCCACTCTGATTTACATTTTGCTCTGACAATCTCGGGCAGTCTTTGATGAAGTGGTCGGATGATCCGCATCTATAACAGGAGCGATCATGAAATCTACAACTCCCCGAATGCCATTTTCCACAAAACTTGCACTCGGTCCTATCCCGACGATCATTTTCAACACTGGCAATTGAAGGGGCTCACGTACTCATAGGAGATCGATCACGGTCTCGTCTGGGAAAGCCTGAAGTGTTCTTAGATCGGCCCGAATCATCTCAAAATTTCTTCGATCATTGCTGAAAAGGCTTTCCTGAAGATCTCTTATGAAACTCTCCAGCTCCAACCTCAGCTTTCTTTTTTTCTTTACTAAGCTCCTCGGCTTTGCAAGCTCGCTCAACGAGTACTACGAACTCTCTGATTTCAAGAATGCCAACAAAAATTTTTACACATAATAGCCTCAGACAATACACATTCCCGAGCATATCTACTAAGTCTGACGAACTTTCGTTCATAATCGGTAACTGACATGGAACCCTGTTTAAGTTCAATAAATTCTTTTCGTTTCTGATCGATGAACCTCTGACTGATATACTTTTTCAGAATTTAGTTTGGAAGAACTCCCACGTCACCCGCTCTCTGGGTACAACAGAAACCAATGTATTCCACCAATAATAGGCAGAATCATGTAGCAAAGATATAGCACATTTCAGGCATTCATCGGGTGTGCAAGATAGTTCATCAAGTACTCGAATAGTGTTGTCCAACCAAAATTCAGCTTGCTCGGCATCATCACTGTCTGTAGCTTTAAATTCAGTAGCCCTGTGCTTTCGAATTCTGTCAACTGGGGGCTTATTCAACCTCATCTGATCAATTACCAGAGGTATCGTGTGTGCACGGGGCGTATTTGTCGGAAGTAGGGGTTGTGGAGCAGCCGCATTAGTTCGAATGTATTGGTTGAACCAATCATTCATCACACTATAAAAAGCCTGTCTGGCCTCATCGTTCTGATTGCTTGCGATAGGTTGAAAGTCCATCGGCGCTGTCCCATGCGCAGGAGCAGGCGCTACACTCTCTACGTCATCAGCTACTGCTCGATTGGGATCGGGATCCATTACTAAATGAAAACACATTTTTAACTTTCAGAATTCATCATACTATCGTATTAATACTATATGGCATGTATAGCTAGACTCAAACACTCTACATTAGTCTTAGAATCGACTAAACCGTAGCTCTGATACCAATAAAATGTAACACCCCTAGCCCGAGTCCGATCGCCGGTTTAGGCTAAGAGGTATTACCGAGCTAAACATTTAATTTCTCATTCACATTAATTAACATAAACAGAGATCGAGCTGCATACATACTAATCTTTGAGTTATATATATGCCATTTTCATATGGCCAGAATATTTACAATTACAAAACATATTTTGTCAACAGTCTAACCTATACATGCCATATCGAGACCAAAATATAACTGTACCAACAAAATCGATAGTATGATGAACTGCTGACGATCCCCAAGTCGGTGGCCAAAATCAACAATCTATAAAACAGAAAAATAAGAAATAGAGTAAGCTTTCGAAGCTTAGTAAGTTTTAAGCATTTCATACAATTAAAGCTTGTCATTTAAATCGAAAATTGAGTATCACAAAATTTGTATTCTAATTGTCATTCACTTGGCCGAATATATACAAGTACAATAGTTATAAAACCTATTGGCCGAATATATATAAGAATACACAAGAAATTTCCAGCACATATTTCACTATACTATATGGCTTAAGCAATTATTTTAAGTCACATACTTTCATATGATGACATACCTTGATCGAATAGGTCATTGTCTTATTCTTAAATACCGAATTCATCCACACATATATATATCGTTCTTTGATACTAATAATTTACTTTGCAATCAATTCACATATGAGTACATAATACGTACCTTAACATGTAAAATATATATATTACTTAATACCACGAATATTCAATGTCGTAATCTTACTTAACTTACTGGCATCGGTCCTGTCAAGTCTTAGAACTCGAAACACATTTCTAACACGAGCCTACGGGTCTTTAACCCGGATTCCATTCCAGCACGAAGCTTGCGGGTCTTTAAACCCGGATAGAATTCCAGCATATAGCCTGCGGGTCTTTAAACCCGGATACAATTCCAACATATAGCCTACGGGTCTTTAAGCCCGGATACATACATCAAATATCATACCTATTTAATCATTTACTAACACATCTTATGGAACATTTCAAATTTGTAGCCATTTGCTACATTAGAACATAAGCTTCATATGAACACCATCATTTTCATTTTTGTTTAAAAAAAATCATACATACATATCACATATACCTCTTACCAATCATGCTTAAGCTGAATTGGCCATTCAACAATAGATCATGTACTTAGATTATTTACCACACAACTTAATTCAAATAGAACCAAAAAGATCAAAATTCATCTAGTATATATATATCAAGACATCATTAATTTTATACTAAAAGCGATTACTCAAAACTTACCTCGGATATTTTGAATAGTTGTAGATAGGCTACTCGATTGCTTTCTCCTTTCCCCTATCGGATTTAGTTCCTCTTGCTCTTGAGCTTTAATTTAAACAAATGAATTTGTTTAATTAATTACTCAACTTTAATTCTTTAATAGTCACATCTGACAATCATATAATTTCAATGCATATTATGTTTTATAAAACATGCCATGACTCGATTTTATGCTTATTTAATCTCAATCTAAATCGTATGCACAAACAAAGATTCACCTAACTTATTATGCTACCTTATGCACGAATTCAACCATATATATATACGAATATCAACTTATTGAACATTTATCACATTTCCACTTGCTATTTATCAATAATGCCGCACACACACACAAAAACATTCATACTCATATGCATGCAATTCCATTGATGATTACTATATGACCCATTCATTTCTAACTATTCAACTCAACCTTCATATTCAATTTTATAGGTAATGCCGAATGCCCAACTTAATCAAACTCAAAATTTAGTTTTCATCATTTTAATTAATTACTACTTATTCTTCAAAACTTCATATACAAGGTAATTAGCACCTATACACTTAAACCGAATTAACAAGCACCTATAGACTTTGGTCGAATGCCATTAAACACAAGTCATCAAAGATCTTATTTTTAATCACCGTATATATATAATTAGTAAAATGGATTGATTATACATATATACTAGCAAAACCGAACATAATAATTTTACCTATGCATAACATTACTCACATTCAATACCCATATTATTCAAAATCATACCCTAAAAAAAAGAATCCTAAACAATGCCGAATCCTTAGATGTTTAAACATCTAATTTACTCAATTCAAAACACCTAAACGGTATTTTTTCAAGACATTAAGCAACTCCATGTTCGGCTATTACACATATGAGCATTAACATTTCATACTTTTAACAAGATCAACTTCTTTCATCAACAAATTCTTCATCAAAACTTAAAGGCAATAATCAAATTCCTTCTTTATCAACCATAACCGAATGTTCAATTCATCCATCAAATTCAAAATTTTTGCATGGGCTAAGTAAGAAACATAATGATTAACCTAAAACAAGCTAGAATTTCAAAAATCTAACACAATTTACTAACCTTCCTTATGATTCAAATGGCCGAATGTCTTGCTCCTCTTTTTCTTTCTTTAGATTCGGCTAAGAAGAACAAAGATGAGACTTTGTTTTCTTCACCATTCTTTCTATTATTATTTTATTTTATTCATCTATATTATAAAGTATAAAGCCATTTAACTAATAATTAATACATATATTTAATATAAAAGCATCATCATGGCCGGCCACTATAAACAAAAATGGATATTTGACATGCAAGTCCAACCTTTTTATAACATGCATTAATAGACCACTTTTAAATTTACCTATCACATTTCACAATTATCTCACATAAGTCCTATTTAATAAATTTCACATACAAATGAAAAAATTAAAGCATGAAACTTTGACACATGCATGTACACATACAATAAGCATAGAATATAACGGTTAATTATTTTTATGACTCGGTTTTGTGGTCCCGAAACCACTTCCGACTAGGGTCAAATTAGGGCTGTCACAGTCCAGGCTAAACTCAAATCCTAATCAGATTACCCGTTCGGGATAAATCCATTTCAACACACATATTCTTCGGGAGGCTAGATCACTTACCCGTCCGAGCTAGATCCTTTTTCCGCCAATTCCTTTTTACGGATCCATCGAATATTCCTTTCATTCAGTTGGGGTTTTCATTTTTCATCAAGTATATTATTATGCATAGATAACCTTGTAATGTACATTCAAACCAACTCATTTTCATGTTTATTAAACATTAAACCATAAAATAAAAATAACAAGCACATTGTTTCCATATAACTTACTCATTTCATTTAAAATGTCATGTTCCATCAATCTTCCATTAACATCAATTTTAACACAACCATAGCAAGATATATTTCATGTATAACGATAATAACATAAATAAAATGCTTATTAAATCACACGAACTTACCTCGAATACGAAAAATAACAAATTTATCAATTTAGTCCATAACCTTATATTTTCCCGATTTAAGCCTAAATCTCAATTTCCTTGATCTATCATTTCAAAAGTAGCCCATTTAGGACTCACATTATTTAAATTGACCCAAAATTCAGATTTAGGAAAAAATTACATTTTTACCCCTAAACTTTGTCAAAATTACACTTTTGCCCCTAGGCTCGTAAAATATTTTTTTTCAATTTTCCCACTCTATAGGCCTACCCGGACTATTTTCATAACTATAGAAAACTACAATTCTCATCAAAACACCCTTTTATACCATTTTTATAACTTTTACAAAATGGTCCTTTCGGACGTTTTCATCGAAAACTGCTTAGTAAAAGTCATTTATTTAACACCCAACACTCATTTTCTACCATTATACATCAAAATGCATGCATGTCACACATGGGTCAATTTTTAAACATGAACCCTAGCTTAAATTAATGGTAGAAATAGGTAATTGAGTTACTGAGACTTCAAAAATGTAAAGAATATTAAAAACGGGGCCGGGATCACTTACAAATGAGCTTGGAAGCTTGAACCAAACCCTAGCCATGGTGTCCATGCAATTTTCGGCTGAATGGAGAAGATGGTGTCCAATTTAGGCTTATTTTCCCTTTTTAATTCTTTTAATTATTAGATTACCAAAATGCCCCTAACTTAAAAATATTTTATTTCACTCATTTCATGTCTATTTTTTCCCATCACTAACTAATGGTCTAATTTCCATCTAAGAATCTTTAATTTAAAAACTCTTAACAATTTGACACTTCCAACATGTGGAACTCAACTTTTGCACTTTTTACAATTTACTCAAAATTTTCAAACGAAATTTTCACGTAGTCATTCCTTGAAATTGTAGACCATAAAAATATAATAAAAATAAAATTTTCCTCATCGAATTTGTGGTCCTGAAACCACTGTTCCTACTAGGCCCAAGATTGGGATGTTACAAGTTTATATCTCAATCTTTTATTGATTGAGTTTGAAAAATTTTTGTAAAAGTTTGCACATATTGATTTAGAGAAATTATTGTTTGAACACCTCTGATTAATGTCTAAACCATTACTTATGAAAACTAAACTTCCTATTTTAACATGAGATTATGTTGATTTACGTGTTGTATGTATCAAGCCAATAAGTTATAAATACTCAAGAGTTAAATATTTCTCATCTTTGAATTTTTGTATGTGTGTATATGTTAAAATTGCTCGACCACAACACACAAAGATGAGTGAATCATCAAAGAAAGTTGGGAATATATATTTATTACAAGTTTCTTTATATTATTAAATGTTTTGAATGTATTTGAAATTCAATTATGACATGATTTGTGATTACAATTTTGATTTGATAGTTTTCCCAACATTAGGGGAGAGAAATAATAACTTGTAATGAGTTAGGGGAAGAAAAATAACAACTTGTAATCAGTTAGGGGAGAGTACTTTAAACCATAAGTTTAATAAGGATAAATCATTACAAGTTAACTATTAGATGTATTTACAAACTTAATGAGAATAACCAAGTGTTTTATACCATCTAATATTTTAATTTGAATCAAAGTCCTAATAGGACAATCGGTTAGAATAAATAATAGATTGATCTTCTAGATGGTCATAAAGTGGAAGTGGATGCTCCAGAAGAGACCTAAGACGTAACTAATAAGTAAAACTCCAGAAGAGATTCAGGTACCTGGAACTAAACTTTAAAATAATGAAAATAAGAGATCTCGACAAGTTATGCCAATTCGAGAAAATGTGGAACCGAATAATAAAAGTGGTCGACAATGATTTTGCATGTAATATTATTATTGAAATAATGAAATAAAAGGAAGATCTTGAATAAATCTATTGAGAAATATAGATTTGGAATAAATTGATCAAAATAAAAAGACGCAACTCAAGTACAATTAAATTTGTGAAGTTTTTGGACCAGTAGTCCAAATATCTAAAGGTATAAAGCTAATGAAGGTACAATTGAAGTAGTTTTGCAAAAGCAGAATAAAAATTTGAAAAGATATAATATTTTTTTGTGGATGTAATAACCTTTAGATATATTATTAAATTGACAATTCATAAAAGATTTAACTTGCATCTAATAATTATTAAAAGAACCTTTTATGAATCACTATATAGTAAAGTTTAAATTAAAATCCTTGAAGGATTTAGGATGCTAGAAGCATATTGAAATTCTTAAGAAATTGTTCATTTATATGAATTGAAATAATTTGAATACATGTGATAAATTTGACTTAGTGAATAATAGTTGAAGGAGGATTATAAAATGATCCAAAATACTTATTTGTGTTTTTATAAAAGAATCATGATTAAAGTTTGTTATGATTATTGTTGAATCTCCTAAAGAAATTAAAATATATTTCCTCTAAATTTCCCTCACTCATGAGTTTTAAAAGAATGGTAATATAAATCCTTATCAAATACAATCAAATAATCATTTGAAAAACTAGTATTTAAGATTGAATACGTAGAATATGAGAAAATATGCGATGTTTTCATGAGGGGGAGTAAATACGCATTGCACTCTTTTTCCCTTAACCGAGGTTTTGTCCCATTATGTTTTCCTGGTAAGGTTTTTAATGAGGCAGCATATTATGCGTATTGTAGATTGTGTACTCTTTTTCCTTCATTAGATTTTTATCTCACAGGGTTTTTCCTAATAAAGTTTTAATGAGACACATTATCTACCAATGGATATCCAAAGGGGAGTGTTATGAATATCTTATTAAGTGGATGTCCATCACGATTAAGATAAAGGTTTAATATACTTTAAATTCTAATAGTTATTAGAATTAGATCTCTAATTCTTTTATACTTCTTATGCCTATAAAAAGTACATTCTCTATTGCTTTCATATTTTCTTTGTTTTTTATTCTCTCTATCTCTCTTTATTTTATAACAAATATTGCTTAGTTTTTAAATTTTAAACAATTTTATTGAAATGATGAATAATACTAGTTATATTAACAATTTATTATAACTAAATATAAATTTGTGTGTTTTATACTATTAAAATTTAATATTTTTAAGCGTTAAAAATTAAAATTGTATTATTAATATAAAATATTTATCTTTAAGTTAATTTTAATATAAAAATAAGGGTTTTTTTCTTATACTTAAAAAAAATTATTTTTCATTAATCAATAAATCTTTTTCCATTGAGTATATTATTTTTTATAAAAAAACACAAAATAAATACAAAAATTATTTTTATAAATTATTTTTTTAAACAAACACACCTTTAATAAATAATTACTTAGGTCAAATTCAAATTTAAAATTGTTACCTTAATAGAGTGTCAAATCCAAATCTAAGCTTTATTTAAGTTTTGTTATGCAAAATTATTATATGTGGATTTTAATTTATATTATTTTTTTTATTTTTAATTTATTTGTATTTAGTAACAGTTTGTTCTACTATATAGTTGTTTGGACATGTATTTATAATTATATTATGGTTATATTGTATTTTTTAAGAATTTAATAATTACAATTATAAAATAATACATGTTTAATTAACTATAATTAGAATCAACCCAATACAGATACAGAACATTGAGAACTAAAAGTCCACATATATTTGAATACAAAACAAAATAAATTTAGATAAATTTTACACACCTAAAATAATTTGAAAAAAACTCACACGTGAATATTTTAATTTTGTAAAATCCATAACAAGACTAATTAAAAAGGGTCAAAATTTAGATAGAGTTCTTTCTATATATATATTTGTATTTGGTTGGGGCATTTGTTAGAATTCTTATTCGGCATTGTCGTGATCCAAAATCAAATCTTTATATTTCCTTCCTATAATAAAAAAAATTAAATTGCTGCTTTAGTTCTATTGTCAGATTTTAAAGAAAAGCATTCAAACATTTATTTGTTTACTTTAATATAAAACATGAAAAAGTTAAACATACAGTAACTAATTAAATTACATATTTACATAAAATCACAGAGTCAATATATAATTTATTAGGAAAAAAAAAACATTGAAAACCGTGGATCCCAGAAAAACTGTTGAATAGGCAAGGCACGGGCGTTTAGCTTTTTTGCCTTTTATTCTTTATTCTACTAAGCTCTGCTTTTCTTTTGCTGGCCCCTTTTTATTTTATTTTATTTTATTTCTTTTATGAAAATAACTGCCAACGTGGAAGCATCAATTTCATGGAAGAGAAAAAACGCACTCCAACAAAGATTTCATCTTAAAATAAAACTTTAGTAGCAAATATTAAAAATTACTATTGCCAAACTCCTCACTCACACAATGGACACACTTCTGTATAACCAAAAGGATTTGTGGTCAGTTTTTTTAATTTACATATTATTTATTTGAAGGCAAAAGAAGAAAAGATTCACTACCCTTTTCTTGTCTTCTTGCTTCTCTTTTAAGCTGTTTTTTTTTCTCTGCATCCTTTATGGGGATGGGTGAATGCTTTGCTTGTTCACTATGGGGATTTCTGAATTTTTTTGAGGTGATGTGATGCATTTTTAATTTAAATTTTAATGGTTTTATTAGATAATTTCTCCTAAATAATTAAAATTTGAGCTTTGCTTCTTCTTCTTGTATTATTTTTCTTATTAGTGCAATAATATGATAAAAAATATTTAATACATATATGTTAAAATGGTTAGATATAATATTGTTGATATTGTGTATTAATGAACATAGAGGAGGAGGAAGGGGACTGTTAAGGAAGGCCAGTTCACCCATTCTAGGATCGAGAGTCGAACAAGTAGAGAGACATAGGATGAATGCTTACTGTATTAGGGTTTTGAGAGAAAGAGGAGTCCTATGTTCATCATTAGGGTATTTATAGGTAAGAAAAGGCTCCGATCTAATTATGCCACTCATGGGGTCCTAGATGGCCTAATGGAGGGTCCAATTGGGTTCAAATTGTGGTAGGGATATAACAATAGTGTCCTCCAGTCGAAAGGTAAGTTATAAAGTGATTGTGCCTTGAGACCATTCACAAGTTACCATGGCGGGTGGTAACTATTAAAATTAAAGTAGCAAGGTAGAGGATACAATTTACTTATTAGATGACCCGAGAATATACGATGCCTTGCGAGGCTATTGAAATTCATTTGTACCTTTAATAATGCGTTAGCAGATGGTGTTTCTGTTCATGTTTTGTTAATAAAAATTTCGCTTTGTGATTTAACAAGCAATGTGTTGAATAGCTCGACAATCCAAAAATATATAATGTATACTCGAATGGTGCAATTGTCAATTAAATGATCCAAATTTATATAATGGAGACGCTCTATATATATCATGGATACAATAATTGGACATGTAAAATAAAAAGGTTCTAGCCATCCGTTGGTAAAATAAAATATAAGAGATGCATTCTATTTGTAATAACCGAATTTCAGTGAAATCGGAGTAGTGGTCTCGGGACCATAAATCCGAGCCAAAAATAAATTTTATTTTTATTTAATTATATGGTCCGTATTATGATAAACATGTCATGTGAAAATTTTGATAAGTAAAGTTTACTAATTATGTGCTTAATTACGAGAAGGACCAAATCGCATAGAATATAAAAATTGAATTCTAGTAGCTATAAGGATTAAATAACTGTGGAATTCAAAACTTGAGGTCGTTATATCATATTATCTTATTATTTGGGTAATGCCCATTTTTAGTAGATATAAGGATTAAATAACTATGGAATTCTAGTAGCTATAAGATGATATGACCTTATTAATATCATTTAAAATCCACTAAGTAATGCCCATTTATGTCCATTTATTACATCATAAGGACCTCTCTTTTAATAAGACAAATCAAATAAGCACTGTAACAATCAGCATGCAATTTTTATATTTTACGCAATTAGGTCATTTTATTAAATTAAACACACAAATGATCGAATTTTCAAACGAAACCTTCACACATGCTAATTCACACATCTTAAGCACAAAAAATAATATTTAAATATTTTTTTGACTCAAATTTGTGGTCTCGAAACTACTATTCTGACTAGGGTCTAAACCGAGCTGTTACAATTCTCCCCCCTTAGGGATTTTCGTCCCTAAAAATCTTACCATTGAACAGATCCGAATATTGCTGTCTTATAGCATCTTCAGGCTCCCACGAGGCCTTTCACTACCGTGTCGATGCCACATCACTTTTACTAACGGAATTTTGTTATTTTGCAGCTCTTTAACCTCTCGAGCTAAGATACGGATCGACTTTTCTTCGTAAGTCATATCAGACTGAATTTCAATCTTAGACAGAGAAATCACATGCGAAGGATCGGATCTATATCACCGAAGCATTGATACGTGAAACACATCATGAATCTTTTCTAACTCTGATGGCAACAATAATCTATATGTTATCGGCCCAATAGGCTCGGTAATCTTATACGGCCCGATGAACCTCGGACTCAATTTGCCTTTTCTACTGAATTGAAGCACTTTCTTCCATGAAGATACTTTCAGAAACACTTTGTCGCCGATTTCAAATTCAGTGACTTTTCTTTTCAAATCTGAATAAGATTTCTGACGATCGGAAGCTGCTTTCAAACTATCTCAGATCACTTTTATTTTCTGTTCGGTTTCTTTTATCAAATCAATTCCGTGAATCTTATTTTCATTGAGCGTAGTCCAATACAAAGGTGTATGACATTTACAACCATATAAAGCTTCGTATGGTGCCATTTTAATGCTCAATTGAAAACTGTTATTAAAAGCAAATTCAATCAAAGTCAAATACCGTTCCTATGTACCTTCAAACTCTAGAATGCAACATCCGAACATATCCTCAAGTATCTGAATGATTCGCTCAAACTGACCATCTGTTTGCGGATGGAAAGCAATGCTAAAGTGTAATTTAGTACCTAGTGCATCTTGCAGTTTCTTCCAAAATCGCAATGTAAACCTTGGATCTCTATCTGAAACAATAGAAATAGGCACACTATCTAATCTCACAATTTGAGAAACATATAACTCAGGAAGCTTGTCAAGCGAATAATCTGTACGAACTGAAACAAAGTAAGCCGATTTAGTCAATCTATCCACAATAACCCAGATTGCATCTTTCTTGCTCGGTGCCAACGGTAAACCAGATACAAAATCCATTGTGACTCTGTCCTACTTCCACTTAGGTATCATGATCGGTTGAAGCAACCTAGAAGGTACTTGATGCTTGGCTTTTATTTTTTGACAGACTAAACATTTCGAAACAAAGTTAGAAATGTCTCGTTTCATATCTAGCCACCAATAAAGCTCTTTCAGATCATTATACATTTTCGTACTACTCGAGTGAACAGATAACCGACTGCTGTGAGCTTCATTCAAAATCATCTGAATTAACTCTGGATTTCTCGGAACACAAATTCTATCTCGGAATCTCAAACAATCATCTTTATCAACTCTGAATTCTGACTTAGACTCTAATTCACACTGAGCTCGTTTAGCTAAAATCTCATTATCAATCTTCTGAGCTTCAATAATCTGCTGTAAGAATAAAGGTCTTGCTTTTAATTCAGCTAAAACTGAACCATCATCAAACGGAACCAAATGAGCATTCATCGCACGCATAACAAATAATGATTTTCAACTCAAAGCATCAACAACAGCATTTGCTTTTCCAAAATGATAATCAATCACAAGGTCGTAGTCTTCTAGCAATTCAAGCCATCTTCTTTATCGCAAATTCAAATCTTTCTGAGTCATCAGATATTTCAAACTCTTATGATCAGAATATACGTGACATTTCTCACCAAACAGATAGTGGTGCCAAATCTTTAAAGCAAATACAATCACAACTAACTCAAGGTCATGTGTTGGATAGTTTTTTTCATGTGGCTTCAGTTGTCTCGAAGCATAAGCAATGATTTTACCTTCTTGCGTCAAAACACATCCCAGACCAATCAATGAAGCATCATTGTAGATAACAAATTCTTTACCTGATTCAGGTTGTACTAATACTGGAGCTTCAGTCAACAAAGTTTTCAACTGATCGAAGCTATTATGACACTTTTCTGACCACTCAAATTTAACATCTTTTTAAAGCAGTTCGTTAACGGAGTTGCAATTATAGAAAAGCCTTTTACGAACCTTCTATAATAACTAGCAAGTCCCAAAAAATTGCTGACTTCAGAGACATTCCTCAGAGGCTTCCAATCCAAAATAACTAAAATTTTGCTCAGATCAACTTGAATACCAGATGCTGATACAATATGACCTAGAAAATCGACCTCTCGTAACCAGAATTCACATTTATTGAATTTCACATATAATTTTTTATCCCTCAAAGTCTGAAGCACAATTCTCAAATGCTTGGCATGTTCAAACTCATCACGTGAATAAATCAATATGTCATCAGTGAATACGACAACAAATCGATCTAAATACGGTCTAAAAATTCTATTCATCAAATCCATAAAGATAGCAGGTGCATTAGTAATCAGAAAGGCATAACTAAGAATTCATAGTGTCCGTACCTAGTTTGGAAAGCAGTTTTCAGAATGTTTGAATCTTTTACTCTCAACTGATAATAACCCGACCTGAGTCTATCTTTGAAAACACAATAGCTATTTTCAACTGATCAAACAAATCATCAATACGGGGCAGAGGATACTTATTCTTAATAGTCATTTATTCAATTGATGATAATCGATACACATTCTCATCGTACCATCTTTCTTTTTCACAAATAAAACTGGAGCACCCCAATGTGAGAAACTCGGTCTAGCAAATCCTCTATCGGTCAATTCTTGCAACTGAGACTTTAATTCTTTCAATTTGGTTGGAGCCATTCTATACAGAGCTATCAAAATCGGAGTAGTACTAGGTACCAAATCAATTCCAAATTCAACTTCTTTAACCAGAGGTAATCCTAGAAGTTCTTCAGGAAATACATCAGGGAACTCACAAACAACAGGCACAAATTCAACTTTATTTTCTTGCACTCTTGAATCAATCACATAAGCAAAATAGGCTTCACAACCCTTTCTCACAATACTCAAAGCTTTTATCGAAGATATCACAACTAGCAATCCATTCAAATCACTAGATTCAATTCTGATTATTTCATCATTTTTGCATCTCAAATCAATTGTTTTCTATTTCTGTTTGCAGTTTACAACAGCATCATGCAAAGTTAATCAATCCATACCCAGGATTATATCAAATTCATTAAAAGGTAACAGCATCAGATTAGCCGAAAAATAAGTGTCTTGAAACATTAACGGACAATTCTTGCAGACTTTATCAACCAAAACACATTTGCCTAGGGGGTTCGATACTTTAATTACAAATTCAGTAGACTCTATAGGAAAAGTCTTACTATTCACTAAGTTCATGCATATATATGAATGTGTTGATCCAGGATCTATCAAAGCAATCACAGAAGTATCATAAAGAGTAAATGTACCCATAATCACGTCTGGCGATGAAGCTTCCTCTCGAGCTCTTATAGCATAGGCTCTGGCAGGTGCAAGAGTCTCGGATCTAACAGCTGTGTCTTTTGTCCCTCTCTAACTGCCACTTATATTTCCCATATTTCTGGAAAGTCTACCACGAGATGCATTGCCACTTGGCCTTGGATTTTGTATAATTTCTTGCTCGACAGATTCGGGGCAATCGAGGATAAAATGTTATAACGATCCACATCTGAAACTAGCCCGATCGTACAATCTACAATTACCGATATGTCTTTTACCACAATACTTGCACTCAAGGCGATCAAATTTAGGATTTCCAGCACTAGCAACAGACGTAGCTGGAGCTTTGAAGCTTAAATGCAATCTTGTACAATCTCTATTCGAATGTCCCATATTAACCTTTGAACGGCTATTATCATCACGAAATTTCTTTGATGCAGATTGAAATGACTTGCCCGATGATCTCTTTCACACTTCTCTAGCTTCATAATCATCTTTTCTTTTCTCCTTCCCAAGATCTTCAGCTTTACATGCTCGTTCAACAAGCATAACAAATTCTTTAATCTCAAGAATCACAACTAGCAAACGAATATCTTCGTTTAATCCATCCTCGAATCTTTTGCACATTATTGCCTCGGAAGATACACATTCACAAGCATACTGACTCAGTCTTACAAATTCTCACTCATATTCTGTAACAGACATACGACCATGTTTAAGCTCTAGAAACTCTTTACATTTTTGATTGATAAATCTTTGACTGATGTATTTCTTTCGAAATTCAGTTTGGAAGAAATCCCACATGACTCACTCACTCGGAACTACTGATATCAAAGTCTTCCACCTATGGTATACTGTATCTCTCAGAAGTGAAATATCACATTTTATACATTCTTCAGGATTCAAAGACAATTCATCAAACACTCTTATCGTGTTCTCCAAGAAGAACTCGGCTCTTTCAGCATCATCATTAATTGTAACTCGAAACTTTTCGGCCCCATATTTTCTAATATAATCTACTAGAGGCTTACTTAACTGAATCAGATGCATTGATGGCATAATAGGAGTTTGTGGACAATTTATCGGGGGTGGAGGTTGTTGAACAGCCGGATTGGTTCTAATGTATTGACTAAACCAGTCGTTCATCATCTGATAGAAGGCTTGTCTAGCCTCACCATCACGACTACTCGTAGCCGGTCTAGAATCGGATGGCTATGTCCCTTGCGCGAGAGTAGGTGCATTGCTTTCGACATTATCCGCTACGGCTCGATCGGGATCCATTTGCTATATAAAAGCACATTTCAATGTCAGGATTCATCACACTATCACAGTTCATAAATATGGAATGTATAACTAGACTCACATACGCTATGATAGTCCTAGAACCGACTAAACCATAGCTCTGATACCAATCAAATTGTAACACCCCTTACCTGTATCCGTCGCTGGACTAAGGTTAAAGGCATTACCAGACGAATCGAAACATTCAACTTTCATTTCATAATCATTAAAGCATAAAAAATCAACATCAATATAGAGTACCTTATATAGGTCTTCGAGACCTAAAACATGCATTAGAAAAGAATCGGGACTAAACCGAAGACATACAAAATTTTTCCAAAACTTAAAACATTTTTCAAACAAGTACAAGTCTCACGCCAGTGTAATCAGGTCATGTGCTTTACATGGTATTAGACATGCCCGTGTGTCTAGGCCGTGTCAAAACAGGGCATACATACTGACTTGCTCACACGGCCAAAAGACACGCCTGTGTGCCTTGGCATGGTTGAGACTGACTTGGGCCACACGACCACAAGACACGCCTGTGTGCCTCGGCCGTGCTCGAGCCTGACTTACAATTTTAGGGTACCCCACTCTGCAACATAGCCGTGTGTCGCACACGGCTGAGACACACACCCGTGTCCCTGCCTGTGTGGACAAAAATAGGCCATTTGAATATCCAACTTGCCACCCCAATTGGGTCAAACCTACAAATAATAAAACAAACATATTTGTACACCAATTTACGACCAATTCACAACCAAAACATAAGCCATTCATGACATATCATTGCCAACCAAATTTCCATCTCAATACATCAACCAAAACATAACAAATCTAAGATATAATCATACCAAACATATGTTTCAATTTCATGATCAAAACTTATCAATTACTATAGCTAACATATGCCAAAAGCTTACCAATCTTACCATTTCTTATACTCATACATAAACACACCAAATATATCATATTGCCTCATAATTCATATACCAAAACCATATCATAAACACATCCATACTAAGCCATATCACATGGCTAAATATATATACATCACAAAACATAATTTAAACACTTCTAGCCTATGCATGCCATACTTCAATATATACATTTTTAAAAGTACCAAAATAAAATTCGATAGTATGGTGACGATCCTTGACGATCCCCGAGCTCACAGTAGCTTTGATATCTATAAAACAATGCAAACACATACAAGTAAGCTTTCAAAAGCTTAATAAGCCATATATAATCAAACTTATCCTTTAAAGCATATAAACATCATCAAATTACTTATACTTTGGAGCCAATTACCAACACAAACCTCATATTCATATACTTGGATCGTAGATCATCATTTGCACATATACTTACACTTCATTTTCAAATATAGTACACAATTCGAACGTACCTGAATCAGATATATATTCACTTATTCATTCATTTCCTCAGAATGCCCATTGAAGCATTTAGAAACGTAAGGATAAGCAAATAGCTCAGAGAACATATACAATGCCAACATCCGAAATGTGGTCTTACATGTAATCAAACATCGATGCCACTGTCCTAGACAGGGTCTTACATGAAATCAGATACGATGCTGATGTCCCAGACATGGTCTTACACATAAAACAAAAGTCGATGCCAACGTCCCATACGAGGTCTTACACGAAATCACATAATGAAATCCTATGTCATGACATATGTATCCTAACTATTCCTATGGTTCGTACAGGGCTTTTTATACGTTTTTACTTTGTCGATACTTTCTCGAATAACACATATTAAGTTTTAATATTCATTCATCACAAATTCAATATCATATGAAAAATAATAATTCAATTCAAACACATTTATTGTATATTGACTTACCTCGTACAGATTCGGATGGATGAAATCGGTTACTCGACCACTTTTGACTTTCCCCGATCTAACTCTGTTTTCTTTAATTCTTGATCTATATAACTTCAAATTTAACTTATTCAATGATAAATTCATTCAAAACAATCAACATATACATATTTAGGGTAATTTGCAAACTAGCCCTCACATTTTCACATTTTGACACTTTAGTCCCTAATTTACAAAACCACAAAATACACATAATTTTGCATATACTTATGCTTGGCCAAATATTCGTAGCTCTTATTCAAGTCCACACATTTCATTTATTTCACATTTTAATCCCTCAATTTAAAAATTTTACAATTTAGCCCATTTTACTCAAAATCATCAAAAATCGAAAGACAAAACATATAAACCCAATATCAAACTTTCATATTTCATCAATTAAAAACATAAAGCTCATGAATTCAACCATGACATATTTCAAAATCATCATCAAAATCAGAAATTTAGTCATAGGCTTGTTAGTATACGAAGCAACGATTACAAAAACGTAGAAATTATCAAAAAAGGATCAAAAACCATACCTTAATCACAATCACAAGTGCCAAAACCCTAAGATCTTTTATTACTTCTTTTTCTTTGCTAATTTTGGCTATGAATGATAATGGATGAACAAATTTTAAGCTTTTTTTTACTAATCACATATTAATATACATTTGACTAAAATGACCTTATTAATATCTGATAAATCGTAAATTATACATATTTTTTACCCCATGTTTAATGCATTTTGTAGATGATTTCTCATTAGAATTGGTGAATTCGATGCTCCTATGCTTTAATTTCATGTTTTGTACTCAGGAGAGCACCAAGAGTCAAAAGAAGCCAAAAACGAGCCAAAAGGGGACAAAACGGACCAAATTGAGAAGATGAAAAGGCCGAAGCCTTGCCGCACGGGCAGCTCACATGCCCGTGTCTTTCGAGGGTGTCGACCAAGGCTTTCGCAATTCACACGGCTTGGCCATTAACCCACACGGCAGTGTGTAATTTAACGGATCGAACACTGCCTGTCAATCACGTCATACGGCCGTGTCACACGGGCGTGACCCTACTGAGCCCAAGTTAAGTCCAATTCAGAAAAGGCCACTTTAGAGGGTTTTTAGGCATTCCAAAGCCTATAAATACGCACTAGATGAGGAGAAAAAGGGAGACGGAGAAGAGGGGTAAGGAATTACCCCAAGGACGTCGATTGATCCATCTCAGAAGCCGGATTCATCAAAAAGCACAGGTTGTCTAATAGAACTCCTCCTGCCCTCTTTAGGAGTTTTGGGTTTTCTTTATGTTTTGTATTCTTTATTCTTCTAAGATGTTTTCTTATTCAGTTATTAACTAAATCCCCTAAATACCTAAGGGGAATGAAACCTAAGACGAATCTTGTTATTATTTTTTGAATTGTATGAAAAATATTTAACTTGTTCTTAATTATGTGTTCTTAATTCTTGTTTTGATATCCCAGGATACTGATTCAAGACACGCTCTTATTCAGAGGAAGAATAGACCCTGTCTAAGAGTACATTTGCCATAATTAAACAGAGTTGATTGCTCGCCTAGAAATAGGGTGACAAGATTTTGCCGGATTAGGGTGAAACCTAATAAGGGGATCCATAGATTGAGTTAATGCAACCCTAGAGTGTTAATTAGAGAAAAGTCTCGGTTATTCGATCTAGGGATTAGACGTTATTAGTCTTGAATAGGGATAATAACATAACTTAGGGATCTCTATGGAACAAGTTGAATGAATAAATCGTCCGATTCGGAGCCAGAATAAAAAGTAAAGTCTAGGTGAATTTTTCCTTAGGTATTGTCTCAAATCAATCGATTTCCCCAAAAGCAATTCCCCAATTCTTTTCTCTGTGCGTTCTTAGTTTAAATAATTAGTTAATTAAAACAAACCCCCTTTTATTCTTAGGCTAGATAATAAAAAGATAGTTATTACTAGTACTTTTGGTTCCCTTGGGTACGATATCCCGGTCTTGCCGTTACTATACTATTGTTCGATAGGTGCGCTTGCCTTTTCGTCATGATAATAGTTAGTCTAGGTTTGTTCTTCATTATAAATATTTATTACTTGTTACGAATCACACGATCAAGTTTTTGGCGCCGTTGTCGGGGAACTGAAATATTAGGAACACTAAATTTTTATTACTTTAGCCATTTATTTTTCTTGTAATTTTATTTTATTTTATTTTTATTATTTATTAATTTACTTTTTCTCTCTCTTGGCAGGTTTTTATAGTTTATGACTAGAAGAAACCCGTCAGGACCATTACTTTTTGATGAAGAAATCGATTGTACAATTCGCAAAAATCAAAGAGAAATAAGGTGTAGTTTACGATACACGGAGAACGAGCGAGAAGACGATACTCAAACCCCAATCAAAGAGATGACCGAAAATCCATGTGATCAGCTGCCTCCTGCAATTGCAGCTAATCAAAATCCTACTCCACGTACTATGTATGATTATGCTAAACCTTCTCTAACAGGAACTGAGTCTAGTATAGTTAGACTTGTTATTGCTGCGAATAATTTCGAACTAAAACCTAACACAATTCAGATGATACAGCAGTTTGTTTAGTTTGATGGTTTGCAAGATGAGGATCCCAACACACACTTGGCAAATTTTCTTGAATTTTGCGATACATTCAAAATCAATGGCGTTTCTGATGATGCCATTCGTCTTCAGTTATTTCCCTTTTCACTAAGAAACAAAGCTAAACTGTGGTTGAACTCGTTACCACGAGGGTCTATCACTACTTGGGAACAAATGACTGAGAAGTTTTTACTAAAATATTTTTTGCCGGCTAAAACGACTAAATTGCGTAATGATATCTCTTCTTTTGTGCAGATGGATTTAGAAACACTTTACGATGCATGGGAGAGATACAAGGACTTTCTGAGAAGGTGCCCTCACCATGGGTTACCGCTTTGGCTGCAAGTTTAAACATTCTACAATGGTGTGAATCCCCCGACAAGACAAATGATTGACGCAGTTGCTAGCGGAACCATCAACAGTAAAACACTGGAAGATGCCTATGAATTCATAGAGGAGATGTCACTGAACAACTATCAGTGGCAAGTTATGAGGACAAAGCCAATGAAAACAGCTGGCGTTTATAACATCGATTCAGTCACCATGCTCTCTAATTAGGTAGAACTTCTCAATAAAAAGATTGACAGTTTACTTCGTTCTACGCAGGTACATCCAATAATGAGGTGTGACTCAAGCGGAGAAGGTGTGCATACAGAATATCAATCCTTCAATCCTACAACTGAAGAAGAACAAGTCAACTATATGGGTAACAATAACTTTAGATCTCAAAATAACCTATACAGTAATACTTATAATGCAAGTTGGAGGAACCACCCCAATTTTTCCTGGGGAGGTCAAGGAAATTCAAAGCCACAAAATCCTCAGGGTTTTCAACAGCTACCTTATCAACAGGAGAAAAAACAAAACCTTGAAGAGATGCTTTCTAAATTAATCTCGATGTCAGAAACCCGTTTCAAAAATACTGAGACAACACTTAAGAATCAACAAGCATCGATCTAAGGACTCGAAACTCAAATAGGCCAGCTGTCCAAACTAATATCCGAACGACCATAAGGTAGCTTACCAACTAATACTAAACCTAATCCGAGGGAACAACTCAATGCAATTAGCACTCAAAATAAGGACGAACTCATTTCACCCGAGCCAGAAATATAGCAAGACAACGCAATGAACAAAGGCTAGAAGAGGTAAACAATAATGATACCAAAAGGTAAGTACAAATCATGAACCTCGTGTTCCATATCCTAAAGCGATGATGAAAGACAGAACAGAAGAACAATTCGGTAAGTTTGTCAAACTCTTGAATAAATTACATATTAACTTACCCTTTATTGAAGTTCTTTCACAGATGCCCAATTCAGCAAAATTCTTAAAGGAACTTCTAAGCGATAAAAGAAAATTAGACGCTACATCGCATGTGGAACTCAATGCAGTCTGCTCAGCTATTCTAAAGAATGAGCTACCTAGCAAATTAAAAGATCCAGGGAGTTTTACAATTCCTTGTTTAATTGGTAGTCTATCTATGAATAATGCTTTAGCTGATCTAGGAGGAAGTATAAATGTTATGCCATATAAAATGTTTAAATGACTAGGTCTCGGTAAACCCAAATATACTAGGATGAGCATACAATTGGCTGACAAAACAATTAGATTTCCTAAGGGTATTATTGAAGACGTTTTCGTTAAAATTGATAAATTTATTTACCCAGTAGACTTCGTTGTCTTAGATATGGATAAGGATAACAAGTTACCTTTAATTTTAGGATGACCATTTTTAGCAACTGCCAGAACCATTATTAATGTAGGCACAGGAGAGCTAACACTTCGTGCAGGTGACGATGCAATAACACTCCAAGCACGCGACTTAGTGAAAACCTCTAAGACTCAAGATAATGCTATAAAATCTGTCGATGGTAAAACTAATATTCAATCGTCCTTGCAGGAACATCCTCGAACCAAGACAACAGAGATGGTGTGCTACTATCATGAAGAGAACAAAGATGTCTATGAAGAATGAAGACTACGGATAGAGGAGCTAGACGAATGGTGAGAACACAAACCGAGAACACATGATAAACTGAAACTACGCAAAAACAAGCCCGATACCTCTCCTAATCAACTTCAGGTCGGCGATACAGTCTTACTAGATGCCGTTGATCCTCACATTGTCACTACCACACCAAATAAGGAAATCCCTCTTACGGTACTCAGTATTTTTCCATTCAGTACAGTGGAGGTGAGTCATCCCAAGTTCGATAATTTTAAGGTAAACAACACCCGTTTAAAACCTTATTTTAAAATTGACAACAGGAATGAGGAGTATGAACTCCTCGAACCACTATGATCATTCAACGGAGAGGTAAGTTGAGCTTAGACTATAAATAAGCACTTCTCGAGAGGCAACCCGAGCACTAACATTATTAATTTCTTTCAATCTGTTATTTAACTCCTAACCTACTAATAGAAATCTTGAATACAGGTGTTTCCACAGAGACACGGCCAATCACATAGGCATGCTTAAGGCCGTGTGAAAACAGGGCAAAAGATTTCCCCAACATAGGTGATGATAAAACGTCACGGCCGTGCGACATGGCCGTGGTCGAGCCTGCCAAAACAACACAGGCGTGCAACACGCCAGTGTGAAGAAACCATGACGGACCTGTTAAAACAGCACAGGAGTGTGACACGCCCGTGTCAAACACCCGTGGTCGAACCTGTCAAATGTACACAGGCGTGGGGTTAGAACACATGGGCGTGGGAGAAGCGAACGAAGCTAGACACGGTCGTACGACACGACCGTGTGAACCAACACGCTCGAGGCACACGAGTGTGTGTCAAATTTCAGACGCACCAAAATAGGAAAAATGCAAAACACATAGGCTAAAATTGGGGCACACAGGTGTGTCCCATGGCCGTGTGTCATGAAATTTATAAATAGGCTGCACTATTCATTGTCTTCTCCATTCAAAAACCCTAACCCTAGCCGCTGTAACTCCACACGGCCCCTGCCGCGCCCGTGCGCCGCCATCAAACTTCGTTTTTAAAGCTCAATCCCTCTCTCTTAGCGTTTGTTTACTCCTTTCACTTCTATTTTACTCATTATTAATGCTTATTATTACAATAATCTCCATTACTTTTGCACTAGTTTTCATTTTTGTTCATTACTTTATCATTTAGTTTGCATTTATAGGTTCTTTATTATACATTTCAAATTAAATCAAGTTGTTAGACATACCTCATATCCATGACATTACTATGCTTATTTTCAAACTACTATCATGCTAATGTCTATCATTTAAATTGCATTCCTAGGTTAGTTACCATCCAATTTATGTTAAATTGAGACGAGGAAAACCTTATACCCATTACATTTCTATTCTCATTCTCATGATTATTGTGGTTGAGTTTGCTTCATATTAGTAGTTTTGGCTGAAATAGTTTACTTCCCCTTCGAATATGTTTACCTATTATTATTCTTTATATCACAGGCCTTCAATGTCATCTTCAAGAGAAAAGAAAACCGCTGTACTAGCCTCGAAGAAGAGGAAGGGAGCGTCATCTTCTGCGGGTCCAATCGCGAAAATTCATCACCCTTTCCTACAGTTTCCACGAGGGCCCCAAGAAGAGCTCTTCCAAATACTTTGGGTCCGACCTTTAGCAGCAGGCCGCTGCATTGACTGGGCTGCCGTAGAACAAGTCCAGATGGCTGATGCGATTTGGGCTCTCTTAACCACTGACTCATGGGAGCTGTTCTTCGGGATTATCGAGCCGACATACCTCGAGCTCACGATGAAACTCTACTCAACGTTCCATCTCCAGACCGTAATGACAAGGTACGATGATCCCGACACGGTCTAGTTTTGCCTTGGCGGATTAATTCGCCAGCTAAGCGTCCAGAGTTTGGTACTGCACTAGGCCTATATACGGAGGAGTTTAAGGAGGAGAATGAACTACATGCTCTTAGTCGCCACATACATTTCCCACCCTCAAAGTGTTGGCACACTTTGGCCCCTAGCACGGCCCCGTACAATCCTAGCCACTCCAAGGCATCAGTTTTCCCACCATCCCTGTGGTACTTACACGCTATTTTAGCTAACACGATTACAGGGAGGCGAGAGAGCACCGGCGTCATCAACACCCACAACGCCTATTTCATAGCCCTCACAATTCAGCAGTAAACGGAGCAGCATCGGAATAGGGTCATCTCCATTGGCCCCTACGTGACTCGGCTGGCGCAACACTTCGGGCTCCTCAACACCGCGACCCAAGAATCATCCCTCACCCCCATCGGCCAGATGTCTCCACGAGGCATCTCAAGCATGCTTAGCATGAGGATGATCGAGAAGTGCCGGGGAACCTACCCTCCTCAGTATCGTCTCGCCCAATCTACCGATAAGGAGGCCTACGAGGACATTCTTGATGATGTCCCCCCATAGCATGAGGACCCACCAGCTTAGTCACTACCACCCTCTTGTCCAGTTCATGTGTCGGCTTCATATGCTGACATCTCTGAGCGCCTCACCCAATTCGAGCATCAGTGTTTTGAACTATTTGACAATATTGATTCTACTCTACAACAGATTTGTCAGCACCTCCACATCTCATCGCCAATCCCACCTTGCGAACCATCCAGCGATGAAGATGTTTAGAAATATTTATTATTACTTTATGTTTTTAATTGAAACTACCTTTTATTTTTTTTAGATTTTAGAATTTTATTTTTAATCATGAATTTCGGTTATTCCTTTTCGAGTACTTATACTTCCCAGTATCTCCTAAAAAGTTCCTGATTTTATCACAGTTATATAGAACTCCTAAGCTCATCATCACATAGGAACTACAACTCTACTGGGGAAGCTTCTCCACGACTGCCATGTCCTGCTCGACCACAACCATAGCTACCACTAGATATAATATTCTTTTAGCACAGGACTTATGGCCTAATGAACCTCTACGATTGCCGGAGTATCCTCCTCCACTCTCAAACCGATCACTCTCCAAAACTCTAAGTTCGAGGAATTCATCATACAGGAAGTTTCACTTCTCTCCCTATCTTATTTTTATTCTCTAACATCTATCTTTGTACATTGAGGGCAATGTACATCTTAAGGTGGGGGGTATTTATTTCACTATCAGAAAAAAATCCCTGAATAATCACCTTGTTCTAATGAAAAACTCTCATATCTTATTTAGGATAAATTTTAATTGATTTATGATTTTGATTGATATATCTTGAATTAAAACATAGGGATTTATGCATTTGTTATTTAAACTTTAAGACATTAGAGAATCAATCATGATAAGTTGATTTTTAAGAAATTAAAATCATAGGTTGTTTCCCCAAGTCTAGGTATTATTTTGAATTAGAATTCACAAGTATAAACATCAGAAACCCATAATTTTTGTGAGATTTTTGAGCCTTTTGAGCATCTATTCAACCTTTCATGCTCACTTTTATTATTGCTTTGAGTACGTCAGTGTTGAACTGTTATTCTAGAACTTGCTTAATTATGCATGTCGAGACCACACCATTTGATTTGATATGTCAAAATGATTAAGGCACTTAGGATTAACCCACTCATGCCATGAAAAGCCTACCTCCACGATTAACCCCTAGTAAACCCCCTTAAGCCTAACAAGCCATTCCTTGTATTACCCTTAATATTAACCATTAACCCATTAATGTTGAAATCCCCCAAATTAATTTGATCCCTATTTTTGTCGAGATCTAAGTTGGAAAAGTTGCTTAACTATGTTTTTCTCATTTATTTAACTTGTTCTTAAGAAAAAAAACTATGTATACATATTAGTAATTCCATATTCTGAGAAGAAGCTTTGTTGTACGCAAGGAAGGTTAACTCTTTTTCTAGTTAGGAAATTTTTCATTTCAATTTTGATTCTAACCCTTTCTTTCAGCTTTGACCACACCTCCTAACCAAACCTCATTACAACCCTCAAAGACCTTTTGATTGATGTATCATCTTAAATTATAGTGTTAGAGATTTGATTTTCATGCAAGCCTCTGGTAATGACTTTTCATTATTGACTATTGAGTGTTTCATTTATTGTCCTTAAACACCTCGAGTGATTTGAGTAAATTTGTAGTAAGGATGTGAAACTCTGTGATATTCTGAATCAAAGGTAATTACTTAGATGAGGGGAGACACCCATGTTTGCATGAATAAAATACTCAACTTGGAATGTTTGAACCTTTTAAGTTCTTTTAGTTGAATTCTCAATTTATGATTACCTATGGATTATTTTGAGATATTATCGATAAGAATTATAAGTTGAGAAGAGTTTATTTTGATTATGAGTTGAGAATTTTGCTTGAGGACAAGCAAATGCTTAAGTGTGGGGGTATTTGATAAACCGTAAATTATGCATATTTTTTACCCTATGTTTAATACATTTGATAGATGATTTCTCATTAGAATTGGTGAATTCGATGCTCCTAATGCTTTAATTTCATGTTTTGTACTCAGGAGAGAACCAAGAGTCAAAAGGAGCCAAAAACGAGCCAAAAAGGACAAAAAGGACCAAACCAAGAAGATGACAAGGTCGAAGCCTTGCCACACGGGCAGCTCACACGCCTGTGTCTTTCGATGGTGTCGACCAAGGCTTTCATGATTCACACGGCCTGGTCATTGACCCAAACGGCCGTGTGTAATTTAACGGATCAACCACGGCCTGTCAATCACATCACACGGTCGTGTCACACAGGCGTGTCCCTGCTGAGCCCAAGTTAAGTCCAATTCGGAAAAGGCCACTTTGGAAGGTTTCTAGGCATTCCAAAGCCTACAAATGCACACTAGATAAGGAGAAAAAGGGAGACAGAGAAGAGGGGTAAGGAATTACCCCAAGGAAGCCGATTGATCCATCTCAGAAGCTGGATTCATCATCAAGATTGAAGATCTCTCCTCAATTCCCCTTCAGGAGTTTTGGGTTTTCTTTATGTTTTGTATTCTTTATTCTTCTGAGATGTTTTCTTATTTAGTTATGAACTAAATCCCCTAAATACCTAAGGGGAATGAAACATAAGACGAATCTTGTTATTATTTTCTGAACGTATGATAAATATTTAAGTTGTTCTTAATTATGTGTTCTTAATTCTTGTTTTGATATCCCAGGATACTGATTCAAGACACGCTCTTATTCAGAGGAGGAATAGACCCTGTTTAAGAGTACATTTTCCATAATTAAGCGAAGTTGATTGCGCACCTAGAAATAGGGTGACAAGATTTTGCCGGATTAGGGTGAAACTTAATAAGGGGATCCATAGGTCGAGTTAATGCAACCCTAGAGTGTTAATTAGAGAAAAGTCTCAGTTATTCAATCTAAGGATTAGACGTTATTAGTCTTGAATACGGATAATAACATAAGTTAGGGATCTCTACGGAACAAGTTGAATGAATAAATTGTCCGATTTGGAGCCAGACTAATAAGAAAAGTATAGGTGGATTTTTCCTTAGATATTGTCTCAAGTCAATCGATTTCCCCAAAAGCAATTCTCCAATTCTTTTCTTTGTGCGTTCTTAGTTTAAATAATTAGTTAATTAAAACAAACCCCTTTTATTCTTAGGCTAGATAATAAAAAGATAGTTATTACTAGTACTTTTGGTTCCCTTGGGTACGATATCCCGGTCTTGCCGTTACTATACTATTATTCGATAGGTGCGCTTGCCTTTTCGTTGTGATAATAGTTAGTCTAGGTTTGATCTTCATTATAAATATTTATTACTTGTTACGAATCACATGATCAATATCATTTAAAAAACACTAAGTAATGCTCATTTATGTCCATTCAAACTTCAAATGGCCAAATTACATCATAAGGACCTCTCTTTTAATAAGACAAATCAAATAAGCACTTTAACAATCAATATGCAATTTTTATATTTTATGCGATTAGGTCCTTTTATTAAATTAAACACACAAAAGATCGAATTTTCAAGCGAAACATTCACACATCCAAATTCACACACCTTAAGCACGAAAAATAATATTTAAATATTTTTTGACTCAGATTTGTGGTCCCGAAACCACTATTCCGACTAAGGTCTAAACCAAACTGTTACATATGTAAGTTAGTATAATGTTTAGATGTAATTCTTAGTTTGTGAATATGGTTATTGGTGATACGGTGATTTGAGTTTGAACTTAGTCAAATATAGTTGTGCTTATTATATGTTAGGTTGTATATTAATCCGTAAATGTGACTTGCCATAATGCTTTATTTTGATATGCTTATATATAAACATACATCTGAGTGGATTTTTTAATTTGCATTAATGTACGAAACAAGTAAATTCATATTGACTACTGTATCAATGCCGTTTAAATGATTGATAAGTTTAAGTTTGAAATTTGTTTTGTTTGATGTATAATTTATACCTATGCTAAAGCCCTATAATGATTGGTTACTATTTCAATTAATGAAATAGTTGATTTGTTATATGTTCTGTATATATATATAATTTATTTTGATATATGTTAGATTAAATTTTGAATTGTGAAATGTAATGAATATCTGTATGAACTGTGATCTGACTGGCAATACTTCAAAACCTTAATTTAGCGACGGATACGAGTTAGGGGTGTTACATTTTATTGGAATCAGAGCTACGATTTAGTCGATTCTACGACTAACGTAGCGCATGTGAGTCTAGCTATACATGTCATATTATATACTGTGATAGTGTGATGATTTCTGACATTTGAAAATGTGTTTTCGTATAGTAAATGGATCCCAATAGAGGTGTAGCTGATGATGTTGAGAGTATAGCACTTGCTCTCGCGAAACGGACAACGCCGGTTGATTCTTGACCGACTTTGAGTAACCAAGAGAGTGAGGCTAAACAAGCCTTTCATCAAATGATGAACGACTGGTTTACTCAGTATATCCTGACAAATCCAAATGTACAACAACCTACACCCCCGATTAATCCTTCTCTGATACCTGTTATGCCTCAAGTGAGCGATCCGTTAAGATTACATAAGCCTCCTACTGATAAAATAAAAAAACACGAGGCTAAAAAGTTCAGAGCCACTGATGATGATGATACTAAGCAAGCTGAATTCTGGCTTGATAATACTATTTGTGTGTTTGATGAGCTATCTTGTACCCCGGATGAATGTTTGAAATGTGCCATATCTTTGCTTCGAGACACTGCATATCACTAGTGGAGTACACTAGTATCGGTGGTTCTGAAAGACCGGGTGACCTAGGATTTCTTTCAAACTGAGTTCCGTAAGAAATATATCAGCTAGAGATTTATCAACCAGAAACGCAAAGAATTTCTAGAGTTGAAATAGGGTCAGATGATCGTGATGGAATATGAATGAAAATTTGTAAGACTCAGTCGATATGCCCGAGAGAGTGTTTAAACTGAAGCTGTATTGTGTAAAAGATTCGAAGAGGGGTTGAACGAAGACATTAAACTGTTAGTTGGCATACTTGAGATAAAAGAGTTCGTAGTACTGGTTGAGTGAGCCTGCAAAGCTGAGGAGCTAGGGAAGGAGAAAAGAAAAGCTGACTTTGAAGCTAGAGATTCACGTAAAAGATTATCGAATAAGTTATTTCAGTCGGCATTGAAGAAGTTCAGAGATAATTTTAGCCATTCTAAGGCTACTTCAAGTTATTTTTGACGGGATCGTGATAGACTACCTGTGAGCTCAAGAGCTACCTCAGTACCTAGTGTTGGTAATGTTAGATCGAATCAACCTGAATGTAAACATTGTGGTAAACGACATCTTGGAAATTGTAGATTGCATGATCGGGCCTGTTTTAAATGTCGATCGATGGATCATTTCGTTCGTGAATGCCCTGAGTTAACGGAACAAAATCCAGTACAGAATACAAGATTGAGTAACACTGTAGCTCGAGGTAGACCACCCAGAAATATGGGTAATGTGAGTAGCAGTCAGAGACGGACTAAAGATACAGTAGTTAGATCCGAGGCTCGTGCACCTGCTAGAGCCAGTGCTATACGAACATGCGGGGAGGCTTCATGCCCAGATGTTATTACTGGCACATTCAGTCTCTATGATGCTAGTGTAATTGCATTGATTAATCCTAGTTCAACTTATTCTTATGTGTGTGAGACCTTAGTATTTAGTAAGACTTTGGCTGCTGAGTCTGCTGAGTTTGTGATTAAAGTATCGAACCCCTTGTGCCGGTGTGTTATGGTTGATAAAGTGTGTAAGGATTGTCCTTTGATGATTCAAGATTCGTGTTTTTTGACTGATTTGATGTTGTTTCCATTTGATGAGTTTGATATAATTTTGGGTATGGATTGTTTGACTTTGCACGATGCTGTTATAAATTGCAAAAGAAAGACTATTGATTTACGGTGCCAGAATGATGAGATCATTCGGATTGAATATAATGATCTGAATGGTTTCTTGGCAGTGATATCTTAGATGTTAGCTCAGAACTATGTTAGAAAAGGTTGTGAAACTTACTTTGCATATGTGCTTGATTATAAAGTGGCCGAAAGAAAGATTGAATCAGTACCAGTTTTGTGCGAGTATCTGGATGTGTTTCCTGAAGAATTGCCAGGTTTGCCACATATTCAAAAAGTTGAGTTTGATATTGAATTAGTGCTGAGGACGACTCTGATATCGATTGCTCCATACAGAATGGCCCCTACTGAATTAAAAGAATTGAAAGCTTAGCTGCAAGAGTTGATAGATAGAGGTTCAGCGCGACCGAGTTTCTCTCCCTAGGGTGCACCAGTGTTATTTGTGAAAGAAAGACGAAACTATGAGAATGTGTATCGATTATAAATAGTTCAATAGGGTTAATATAAAGAATAAGTATCCATTTCCATGGATTGATGACCTATTCAATCAGCTGAAAGGGGCTACAGTGTTTTCAAAAATAGATTTGAGATCAGGCTACTATCAGTTGCGAGTTAAAGACTTCGATGTGCCAAAGACTTGAAACGCCCCAAAAATCTCGAAATTTAAAAATCCTGAAATCTTAATTTTTTTATGCTTAATAATTCTAGTTAAGTGTTAATTATGCAAAGGTAGGTCTTGGTCAATGTTTGAGTTCGAATTAAGGGGTAGAAGAAATTATAATTTAATTATTAAAAGAATCAGGGTTGGCAAGTAGTTGGGCTTTTAAATAAAGATAAGAGAAAATAGTAGCAAATAGCCTAGTAGAGGAGTGGCTAAGTGACGCCACTTAGAGTGTAGAGAGGTGGCGTTAATAGCTAGCAAGGAGGTCCAAGGTTCGAATCCTAGCTTAGTGTTTTTAGAAGTTTAATTTTGACCTTGTAAAAGGATGGAGCGGGAAATTGGACTCCAAGGGAAGTGTTTAGGAGAGAAAATTAAGGAAAGGATCAAGGGGTTATCAGGGAGAAAAACGAGCAAATGAGAAGGGAGAAGTGATGAAGCTGAATGGGGAATTGGGCATGGGAAAAATTTGGCTATAAGGCTTATAAATAGGTGCCGAATGCTAGGGTATTAAGCTAATGACTGAATTTCCTTCACCCTATTACCAGAAACTCTTTTCTCTAAAAGCCGAAAACCCTCTACCTTTCTTTTCTTTTTCTCCTTCCTTGTGCCCAATTCTATTCTTCCTCTACCTCATTGCTGACTTTTCTTTCTTTTTCCTTGGAGCCGAATAACCCTATTTTTCCATACAAAATTGTAAAGGGCCGAACCTCTTTGGCCAAATACCCTTGGTGCAATCAGTACTCCTTCTATGTCGGTCAAATTTAGTGTAAATGTTGTTCTCCCAATCGGTTTCTTCGTTAAGTATCGAATATTTTCCCTCACTCTTTCTAATCAACTATGGTAGGGAATTAGTATCGGATCTTGGATCATAGCTTATTGCCGAATTGCCCCTTAGGTGTTGCAATTTTGATAAGTATTCCTCATCCATTGGCTAAGGTTGGCCAAATAGCCATAGTAAGGTAAGGGGACTTATGTTGGATACGAGTCACCTACTATTCTGGTTTTAATAGTTATGATTGGTGCAGATCTACGATTTGATCGTGGTTAGTGAAGGGGCTGCTATACTTATCGTGCAAGGTAAGGTTAAGGTAAGATTATGGCTTTTGGTAAAGTATTCGATAAGTATGTGAGATTAATTTTTGAGTGATATCGATTGTAGGTTTGGGCTAAGGAAATCGCAGCACGCTTGCCTACCAGGTGTGTACATACATTGCACACACAAGTAGATCGGCAAAAGCTGAAATACTGAAAAGCCGAAATGCCGAAAAGTCAAAAATTTGGCTACAGTAGTCACACGAGTGCACGAACACTCATAAGGGGAAACTGATAAGTTGCCTGAGGCCCATGGGTGATTCCATGGACTTGGGATGTGAATAGGCTAAGTGGGCTGGAATGGGCTAAATGGGCCCGATGGGCTGTTGGGCCCGTGATAGGCCAAAATTGGATAAGTGATGCTATGTGATAGAAAATTTGTGTATGAGCATGAATATAATGTGATTTGAGTCGGATGGGCCATATAAATGATATTGGGCCTAATGGGCCATATAAAGGTGATTTGGGCCTGATGGGCCATATAAATGAGATTGGGCCAAGTGGGCCATATGCATGTATGTAGGGGTTTTGGGACTAGTATATGATAACTACATAAAACTTAATTACTATATTGCAACCGTGGACAAGTCATAGGGTTAAGGTGTGGCAACGGGTATTTGGATGTCTAAGATTGGATCTAGGGAGAGCTTGGTACTTAAGCGGTCTTAATGACTCACCTCCTCTTCTCTGGAATCCTACCTGGTGCACAATATTCATTCATCTTAGCTCACGGGACTTGTTAACGGGTCAAGGTAAGTGAAAACCATAATTAGGGGAAATTACCGAAATGTACTTAAGGGCAAAAATGACCAAAATACCCCTAGGTGTTGAATTTAAGTTTTATGGATGTAACATGCATACATATGATGTTCTGTTTAGGTTGCATATGGGGTGGGAACTATGGAACGGAGGAAGTATACGAGGATCGCATGGTTGCCTGACAATCGTGGATCCACCGACGACTTTTAAAGCCCAATTTGTAAATGAAGGTAGTTCCGCAACCGGGCTACCATTGGTGTGTGGACTGGGTAGGTTGATATTTATATCCCCACATGGTGTGACGGGGGATGGAGCTGGTGTGTAGCAGATGGATAATTTGGATGGGATTGCATTGCATGTTTGATGATTTCTCTTTGAATGCTTGTTTTTCATCGAGGGTTGTACACATTGAGTTTGTGAAAACTCACCCCATCTTTTATTTTATTCTCAAGTGATGCTTAGTAGAAGGTTCGATGTTTCGAGGGACTCTGGGTGGCCGGCTAGCAAGATAATTCGGACTTTTTTTTTAAAGCATTTAAGTTTATATTTCTTTTTAAGTGTGTTCAGATCATATTGTAATAAGGTTTTCATTATGTTATTATTACTTGAATTATTATTATTTTCATTGTAATTACGAGAAGTTGAACATGGATTTCTTAAATTATAGTATGTTTTCTACGTTTCCGCAACTACGTTTTTTTTTAAAAAATCAGATGTTTTAAACAAGACTTTCGTAACTGAAAGTTCTTTTTTAGGTTAATTAAGGTTTCTTTTATTTTAAGAACGGTTTTCAATGAAAACACAGATTTCGCTAAAACACTTCAATGTAACATGTTGGATATGGCCATAACATCTGGGCCGGGTTTGGGGTGTTACAAGACTGCTTTTCGAACGAGGTACAAACACTATGAGTTTTTGGTTATGCCTTTTGGACTTACTAATGCACTTGTTGTTTTTATGGATTTGTTGAACCGGATCTCCAGATAGTATCTAAATCGATTTATGGTTGTGTTCATAGATGACATTTTGATCTACTCCCGTGATGAAACTGACCATGCCGAACATTTGAGACTTGTATTATAGACTTTGCGAGATAAAAAGTTATATGCGAAGTTCAGTAAAAGTGAGTTCTTGTTACGCGAAGTTAGTTTTCTGGGCCCTGTTCTATCAGCATCGGGTATTTGGGTTGATCCGAGTAAGATTTCGGCTATACTTGAATGGAAACCTCCGAGATATGTTTCTGAAGTCTGAAGTTTTCTGGGACTTGCTGGTTACTATAGACGATTCGTGAAAGGTTTTTGATGAAAAAGCTACTTTAGAAAGATGTTAAGTTCGAGTGGTTAGAAAAGTGCCAGAAAAGTTTAGATCAGTTCAAAGCCCTTTTGGCCGAAGCTCTAGTGCTAGTTCAGCCAGAATCGGGTAAAAAATTTGCTATTTATACTGATGCATCTGTAAATGGTTTGGGCTATGTTTTGATGTAGGAAGGAAAATTTATAGCTTATGCCTCGAGACAGTTAAAGCCGCATGAAAAAAACTATCTAACACATGATCTAGAATTGGCAGCTATTGTGTTTGCATTGAAAATATGGTGTCACTCTCTGTTCAGTGAGAAATGTCATTTTTATTCTAATCACAAAAGTCTGAAATACTTGATGACTCAGAAAGATCTGAATTTCAGACAACGCCGATTGTTAGAGTTGCTAAAATTCTACGAGCTTGTGATTGACTACCATTCGAGAAAGGCTAATGTTGTTACAGATACTCTAAGCCGAAAATCACTGTTTGCTTTGCATGCAATGAATTTGCATATGGCTATGTCTAATTATGGTTCGATAGTAGCTGAATTAAAAGCAAGATTGTTATTTGTTCAACAAATTTGTGATGCTCAGAAAGTTGATGATGGTTTGTTAACAAAGCGAGTTCAATGTGATTCGAATGTTGAATCCAAGTTTCGAGTTAATGCTGAGGGTTGTTTGAGGTTCAAAACCCGAATATGTGTCCTGAGAAATTCAGAGTTTATTCAGATGATTTTAAACGAAGCTCACTGTAGTCAATTATCTTTTCACCCGGGTAGTACGAAGATGTATGATGATCTAAAACATCTTTACTAGTGGCATGGTATGAAATGAGACATTTCTGACTTTGTTTTGAAATGTTTAGCCTGTCAGCAAGTAAAACCCGAGCATCAAGTACCTTTTGGGTTGCTTCAACCGATCATGATACCTGAGTGAAAATGGGACAGAGTCATGATGGATTTTGTATCTGGCTTACTGTTGACACCAAGCAAGAAAGATGGAATCTGGGTTATTGTGGATAGATTGACTAAATCAGCTCACTTTGTTCCAGTTCGTATAGATTATTCACTCGATAAGCTAGCTGAATTGTATGTTTCTCAGCTTGTGTGATTACACGGTGTGCCTATTTCTATTATTTCAGATAAAGATCCAAGATTTACAGTGGTTTTGGAAGAAACTACAAGATGCTCTAGGTACGAAATTACATTTTAGCACTGCTTTCCATATGCAAACAAATGGTCAGTCCGAACGAATCATTCAGATACTTTAGGATATGTTGAGATGTTGCATTCTCAAGTTCAAAGGTACGTGGGAACGATACTTACCACTGATTGAATTTGCATGTAATAATAGCTTTCAATCGAGTGTCAAAATGGCACTATACGAGGCTTTGTACGGTCGTAAATGTCGTACACCATTGTATTGGACTGAGCTCAGTGGAAGCAAGATACACGAGGTCGATTTGATTAGAGAAACTGAACAAAAAATGAAAGTAATCCGTGAAAGTCTGAAAACAACATCAGATCATCAGAAATCGTATGCGGACTTGAAACGAAAAGATATAGAGTTTTAGATCAGGGACAAAGTATTTTTGAAAGTCTCACTATGGAAGAAAATACTTAGATTCGATCGTAAAGGCAAATTGAGTCCGAGATTTATTAGGTCGTATGAGATCATAGAGCGTATCGGACCGGTTGCGTACAGATTGTTATTGCCACCTGAGTTAGAAAAGATCCATAATGTATTCCATGTCTCAATGCTTCGTAGATATCGATTTGATCCCTCACATGTGATTAATCTGTCAGAGATTGAGATTAAGTCTGATATGACATATGAGGAAAAACCTATTTGTTTATTAGCTCGCGAAGTTAAAGAATTGCGAAATAAGAAAATTTTGTTAGTAAAAGTGCTGTGGCATAAATATGGAGTTGAGGAAGCAACGTGGGAGTCATAGGATGCAATGAAAGAATGTTATCCGAACCTATTTACCGGTAAGATTTTGGGGGACGAAAATCCCTAAAGGGGAGAGTTGTAACAGCCCGATTTAGACCCTATTCGGAATGATAGTTTTGGGACAACAAATCCGAGTCAAAAAAATATTTTAAAATCATTTTCTATGTTTTTTATGTGTGAATTTATATGTATGAAATTTTTGTGCTTTAATTTTGTAGTTTGAGTGCCCGATTAAATAAATGGGCTTAATCGCATAAAATGAAAATTTGATGGTTAGATGTGAAAGTGCTTAATTGAACTTGTCTTATTAATATGAAGCACTTATAATGAAATTAGACCATTGGAGTTAGTGATGGATGGTTGTGGCCTTAATATATATGTTTTAGTTATTAAATATCAAAGGTTAAAAGGGTAAATCATGAAATAGCATATGTTATAATAAAACATAAAAATTAAAATATGGTTTCATAATACCTTGCTTTTGCTGAAACTTAAAAGAAAAAGAAAAGAATAAGGTTTTCTCATGTTCGGCCATTGCTAAGCTCAATCAAGGTATGTAACTAGCTCGATTTTTGATAATTTTTACGTTTTTAAGATCGTTGATATGTTATCTACAAAGCCCATGCTCGAATGTCTGATTTTGGTGAATATTTTGAGTTATGTCATTGATGAATATTTGAGTTTTGTGATGTTAGTTGGTGAAATATGAAAGATATGATTTGGATTGATATGTTTTGTATTAGAATTTTTCATGATTTCAGTAATTAGGACTAAATTGCAAAAATAATAAATTAAGGGACTAAAATGTGAAATAAATGAAATGTATGGACTTGTATGAACACTAGGAACATTCGGTCTAAGCATGATGTGTGCAAATTTTACATCTATTGTGTTTTATGCAATTTGGACTAAATTGTAAAAAGTATGAAATGTCAGGGGTAAAATGGTAATTTGCCCATTTATGTGTTTTTAGACTAAATTTAGTGGAAATATGTTTGAATGAGTTTAATTTGAATATGGTTAGATCAAAAACCAAAGAAATTAGATTTGGATCGGGAGAAAACTAAAGTTGTCGACTAGTCGTCCCGTTTCGTTTTTCATCGTCTGAGGTAAGTTTATAAGCAAATAAACGTTGTTAATTTTAATTAAATGTGCGTTATATATGCTAAAATGAAATATGTGAATATATATACATATGAGTTAGTTGAATGTGTACAAGCTTGGCAGCTATGTTTATGAATTCGTTTCGACTGAGTTACGACATCCGAAAGTCTCATACAAACCTTAGGAATAGCTAGGATACATATGTCATGACATAGGATTTCCTATATGTGTTCTCGAGTAAGACCACGTTTGGGATGTTGGCATCGATATGTGGTTACGAGTAAGACCATGTCTGGGACATCGACATCGTATTTGATTCGTGTAAGACCCTGTCTGGGATAATGGCATTGATATGAGATAGGATGTAAGACCACGTCTGGGACGTTGGCATTGTATGATATATGTGATTATCTGAGTATCCTATTCAATTCTGAAGTTCAACGGGAAATGATAAGTTGTGAACGTAGGTGTAAAACGAGATAACATGATCAGGTATGAGTTAGTTAATTACCTATTTGAAAAGAAGGTAAGTTGGCCATTTAATATGTGATCCAAATAATACAAGTTACTAATGTAAACATATGTGCATTTGGTGGTATATTCGGCCATGTGATATAAATACGTATGTGATTGTTATACTTTGACTTATGAGTATATGCATATAAGTATATCTGTAATTGGTATGATAAACATATTTTGGCTTGGAATTTAATTGATATTTTGTTAACATATATATATGTTCATTCGGCCATGAATAATTTATATGTGAAAGTATTTATAATACATGAAATTGTAAGCTTAAGATTTAAAGTGATTGTGATAGTATAATTTGGTTTAGTTTAAATGAAGTGATTTTGTCAATTATTTTTTTATTTGCTTATGACTTACTAAGCCATGATAGCTTACTGTGTATGTTCATGTTTACCTTTTTTTTATAGAGTTTGGATTCAATTTACGAGCTCGGGGATCATCAGCAAAGTCTATCACACTATCGATCGTTTTTGGTACATTATAAGTTTGAACTTGATTTTATGGCATGTATAAGCTAGGTTATGTTTAGTTAAGTTTAAAGTTGTGTATATATTAAGCCATGCGAAATGGCTAATATGTTAAGTGATTATATGAAACTTTAGTCATGTTTATATGTGTTATATGCTTTGAAAATGGTTGGTGATTTTGGATATGTATGTTTGATGGATTCAGTTATGGTACATGCATGGATAAAAGTATGTGTGAATTTTGTTGATATGTTTTGTTAAGATGTTATTATGTGATTTAGTGATAAAGAATATTCAGTTAAATCCAAACATGGTTGGAGATTAATTTGGTATATATATTATATGATATGTTTTATATTTATGATTGGTTTAATAATTTATAAATATATATGTATATTCGAATGTGCAATAATCTTTATATTCGGTTTGTAATGAAAATGTATGAGTATTGTAACAGCCCGATTTAGACCCTAATCGGAACGGTGGTTTCGGGACCACGAATCCGAGTCAGAAAAATATTTTTAAATTATTTTTCGTGTGTATTTTGTGTGAATTTATATCTTTGAAATTTTCGTGATTTAATTTTGTCGTTTAGGTGTCCGATTAAATAAAAGGACTTAATCGCGTAAATTAAAAACTTGATAATTTAAAGCATGAGGGCCAAATTGTTAGTGGCTTTCTAATTTGGGACATTTTTGTTGTAAATATCCCATTAATAAGTAAGTGGGACGGCATAAGATATATGTTACATGGTGTTTATATTATATTAGTAAAGGTATATAAGTGAATTAAATATTAAATTGTTATATGTTATATTATAATATAAAACATAAAATAAACAAAGTCATTTGAGTGTCATATTCTTGGTAGCTGAAACTAAACAAAATAAAAAGAAAAGAAAGTAAGCTAGGTTTCGGTCAATATTCAAGCTCATTCAAGGTTCGTTTTTGTTCGGTTTTTGATAATTTCTACGTTTTTGAGATCGTTGCTTCGAGTACTACAAAACCCAAGCTTTAATTTTTGATTTTGATGAATATTTTGAGTTGTGCCGTTGTTGATAGTTTGTGATTTTTGTTGTTTGATGATGGAAAATGAAAGATATGTTTTAGATTAACATATTTTGTATTGAAGTTTTTGATGATTTTGACTAAATAGGACTTAATTGTAAAAATAATAATTTGAGGGACTAAAATATAAAATTGATAAAATATGTGGACTTGTATGAGCATGGGTGCTATTCAGCCTAACTTGGTGTTGTGAAATTTTATGTATTTTGTGTTTTGTGCAATAGGGACTAAATTCTAAAAAATTATAAATGTTAGGGGTAAAATGGTAATTTTCCCATTTATGTGTTTTTGGAATAAATTGAATAAAAATATGTTTGAATGAGCTTAATTTGAATATGTTTAGATCAAGAACTAAAGAAATCGGACTTGGATCGGGGAAAAATGAAAGTCGTCGACTAGCTGTTCGATTCCGTTTTGTATCGTCCGAGGTAAGTTTATAAGTAAATAAATGTTTTTATTGGTAATTTAATATTATATTTATGTTCTGTTATGAAATGTTAGAATTTAAATATACTATGGTTGAATATGATTAAATGTGGCTACTACACTTCCGAGTTCGATTCAACCGAGATACGTCGTCCGAAAGCCCCGTATGAACCTTAGGAATAGCTAGGATACGTATGTCATGACATAGGATTCTGATATATGTGTGCGAGTAAGTCCATGGCATCGATTTGTGATTCCGATATGTGTTTACGAGTAAGACCCTGTCTGGGACAGTGGCATCGATATTTGGTTACATGTAAGACCACGTCTGGGACGTTGGCATTGTACGATTTATGTGATTATCCGAGTGTCCTATCCAATTCCAAATGGTTCATCGGGAAAAGGTAATTGTGTTCGGATTGTATAATACGAGCTAAATGGTCAGGTATGAGTTAACTTGATATTTATTTAAGATAAGGTAAGAAAGTATTATTGTTATGAGCTATAAATCATGTATAATGCAAATGAAGAATTCATGGATAATGATATGTGTATTCGGCTTGTGAATGATTAATTTGTGTAACATTGAAATGTAATTCAATATATGTATATAAGATTTTTATATTCGGTTACGTAAGTATTATATATATGAGATATTAATAGTTGACTTTTAAGTTGCATAAAAGAATAAATGGATGTATGGATATTATGATTATTGGATTTGGGAAATTGGTTTGTGTTGCATTAAACGATTGTACATGTGTTCAGCTTAGGTGGTTAATGTTGTTAATGCAATTCGTATATTTAATATGAGTTAATTATGATAATGAGTTGTTTATTTGCTTATGACTTACTAAGCTGCGGTAGCTTACTCTGTGTATTATGATACTATGTTTTATAGATTTTTTGGAAGTCAACTGCAAGCTTGGGGATTTTTCAGCCAAGTTCATCACACTGTCTACTGCTTTGGTACCTTTAAGCTAAACTTAAATTATGGCATGTATAGGCTGGTCTTGGGGTAGTTATTCTGGAAATGAATGTATATTAGACATGCAAAAATGGCTTTACTACCTTGCTTAAAATCGGTTAAGTTTAGTTATGGTTTGTGTTCATTTTGATAATAATATTAAGTGCTATGGTTGAATGTTTTTGGTGATATGTATTTTTTACGTTGAAGTTGATTTGTGGGCAGGATGTATTTTGAATGATTTGGCCTTGACAAATTGGTAAGTATAAAATATATTTGATATGTTACCTTGATTGAAATACTATGGTATTGACTTGTACTGAAAGTTATAACTTCTTTGGTTGGCAAGTTTATTCGGTTAAATGGCAGCTAGAAATGTTGATTATGAATGAATATTATTTCAGCATATATATATTTTCATGTTAAGTGTGGCAGCTCATGATGTAAAAGGACGAGTTGTTATGTGGTCTTGGATTAAACTCATGTTAAGATTATATTCATGTTATAGAATGTTTAATAAGTTGTTATGTGTCTCGGCTATACAAAGTATAAAGGTTGTAAAATGAACCATGTTCATAACCTACTAGTTAAATGACAAGTAAGATATATGTAGAAGGTGTATTCGGTAATTCCTTACGACTTGGAACAATGATATGTACTTATTATAATTTGTTAATCATAGTAAAAGACAAATGTTAATTTAATTAGATATGCCTTGTTAGCTGAGCTTATATATGTAAAAGTATGAATGCACTTCCACTGTGGTTGTTATATGAATAAAGTATAATAATATTTATTATTATTTTTCGGTTTGTTTTGAGAGTACATACGAATGTGTCATGCATATATAATTTGTAAAATAGGTTTAGTTGATTAAAATAAATAAGGAGTACATGTGGAGTATGTATTGATATTAAAATGGTTATTTTATAAATAACTTATATATATAATATTTGTATGCAGACGTGCATTTACTAAGTTTTTAACTTAAGTTTAAATGATGGAATTGTTATTATTTAAATGTTTAGTGTGCTATTATTGATTATTTGTGAAAATAATTATGCCATAATTGTTAAGAGGCATAATATCTTGTAATATGACTTAAGTGGTTAAACTTGCACCTGTATAGAATTATTAAATAAAAGCTATAATTTTTTTTATTATAGCATTCGATTACCATTAAGGTGATTAATCTGTGATTTGTAAATGTAACATGTTTATATTTAATTAGTTTTAAGTATATAAGATAAGGCATGTGATAATATGTGAATGTTCGAAACTGTGTGCATGTTCAGTAATGCCTTTCGGCCTTAGTTCGACGACGGATACGGGTTAGGGGTGTTACAAGTATAATTTACTTGATGAATTGAGCATGACTTGGTAATGAGGTAAATTGATGAACACATGGTTGATTGCGTAATGGCTAGTTTGATACGATTTGTTATGGAAAGATGGAAATATGTTTTATGAATGAATAGTTGGATAGGTAAGCTAGCATAACATGTATAATATTTAAGGTTAAATAATTATGAAATGGTATATTTAGTTAAGGTATCATTACGTGTGGTATAATCTTATGTGATTAAATTGATAGTTGAATAGATGTAAAGTGAATTGGTCATGTATATGTAATTTAGTATAATGTTTAGATATAATTCTTAGTTTGTGAATTATAATATGAAATAAATTGTTATTTATGTCCGAAAATGGTTAATGGTGACATGGTGATTTGAGTTTGAACTTAGTGAAATATAGTTGTGCTTATTATATGTTAGGTTTTATATTAATCCGTAAATGTGACTTGCCATAATGCTTTATTTGGATATGCTTATATATAAACATACATCCGAGTGGATGTTTTTAATTTGCATTAATGTACTAAACAGGTAAATTCATATTAACTATTATATCAATGTCGCATAAATGATTGATAAGTTTAATTTTGAAATTTGATTTGTTTGATGTAAAATTTATACCTATGCTAAAGCCATATAATGATTGATTACTATTTCAATTAATGAAATAGATGATTTGTTATATGTTCTGTATATATATATAATTTGTTTTGATATATGTTAGATTAAATTTTGAATTGTGAAATGTAATGAATATCTGTATGAACTGTAATATGACTGGTAATACCTCAAAACCCTAATTCAACAACAGATATAAGTTAGAGGTGTTACATAATTTACCCACATTTAAGTTATGGTAAATAGCTTGAAAGAATAAAATCCATCGATTTCCACTATCTTAAAATTTATGAGATAATGGCCACTTAGTAATATCATTATTATTTTTAAGTCATTAAACAAAGCATTAACATAGGTGTTAGTGGAGAGATGATAGAATTTTCTATTATCTTTCTCCATAGCCGAATATAGAGGAGAAGAAATGGATTAAACTCACTCTCCGTAGCTGACCAAAATTAAGCAAGGTACTAAATCTAATCTTTTAAAATTTTCTTGAATTATAAATCTAGTTAACTTAGTAAAGTTGACTTATTGTTAAAGTTGATTCAAGTTACCATTGAAGGGAGTAAAGGGATTGAGTTAAATTTATGAATTACTGAGTTGATTAAGTTTAAGATAGGTGAAAATCATGTTGATGGTATGGTGGATGAAGTTTTGACTTAGTCAATTTAAGTATTTCTTAAGAAGCTTTTATTATTTTCTTAGAGACCTAAGTGTAAAAGATGAAAATTATAGAATTAATTAAGATTTAGTGATAGTTTAAAGTCCTTAAATAAAAATTACGAAATTGGATTTCACATTGACAGATTTGATAGATACGAGAATTTTGAGTAATAGGGTTTGAAGGGTTATTAAGAGACCTTGCATTCCATGACATTTATCATTAGTTTGAATGGTCATTAAGTGACCATTAGTTGTTAAAATCATGATGTTAATTATGGATTTGTTTGAATTATTAGAGAAAGTATTGAAGGGTGTTGGAGCAATCAAAGGAAAGGATAAAGTTGTTGATTAAGCCTTGAAAGAAATCTATTCATTTTGTGTTTTTAAGAGTAAGTGTAACAACCCATACCTGACCCAATCGTCAGGTCCGAGTTACGAGATGCTACGATCATCAATTTAATAAAATTTAAAACATCATGCAACCTATCAACATTCAAATACATAATTAAATAACATTCCAGCGCATAATGTAATTCACAATCATTTTTGGGCCCTACTCAAGCTTACGAAAGCCATTTTGTTAACCCGAGCATGACATAGGACTAAATTGTGAAGTTTAGAAAAATCGGGTAAACATCATGACATCATGACATCATGTTTTCCATGTGGTAACATCGTAAATCAGTGAGTTACATCGTGACGTTAAACCTCTCCAACTCGCGACTTCACTCAATGTCAGACGAGGTTGGACGACGGAATATCCTAGTCGCGACGTTGCCCCTGTTTTGGCAAAATGTACATTTAATATCAATTCAATTACCTTCAAACCAACCTTAAATACTATCATAAAATCATTCACCAAATAAAAACTATTTTACCATGCCAAACTAACACAATTCAAGCATAAGCACATTCCACCAAATTATTTAGTAACTTACAAATTCAACCATTCATCACTTAAGTTATTGAATCCCAAATATTTGCCTAAATATGTCAACCATATTCAATCAAGCTACATGTATACATACATATATAATTAAATTTTCAAAAACCTACATGAACCTAAAATAGGCCAAAACAATCATACACCAAATGCATAACTCAAGCAAGACCATCAAACATGTCATTTCTAGTTATACACCAACTTAGCTATTTTACTTACCTCATTTCACTATCTTTAATATACCAAGATCAAATAGACTCATATTCCTTATTTCTAAAGGCATCAAACATTGCTAAATCATGCATTACTAAACCACATACATGCTTAACATTCAAAATCATCATTTTCCATAATTATCATAAAATTTTCAATTCACCAAGACTTATAGACACTAAGGTATACACTAAGACATATTATATAAATATACATGCCACAACCCTAGACCCAAAATGATTGCATAACTACAGATTTGGTGATAGTGTGAGCTACAAGATGATCTCGCTTGACGAGTTCCATAAGGTGACAATCCACAAGGGATAGAAAACAACCACGGTAAGCATATATGATGCTTAGTAAGTTCATATGTATTATACAATACTTACCTTATTCTTACCTAACATTTTAAAGTTTCTTTAGCTAGGCATAATATTTGGCTAGACATGGCATTCAAAACACTAACATTGTAAGCAATGGTTTATAATCAAAACCATATGATATCGAAAGTACTTAACATGCCAATTCATATCACTTTAGGTAACTAATCTCAAAAACACATTCAATCAAGGAATAAGACAATCACATACATGTAAAAGGCATTACTTCAATAAAATTTTTCATGCTTAATTCATTTAATGACTTTCCATTTGGATATCAAGTTCATTTCATCCCGTTTCAATTTCTCAATTTCATATAGACCGTTTCGCTCAATGAACCCTAGTAAATAGACTCCGATACACAGGTAACTACACCACACTAGTTGCTCATCTAAACTAAGTACATTTCTATGTGAGGTTAACCATCCGTGCTAAACCATTAACACTACACATAAAATTAATTGTTTGAGCTAAACTTGGGTCATATATATATATATAGAAAATCCACAAAAAATGTTGGATCTCGTTAACATCTATAATAAAACCCATACAAGTGCGCATAACACCCTATTAACATGCCAACCGTATCCTAACCCTTTACTAAGTTCACACGGGCATCTTTTACACATATAACATCATAGTTCAATTTTGTCCAATTCTAACCTTTCATACCAATTCACAACTAACAATTTAATAAACAAACACACACAAACATATATATATATATCAATTCAAAGGCATAACATCCTAACATAATAAATACGATATGAACTTACCTGTTCAAAACACCAAACAAGTTGATTCTTTAGGGACTAATCAACAATTTAAGCTGCCTTGATTACTTCCGTTTTGATTCAATTATTGAGGTATACAATTATTTTATACAATCCATCAATACCAAACATTTTCATAATATGCTATAACATGAACGACCCTATATGACTTTATTTTTTGATACCCTTAAAATTTTACACTTTATTCAATTTAGTCCCTAAAGTAAAAATAGCCATAACTTCAAATTTTTAACCACAATTTAAAATTTGACTTCATATACATGGGCTAGCTATGTACAAAAATAACAATTAAACTTTACATGTTTTCATTTTAATCACTTTAGTCCCTATATGCAAAACTAACAATTAATGTAACGCCCTAAAGAATTTATTCCTGTTTCTGTAAAAATCTAACACAAATATGTATCTGCTTCAGTGGTATCTGCTTCAGTGGTTAAGTGTTCTGGGGTGTGTGTGAGAGGCCTTGGGTTCAAGTCTCACCTTTGCCAGATTTTGTTATTTTTTTGATCCAAGCCTTACCCTTATTGAGTGGACTTATATTAAATTGTCTGTCAATTATTATTAGAATGAGCCTGCTAGTTCAAGTGGTAAGAAAGTTAGTGTGCTGGAGGTCCTGTGTTTGAAACTCTGTGTGACTGTGAATTTTAATCTTTTTGCTCGGCTTCATGCTAAAGTCTTGAGGGAGTTGGATTTTGAGAAGTTGGATGTTAGTAGGTTAGTGGGGAGTAAAATAAGGGATTTGTGAGATTTTGGGGTTATTTTCCTTTTGTTCAGATTTTCTCCCTCCTCTAAAGAGAAATCTAACGTCAATTTCTTTTATTTTCCTCATATCTAACATTTCTTTTTCTCCTTCTCTGCAAAATCTTTTCTCTATTTCTTTTTTAAGTTGATTCGCGAATTCGTTGTTCGATCATATTGTTGGTATTAGCGGGTTCTCCTTTTTGGTTCGGTAAAGGTTGTAAGGCTAAAAGTTTCACTGCTATGGCTTGATTCGAGGCTGTGGTTATTTTGCTAGCAATTTTGGAAGGCTCGAGAGTAGTTTCACAATAAACCGATACCAGGTGTATACCCGAAATACGAAAAACTGAGTTTCAACAAAAGCCAAAAATGACCACTGTTGAAGCCACATGGGGTTATGGCCGGCTATGTGAGTGGCCGTGTGTGAGACACGATCGTGTGGTCGACAAAGGCATGGCTGTGTGCAAGACACGACCGTGTGGTGGCTGGAGTGTGCCCGTGTAAGCCACACGAGCCAGGAAAAGTTGGGCGTGTAGGCCATACGGGCATTCCACAAGGGTGTGTGAGTTTTGGGCAAAGGTAATCTGGGCGTGTGGGCCCATACGGGTATCTAGGCCTATATTTCCAAAATATTCCCTAAGATCGCACGGGTCGTTCCGATCAACTGTGGGCCTACCGTAGGGTCAGTAAGGGCTAAGCAAACCCTAATTATATGTGATTTGATATTCTAGTAGTATGCTCTGAATGTACATAAGCATGTTGAGCATGACTAGAATGTTATTATGTATCTGTTTCCATATATGATTTTGTAGTGGGATTTGTATATGACGAGGAAGTTTTCTGTACGATGATCATCACCTATATTCTGGCAGCTTGGTTGTACATTATCTGGCATATGTCATAATGACACGATAAGGTGTGTAGGGATGGGTGAGCGTTTTTCACCCCACATGGTGTGTTGGGATGGTTGGAGTTGATGTATAGAGGATGGGGGTAAGATTCTGTATGTCTGATCTTTATATCTGATTTTATTTATTGTATCTGAAAAGGGCATGAGCCCGACTCTGTATCTGTATGTTTGCATGCTTAATTCTGTTGGGTTACACACTGAGTTTATGAAAACTCACATCTGTTTGTCTATTCTATTCAGGTAATCCATAGACTTAGGCAAATCGGAAGGACGGAGACTCAACGATGACCACTCAACTGTAAACAGTTTAAACTTGGCAAATTATGGCTTTCTTTATGATTTGGTTTTCATTTGAGAGTTTGTAATTTCTGAGACTTTCTGGACTTTATGATTTCTAACAGTTTGTTTTTTGAATTGCTGATACTTTGCATGCATTGGTAAAATATTTTATGAAAACAACGGTGTTTACGCAAAAAGAGGTTTTTCTAGAAACATGAATCAAATTTCTAAAATGAAATGGGTTTGTTAAACTTCAACCACAAAATAAGTTTTGGCAAATAAACCAATTAATTAATGTTTTCAAAAATGGTTATAAAGTATATGAGTTAATAAACTGAGATGATTTTACGTAACGATACCGTTTTCTAAACCCGTTATCTGTAACATCTATGGATTTGACTATAACGTCTAGGCCAGGTTTGGGGTGTTACATTTACTGGTATCAGAGTCAGGTTATAAAACTCCAGCGTCGATCCTGTAAGTATCTCTGTACTTAGATAGATCTGTTCTGAAAACACTGTAGTTAATACTTTCTGAAACTGTACTAAAATAGTGAGAGATTGAAACATCTAAAAACATCTCTGAACTTTTGATAATTTTAGCATAAAATATCTGCTAATAAATACTGAAACTGATACATAAAACTTTATAATGTAGATAAAAATTCAAAATTTACAATGAGCGCTCGTGGAACTCACTGACCTGGTATTCGTAGCTATGGTAGAGGTCGTAGGGGGCTCGAGCTGAGTCTTTATTCTAGGCAGTCTGCCAAATTTTGGTTTGACTGGGGACGACGCACTGTCCCAAGCCATGTTGAGGATTTTAAAAAGGGTTGCTGGACCCTATTCTGGTTCTAGGGGCTGTGGGTTGGTAACTGAATGACTCCAGTCCAATAGTGCTGAGCTATTTAGGGGTGTCATTGGAGTCACCCCTACTGTGGATGAGTATTGGGTGGACACCATCAAGAGGATCATGAACGATATTGATAGTACACCCGAACAAAAACTTGAGGGTGTAATCTCTTTGCTTCGCGATGAGGCATATCAATGTTGGTTATTGGTTAAGGAGGGTACTCAGCCTGATCATCTAAACTAGAATTTCTTTAAGTCTACCTTGTAGGGAAAGTATGTCAGAGCAAGCTATGTGGATGCTTGTAGGCATGAGTTCATAAATCCCACGCAAGGTGATAGGTTTGTGGCCAAGTATGAAGCTTAGTTTCTGAGGTTGAGCCGCTACGCTCGAAACATGGTTGCGTCTGAGTATGAGAGGTGAATCCGGTTTGAGGATGGCTTGAGGGATAATTTGCGGTTACTGATTGCTCCACAGTGGGAGTGAGAGTTCATGGTTCTGGTTGAGAAGGTGAAGATTACCGAGGATGTTAAGTGCGTGGAGCGCCATATAGGGACCAAGATAGGGGTAAGAATAAGATGGATTCAGAAAAATCCTAGACTTGATGGGCCGGTTAGAGTGGGGGTTCCTGTTGCTCCCACTAGGATTTAGCCGTGTGGAGATTGTAGTAAGCGCCATTCGGGCCAGTGTTGGAGGAGGATTGGGGCTTGTTTGAGCTGTGGATCCTTGGAGTATTGTATTAGAGAGTGTCCATAACGGGCAGATCAGACGCAAGGTTCAGGAATGGGTTCTGTGTGGCCTCAGAGGGCAGTTTAGCAACCACCTAGGGGTCATGGACCAGCTACGGGTGGTAATAGTATGGGCCAATTACAGAGAGCGTATAATATCCCGAATTAGGGCCTAAACGGAATAGTTCGTGACCACAAATTCGAGATAGAAATAACTATTTTATAATTATTTTGATGTTTATGATATGATTGCATGATTGTGTGAAAATTTCGTGATGAAATCCTATGCCTAAAGTGCTTAAATTGAAATTAGGGACTAAATCGAATAATTTGCAAAACTTGCATTCTAGGAGTTTTTAGTATGAAATTGCTTTGTAATATTAATGAGGAGGTCTTAAATATCAATTTTACCAATTTCTAAGTCTATGGACAAAAATTGGACATGGATGGAATTTTTTTGAAAGTTTAGTAGGAAGGGCATTTTGGTCATTTCGTTATTAAAATGAATTAAAAGTAAAATTAAAAGCCAATTTTCGTCCATCTTCATCGTTAGGCTAAAATTTCAAGGTTTATCCATAGATAGGGTTTGTTTCAAGCTTCCAAGCTCCATAGTAAGTGATTCCAAGCCCCGTTTTTAATGTTCTTTACGTTTTTGGAATCCCGGTAGCTCGATTAAGCTTATGCTAGCAATAATTCAACCTAGGGTTCATATTTGAAAAAATACACATAGGTGAAATTTGTGTATTTTGGTGTTTTATGATCGAATATGAGGTTTTAAATTATGTTAGACAACTTGTACTACTCGGTTTTAAGTGAAAACGAGTAAAAGGGCTCAATCGGTAAAAATACCTAATAGTCATAAGTGCATGTTAGAGTGTGAATTTGATGTTTCTATAGAAGGGAAAAATGATCAACATGTCATAAAACATAAGAATAAGGCATGAAGTTTAATTCCCGAGCCTAGGGGAAAAAGTGTAATTATTCAAAAGTTTAGGGGCAAAAATGTAATTTTTCCAAAGTTTGTATTAAAGACTGTTTTGATGAATTTATGTATTAAATAAGATTAATTTGGCATTATAGATCAAGAGAAACGAGATTCAAGTTGCGATCGAGAGAAAAACAAAGTTTACGAAGAATAGGCTCGATTGCTTATATTTTGTATCGAGGTAAGTTCATGTGTAAATGTTGTAACATAATTGTCATTTTAAGCAATTTAATATTGTTTATATGATATGATGCTTATTATTATCATGAAATGTTATGTTTTGTGGTTATTGTTGAATAATATGCAATTATGTGAATTACTTGATGAGTATGAACTATCATTGGGTATCGGTTCCGATATTCCATGGAAGATGGCAAAGATGTGAGATCGAGGAAAAAGCCCGTTTGAACCTTAGGAATAGATTAGAATACAAGTGACATGTCACTAGGATATTTTTGTTCCGAACTCGTTGAGTTGAGTCCGAGTTCGTAAGATGTAACTAGGCATCTGAACTCGTTGAGTGATGCGAACGCCCGAGCTCGTTTAGTTGAGTCCGAGTTCACTTATGGGCGGGTTACATGGTAGCTTGGCTACATAAGTTCCGCAGGCTATTGAGTTTGTCTAGCTGCGGGTATGGCACTTACGTTCATGAAATCCATGTATTCGAATTATATTCCGATGTGTTCAACGGGTGAATCTTAAGTGAATGAGAAGAATGCCTAAAACGAAGGTGATATATTGGTAAGTGTGGTGAATGAGAAAATTTGACAGGTATGTGCTTAAATCCTCGGGTTGAGAACTTGGTATGATGAAATCGTAGAAAGATGTTAAATGCAAACGAAACACGAATGTCTTGATGTTGTTTATGCAAATGATGTTTTATGTGGAATTGCATGATTTTGTTACTTGCTATTTGCATGTGAACTTACTAAGCATTTATGCTTACCCCCACCTTTTCATTCATTGTAGTTGTTGACAAGCTGGCTTGAGAATCGGGATAGGTCAAAGACTCGTTCACACTATCCGAAGGCCTAAATTGGTAAAATGGCTTGTGTATTTTGAATGTGGCATGTATGGCAAAATACTCACTTTGTGTAAATGATTTTATGACATGGTTATGGTTTGGTAAGAAAATGGTTTGTGAATGATTAGCCATTGGAATGGCCAATCTAAATCATATTTGATGCCATGTATGTTTAAAATGCTATTTAGTCCATGGAAATCTATAGTAAAGTGAAATTTGTTATAAAACAGAATATTGTTGTAGCAATGATGTGAATTTGAAAAATCACAAAAAAAGTATAAATTGACTTAAATGATGAATAAGCTAAGGAATTGAAGCTTAATGATTCTATTTTCATATGAATTGAACAAAACAAATATATGAATTATATTTTATGAGATATTTGAATTTTTGTGAAATAGGGCTAGAGTGATTTCTGGATCCCCTGTTCTGATTTTAAGAATTCACCATAAATTGTAAAAAAATAATTAGAAGTCATTCTTTATATGTACAGATTCCTTATTGAGTCTAGTTTTAAGAGAAAGAAACGAAATTGTCATTGAAATTCTGTACAGAGGGAAATCGGATTCATAATACACAGAGGTCAAAGAAGTCAAACCCTGAAACAGGGGAGACTTTAACTAGTAAACTGTACTAATTGGCCCGACCAAAAATTCTAGAAAAAAAATTAGTAGATAGATATATGAGTCTAGTTTTAGGAAAAATTTACGGGATTGGATTTCGAGTTTTGAAACTCGAGAATGAATTTTTAGGCGACTATAACGCAGATTGCCAGCTTGTCTGGAAGTTTTAAAAATAAATTGTTTGAGATGTATAAGTAATGAATTAAGTCCGTTAACACCTCGTATTCGACTCCGACGATGGTCTCGGGTACGGGGCATTACAGAGCGTCGGGCAGAGGTGCTAGTTAGACTGAGGCGAGGCAGCCTACGTTGGTTTAAGCTGCTCGACGCTGAGAGGATAGAGATGCTCCAGATGTTATCACCGGTATGTTCATAATTTTTGATGTACCTTACACAACCTTGATAGACATAGGTTCTATACACTCCTATGTAGCTAGTTTTGTATTTGAAAACCTGGGGATTTCTGTTGAGAGCACTTCTAGTGAGGTTACTGTACTGAGTCCATTGGGGCATTCTGTTAGAGTTAGTAAACTTTATAGGAGTGTTCCGTTAGTGGTCCAAGGGGCAGTTTTTCAGAAAAATCTGATGGAGTTTCCATTTGGGGAATTTGACTTGATTCTGGGTATAGATTGGTTGGTTGAGAATCGTGTTAGCTTAGACTACGCATCTATGAGGGTTGTTCTGAGGACTGAGGATGATAAGGAGGTGGTTGTGATTAGTGAGCTTTGAGATTATCTGTCCAACGTGATCTTCACTCTTATGGTTGAGAAACTGGTTCAAAAAAGGTGTAATGCGTATTTGGCTTACGTTAGTGTTTCTATTCCTAGGAACTCTTCTACCGAGGATATTATAATTGTAAGGGATGTTTTAGATGTCTTTCTTAAGGAGTTACCGGGTTTACCTTCGAATCGAGAAGTTGAGTTTGATATTGAGCTTTTATCGGGTACAACTCTGGTGTCTATCGCTTTCTACCGAATGGCACTGAAGGAGCTTTTAAAGCTTAAGGCTCAACTTTAAGAGCTTTTGGACCGTGGTTTCATCCGTCCTAGTGTGTCTCCATGGGGAACATCAGTTCTGTTTGTTAAAAGGAAGGATGGAACCATGAGGATGTGTATCAATTATCGGCAATTGAATAAATTGATGTTGAAGAACAAGTATCCACTTCCGAGAATCGATGATCTATTTGATTAGCTCCAAGGGGCTTCGATGTTTTCGAAGATTGATCTTCATTCTGGGTGTCATCTATTGAGGGCTAAGGAGGTGGATGTTCATAAGACTGCATTTAAGACTCGTTATGGGCATTATGAGTTCCTAGTTATGCTTTTTAGTTTGACGAATGCTCCGGCTCTAATGAATCAGGTGTTTCAGCCATACCTAGATCAGTTAATCGTGATCTTTATCAACGATATTCTGGTTTACTCTAAGACCGAGGATGAGCATGATGAGCATCTTAGAGTAGTGCTTCAGATTCTCCGTGAGAAACAGTTTCTACGCTAAGTTGAGCAAGTGTGAGTTCTGATTGCGTGAAGGAACTTTTCTGGATCATGTGGTTTCTGCCGAGGTGATCCAAGTTGATCCTGGGAAGATTGAGGTTGTGCTTGATTGGAAACAGCCTAGGAACGTATCTAAGATCCGTAGTTTTCTAGGTTTGGCTAGTTATTAATAGCAGTTTGTCGAGGGGTTCTCTGTGATTGCAGCTCTATTGGCTAAACTTCTGCGTAAGGGAGTTCCTTTTGTCTGGACTGATACGCAACAATCGAGCTTTAAGAAGAACAAGTCTGTTTTGACTCAGGCTCCTGTTCTGATACAGCTTGAATCCAACAAAGAGTTTGTGGTATACAGTGATGCGTCGCATGTCGGATTGGGATGTCAGTTGATGCAAGATAGAAAAGTTGTGGCTTATGCGTCCCGTCATCTTAAGACACATGAGGGGGATTATCCGAAGTATGATCTCGAGTTGGATGCGGTGGTTTTTGCATTGAAAATTTGGAGGCACTATCTGTATAGGGAGAGGTGTATTATCTACATTGATCACAAGAGCCTCAAGTATCTCCTTACCCAGAACGAGTTGATTCTTAAGCAGCGTTGATGAATTGAGCTACTCAAAGATTATGACTAGACGAAAGAGTATCATCCTGGTAAGGCCAATGTGGTGGTCGATGCTCTAAGTCGAAGAGCGATGACTGATTTGAGATCGATGTTCGCTCGACTTAGTCTGTTTGATGATGGGAGTCTGTTAGCCGAGTTGCAAGTTAAGCCGACTTGGATTGATCAAATTTGAGATAAGCAATTAGGGGATGAATCTTTGGGTTTGCGGTTTCGTCAGATTGAGAGTGACGGTACTTTAGATTGTTGGCTGAATAATAAGGGATTTTTGTGTTTTCGAGGTCGAATCTTTATGCTGAACGATTCTGATTTGGGTAGTCGATTTTGGGGGAGGCAAATAGTAGCCCTTATACTATGCATTCCGGTGGTAATAAGATGTATCGCAATCTTCATGAGTTGTATTAGTGGTCGAGTTTAAAACGAGAGGTTACAGATTTCATTGCTCGTTGTTTGGCATACCAGCAAGTTAAGGCTAAGCACCAGTTGCGTTCGGGTTTGCTACAACCCGTTCAGATCCCCTTATGGAATTGGGGAAGAGTGACGATGGACTTCGTTAGTGGGTTGCCCTTGTCACCCACTAAGAAGGATTCTGTTCGGGTCATAGTGGATCGGTTGACCAAGTCTGCTCATTTTATTCCAGTTCGGATGGACTTTTCTCTGCAGAAGTTAGCGAAGCTGTGTATTTCTGAGATAGTAAGACTGCATGTGGTTCCTGTCTCGATTATTTCTGATAGAGATCCTCGCTTCACTTCTTGGTTCCAGAAGAAAGCACAAAGCTCTGGGTTCGAGATTGGACTTCAGTACTGCATTCTATCCTCAGACTGATGGTCAATCTGAGAGGGTGTTTCAGATACTAGAGGATATGTTTCAGAGTTGCGTGATAGATTTTCGAGGCAGTTGGGAGGATTATTTTCCGCTAACTGAGTTCGCCTACAATTTTTTCCAAGCTAGCATTCAGATGGCACCTTAAGAGGCTTTGTATGGTCGTAAGTGTCGTACTCCGCCTTGTTGGACTGACTTGAGCAAGCATAGGGTTTTCGGTCCTGAGTTGGTTTCTAAGACCGAAGATAAAGTTAGACTGATTCGAGATCATCTGAAGGCAGCTTCTGATAGAAAGAAATCTTATTCAGATCTGAAGAGGCATGATATTGAGTACTCTGTGGGGGACTTCATGTTTCTTAATATTTCTCCATGGAAAAAAGTTCTCAGATTCGGTCATGAGGGCAAGTTGAGCCCTAGGTTCATTAGGTTGTATTAGATTCTGAAGTGTGTGGGACCGGTTGGTTATCGGTTAGGGATACCTCTAGAGTTAGATCGTATCCACGATGTGTTTCATGTCTCGATGTTGAGGCGGTATTGGTCTGACCCGTCTCACGTTGTCTCAGTTGAGGAGATCGAGGTTAGGCCAGATTTGACTTTTGAGGAGAAGCTAATTCAGATTTTGGATCGTGATATTAAGGTTCTGAGGAGGAAGTCCATTCCTTTAGTGAAGGTTTTGTGGCATAATCATAGTTCTGAGGAGGCCATAGGGGAACCTGAGGACTTGATGCATAAGCAGAATCCTCGTCTATTTTGATCAGGTAAATTTCGAGGTCGAAATTTCTTTTAGGGGGTAAAGTTGTAACGCCCTAAATAATTTATTTCTGTTTCTATAAAAATCTAAAACAAATATGTATGTGCTTCAGTGGTTCAGTGTCTTGGGTTCAAGTCTCACCTTTGTCAAATTTTGTTATTTTTCTAATCCAAGCCTTGCTTTTGTTGAGTGGGATTATATTAAATTGTCTGTCAATTCTTATTAGAATGAGCCTGCTGGATCGAGTGGTAAGGGAGTCAGTGTGTTAGAGGTCTTGTGTTCGAAACTTTGCATGAGCGTGAATGTTAATCATTTTGCTCGGCTTCCAGATAGAGTCTTGAGGGAGTTGGATTCTAAGAAGTTGGATGTTAGTGGGTTAGTGAGGAGTAAAATAAGGGATTTGTAGAGATTTTGGGGTTATTTTCCTTTTTGTTCAGATTTTCTCTCTCCTCTAAAGAGAAATCTGATGTCAATTTCTTTTCTTTTCCCCATATCTGACATTTTTTTTCTTTCTCCTTCTCTATAAAATATTTGATCAGTTTCTTCTTTGATTTGATTCGTGAATTCGTTTTTCGATCGTGCTATAGGTATTGTTGGGTTCTCCTGTTTGGTTCGGTGAAAGTTGTGAGGCTGAAAGTTTCACTGCTACGGCTTGATTCGAGATTGTGGTTGTTTTGCTAGTAGTTTCAGAAGGCTCGAGACTGGTTTCACATCAAATCGATACCAGATGTGTACCCGAAATGCGAAAAATTGAGTTTCGGCAAAAGCTGAAAATGGCTACTGTCGACGCCACACTAGCATGTCACTGGCTGTGTGGGTGGACGGAGTGTGGTCATGTGAGCCACACGAGCTAGCCAAAGTTGGGAGTTTTGGTTACACGAGCATTCCACACAGGTGTATGGGTTTTTGGGATAGGCCGTGTGGGCCACACGGGTAAGGGCAATCTGAGCGTGTGGGCCCACACGAGCAAGTTACTCGAGAATATGGGCCCATATTTCTAAAATTTTCCCTAGGGTCGTATGGGTCATTCCAATCGACAGTAGGCTTACTGTAGGGTCAGTAAAGGCTAAGCAAACCTTAATTATGTCTAATCTGATATTCTAGTAGTATAGTGTGAGTAGGACAATACTATACATGACTGTTTATTCTGCTAACTGTATCTCTATATCTATACATAAGCATGTTGAACATGACTAGTATGTTATTTTGTATCTGTTTCCGTATATGATTTTGGGATGGGATTTTTTTGTGAGGAGGAAGTTTTCTGTACGACAATCATCACCTATATTCTGGCAGCTTAGCTGCACATTATCTGACATGTGTCATAATGGCACGAAATGGTGTATAGGGATGGGTGAGTGTTCTTAACCCCACATGGTGCGTTGGGATGGTTGGAGTTGGTGTGTAGAGGATGAGGGTAGGATTCTGTATGTCTGATCTGTATATCTGATCTGTATATTTAATCTGTATATCTAATTCTGTTTACTGTATCTGAAAAGGGCATGAGCCTGATTCTGTATTTGTATTTTTGCATGCTTAATTCTGTTGGGTTACACACTGAGTTTATGAAAACTCACATCTGTTTTTCTGTTCTGTTCAAGTAATCCACAAACTTAGGCGGATCGGAGCAACAGAGACTCAGTGGTGACCACTCAACCATAAAAAATTTAAACTTGGAAAATTATGGTTTTACTTATAATTTTATTTTCATTCAAGGGTTTGTAATTTTCTTGGACTCTCTGGACTTTATGATTTCTATCAGCTGATTTTTGGATTGTTGATACTCTGCATGCATGGGTAAAATATTTTATGAAAACAACAGTGTTTACGCAAAAAGAGGTTTTTTTAAAAACACTAATTGGATTTCTAAAATGAAACGGCAAATAAACCAATCAATTAATGTTTTCAAAATGGTTATAAAGTATATAAGTTAATAAACTGAGATGATTTTATGTAACGACACCATTTTCTAAACCCATTCTCTGTGACATCTCCAGATTCGGCGATAACGTTTAGGCTGGGATTGGGGTGTTACAATTACACTTTACAATCTAGTCCGTTTTCTTAATCTAAGCATAAAGTCTATCAACTCCAAGCCTAATTCATCAAGAAATCAACAACAGAAACTTCCAAAAAGTTTAAAAGTTTTACAAATTGGTACATGGGCTAGCTAAATCAAGCTCCTATGACTTCAAATTTATAAGAAAAATACAAGAAAAAGGCTTGAATTTCATACCTAAAAAAGTGGCAGAATATTTTAAAAACTTGAAGATTTTCCTTTGTTTTCTATTAATGGTGGACAGTGAAGGGGAGAAAGATGAGATATTTTTCACTAAAATTTTCTATTTATACATCAATTAGTTGTTAATTAACTTTATTTAATTAATTAAATTATGGTTTACTTAACATAATTAACTTTTAATCAAACTTAATGGAATCCCCATCATCATCCACTATCACATATTATAAAATGGTTTAATTACCATTTTATAAATTTGGCGAATTGCAATTTAAATCCCTAAGTCTATGGTCAACTAAAAACCTATAGCGATTGGACTTTTACAATTTAGTCCCTACACCTAAATTAACTATTTAGTAGACAAAATTGATAGACCAAACATCAATATTCTATTATATTAACCCCATAAATATTCATATTTAATATCTACAGGCTCAATTTATAGAAATGGGGTTTTAAACCGCCTATTTCGTTACAACTAAATATCAAGCTATTACAGTAAGTTATTATGGAATTTTTTTCCTTGTTAGCTATGTGTGCTTGTATATGTCACCATGTTTATAATGTCACTAGCTATATAGTCTACTTAATATTCAGTGAACTTAACATTTTTAGGAAGAAGACACTAATGATTGGAAATAAGTTGATGAAATTATGGAATGAACCTCATTTGATTAATGAAATAGGAACAGTGTCTATAATGCAAAGTGTTGTGCTTGTTGAAATAAGCTAAAATAAATGGATAATGAGTTATTTATGTGTTACATGAGAAGTAAGTATTGTATATTATGCTATGGCTTGTAATCTATAAATTATGGAGATGTAATTGTCAAAACATACTTATGTTCATAAAAGGTATATGCCCATGTAAACTTGGTACAAAGACTAGGATATGGTTGGCATGCCTATACGGTTGTATACACATTTCCTTACGGGTTTGATAATAAGGTGGAGACTATGTTATGTCATTTTGAGATCCAACATTTTTTGCAGATAATTAAGTATGCATTGTCTATATGGAGACCCTAGTGTGGTGGAAAGATGTTTTTATATATGTATATGCATTTGATGATTTTGAGCTATGCACTTATGTGCTTTGGTGTGGTTCAAGCTATCTTGTTGTGGTGGAGTTCACCCATGTGTTTAAGTTTGTTTTTATTAAGGTTAAATTGGGTGAGTTGTTAAATTAAGTATGAGATTGAATAAGAAAAAAATGAATTTGAAATTCCATGTTTCAAATCTTTGTAAATGTAGTAAATATGGTATAGATGAGTAGTTCATTGGAAGGAGTTAAGAATTATATGATCACATAAGCAATGGTGCAGTTCCTTGGTTGCTTTTGTTATAGTTATAATAGTTTGACACTTGAATATATATATGCTTACCTTGCCTTGTAATGTTACGTGTTTTATTTAGATATATCTATGCTTAGTGCACTTGGCATTTAATATGTTCACCTATGATCGAGGCAAGTATAATGAATTTGACCTACCATAAATCATAGTGGTAATTAAAGTACTTTTTGACACTTAACGAGCTTGTTTTCTAGGTATTTTAGCATCTTTTATAGCATTTTAATATTTCTTATATTAGAGTTAAATTATTGCAAACTAATCATTTTTATGCAATATTTCGAGTTAGTTGGCCTATTGGCCAATACTGACCTTAAGGTAGTTTTAACAGTTTAATTGAGTGTGCATGACACCTATTTTCAGGCTCAAAAGCATCATGAATGACAATCGATTCAAGCATCAGGAATGAAAATTGAGTCACAACACAAGCTTCTAATGTCACAACACACATGAATGAGCATAGGCATTTATATTCGAAGTTATTTGTCGTGACACGCACTAGGCTGTGTTGCGACATAGGGCTGACGAAGGGCAAAAATAAAGTGAGGGTGTTTTCATCCGCAAAATAAATATTTAGAGTAATTAAGGTTTGTATTTAACCTAATTAAGCAGTCACCTTTGCTTATAAATAGGAGGCTTTCGCTCAATTAGAAGGGTCATCGTTTTGGAGGTTACAAATTAGGTTTAGGAGTAGATTTAGTTTTAATTAGATTTTAATTTCGATTTTATTTTCTTTTTAAAACAATTTATTTTCTTGTTCTTCAATTTTGATTCGATTTGAGTCCAAGACTTTGTTTTTAAGTATTTTTATGTTTTTCTTTCATTTCTTGATTGTCAACAATGACATCTCAACAACTGTTAAAGGACTTTGGAGAACCGAGCACATCTAGTTTATCAAATGGAGCAATTTCTATCCTTCTCTCATTTTAATTTATTAATGTGTTGTGCATGATTGAATTGATTCTAGGGAATATTGAAATTGGATTCATGAGTAGCTAAGTCCTTTTGGGAGACTAACGACCGCATGTGGAGGTTATTAATGGAAGAATGAGGGTTTTTGCATGAGAGTAATACTTGTACCTTTTTTTAATTAGAAGAATATCCTATTAAAATGCATTTTACTGATTTGGAATCAAGTTTGGATTGATGTAGTTGGTGTATATGAACAAATGCTGAACAACCAATGACCTTGAGTGGAAGATTAGAAGAAAAATATTTAGCATGAGGAAGTCTTGTAGGAGGACTTCACAAGGTCTCTAAAATTATAGCACTCAACTAGGTATTCTATTGATGAGATAGATAGAAGTAAGGATGGCTTCACCCTAAAAGCGTTTAGGTACATAATTAGTAAACCTGAGTGATCTAGGTACCTTAAGTAAGTGTCTATTTTTTCTTTCATCTATCCCATTTTGCTGAGGGGTGTCAACACAAGAACTCACATGAATAATTCCTTATATTATGAAATAGGAACCTAAGGCTAATGTAAAATACTCTCTACCATTATCAATCATAAGAATCTAAATTTTTCTTTTGAACTAGGTATGAATCATGGAATAAAAAGACTTGAAGATTTCCCTAGTTTTAGATTTTTTTCATACGGAATACCCAAGTGGAGCATATTGACTTGTGGTTTTTTAAAATATACAAGGGATAAACAGCTGTGTCACCTAGCCATGTGTCACACATGGCTGGGACACACGCCCTTGTCTCTGCCTGTGTGGATGGAAATAGGCCATTTTCCAAGTCATATTTCTCACCCAAATTGGTACCAACCTAAACACAACAATTTGCATATATCCAAGTCATAAATAGACATCCAAAACCAGCCAAAATCATCCTTAAAACAAATACTATCATCACATACAACCAATATGCCCATAGGCACCTCAAATGACCAAATACATATATGCATATTTGTACCAAAACTTAACATGCAGGTCACTAATCAAGGTCAACCATTTGGTACCCAAAATAACAATTCACAAGATAAATCATTTAAAAACTAACATCATTATACATATGTGCTTTCCAGAACAAGCACTAAATCACTCCAAATTATAATACATATTCATATGCATATTCAACTACCATTTAAATTTCATCCATCAAACATAAATCAAGTTACATGTTAACCATACCAAACCACACATCAAATATGATACGGTCGTTTATATATACATAGCAAAATATACCAAAACACAAGCCAATTCAAATGGCTAAACACATAACAAAACATGTAGGCTATCATTAGCCAAAATAGCCTATACAGGCCATTATAACCAAAATTAGATAACCAAATGTACCAAAAGAGCCGATAGATAGTGTGATATATCTTCGACAAACTTCCAACCCAAACGAGCTTCCAAACCATTATAAAAACAAAAAATAACACAAAGTGAGCATTTAAGCTTAATAAGTTTGTATAATAAAGAATTTAACTTACCATTTAACCACAATTTAGGTAAGTAAACCAAAGCATATCACAACTCAATTTGGCCAAAAGCCTAACACATAGTCATCAACCAAGTTAGCCATGTAATTCATATAAAAACCAAAAATCATGTATGAGTTCAACAACTATTTCAATTCCATATACATGTAACATCTATACCATGTATCCATATATCATAAATAAACAATTTCCATGTAATTCATGTAAACACCTGTACTATTTCATATTGAACTCATATAAACTTGTAACAGAACTGTGCCTGTTGAACCATTTAGAATATTGTTAGATACGCGGGTAGTGCACACGAGGTGTACTGAACTATAATCCGTCAACTCCTGTACATGTATGCTCAAATGAGCTCTAAATCAGTATGCTCTTACGAGCTATCAATGATAAGCTCCTCCGAGCTGAGTAATGGTAAGCTTCTTCAAACTGAATAATGGTAAGCTCATGCGAGCTGAGTATCGGCAAGCTCGTACGAGCTGAAATTGGTAACCCTAATGACATGTCATTTGTATCCTACGAATTCCTATGCTTCAAACGGGGCTCCGTAATTTTCGTACATCGTCGAATAATGTGATCGGTACTCAAATATGATGATAATACAACTAACATATATCTAATTCAATCAAAGAAATTAATTACACAATTTAACTACACGAACTTACCTCGACGAGGGTACGTAGATACGGAGGTGACTAATCTGAGATTTTCTCTTGTCCTCGATCTAACTTCGCATGAGGTCTAACCTGATCTAATTGATGGAAACAAGCTTGACGAACCCTAAAAAGAAAAAATGCCTTCTTTTTCCTTGGCTATTCTGTTGAACAAACAAAGAAAGATAAAACTTTTTAATTTGTTTTATTTGTTTAATCGTTTATTACTTATTTACAAAATTAACTGTAATTAACCTTAAAAATTACACTAATGCCAAGCCATGTACATCCACTATCATATGTAATGCTATAATTATGATGTACAGTTCTCCACTTTAAATTTCTATATCTATTAGACACCTTAAGCTATTAGAACACAACTTTTGCACTTTACACGATTTAGTCTTTTTTATCAAATTAAGCATGTAAACAGTAAAATTTCTTCATGAAATTTTTATACAGTAATACTATCATATTGTAGACCATAAAATAATAAAAAAATAAATTTTTTGAATTTGGATTTCTGGTCTTGAAACCACTAATGTGATTTCACTAAAAATAGGTTGTTACAACTCTCCCCCCTAAAGGGATTTTCATCCCTGAAAATCATACCGGAAAAGAGGTTTGGTTATTACTTTCTCATAGCTTCCTTAAGTTCCCAGATGGCTTCTTCTATTCCGTGTTGTTTCTAGAGAACTTTCACTAAAGCTATGTTTTTTATTTCTCAATTCTTTGACCTCTTGTGCTAGAATTCTGATTGGTTCATCATTGTATGTCATATCTAGCTAAATCTCGACATCCATCGGGAAGATAACGAATCATATCTTTGACCAATGGTAAATATTTCTCCCAGTGGCCTTCGAACTCTAAAACACAGCAGCGAAGCATATCTTCGAGAATCTGAATCACTCTCTCGGACTGACCATCGGTCTGAGGGTAAAATGCAATGCTCAAATACAACTACGTACCCAAAGCATCCTATAACTTTCTCCAGAATTGCGATGTAAACTGCGCATCTCTATCCGAAGTAATGGAGCTGGTACTTTGTGTAATATGACAATCTCAGAAACATATAACTCAGCTAATCTGTCAAGTGAGAAATCTATACGTACCAGAATAAAATGTGCAAACTTCATTAAATGATCAACAACAACTCAGATAGCATCTTTCTTTTTCGGAGATAAGGGTAACCCCGATACGAAATTCATAGTAACTCTATCCCATTTTCAGTCAGGTATAATCACTGGCTATAACTGATGTGAGCACACCCGGGGCATCCTCGAATGCAAATCTTGAATCAATCGAGCTTCCAAAAGGCCCCATGACTTGAGCTCAAACCAAGCAAGTTCAAGATGCTTTATCACCTTGGTGTTGCACATTTGGGATGATAACAAGGTTCATGACGTTGGAGGAGCTAAGGACAATGCCTTGAAGACTCCGTGCACCCTTTTGCAATCCGATCTCAGCTCCTCTCCAGCTCCCCATGCGCCATTCAGCTCCCACCAGTTCACTTGAGCTCAATTCAGCTCGTTTGAGTTCGAATTTAGCTCGTTTCAGCTCATTCCTACTTTATTCCAATAAACTAAGTTTTAATTTAGTTTTTAATTAAGTTTGCTACAGCTCATGCCGAAACCCCTAGCTCAACTTAGCTCACTAAGTGTTTTGACTATTTTGAGCTAGCCGAATTTAATTTGATAGTTGACTTATAATTATTATGTTTGAATTTAGTTAGTGTTATTAAGTTGTTTAGTTATTAATTTAAATTATACTTATATGAATAGTTATATTTTATTTAATTATATTAATTGTTTATGTAGGTTAGCCGAATGTGGAAGATTCATTCATGACAAGGTGCATGAACGGGAAAGTACATTGAATGGGAAGATACATGCATGGATCAGTTCAATGTTTGGAAGCCATGCATTCATGTACATGGAGGGTTAATGAATATTAAGAGATGCATCTCCCATGGACGGCACACATGCATGTATGAGGGACATTTAATGCAAGTGCATGTACGGCTAGGTTCAAGCCTCCTTCCAAGTTCCATGTACAGCCGATACATGTGGGAGGACCCTTGGAGTTTCCTAAGCACCTATTCGGCCAAGAAACACCTCTTGGAAGTTTCATACACACCTTGGCCGAACCTAGACAACCCGTTGAGCTACCAAAGGTGTACATTCATCAAGTGATTAAAGCTCATGCATGAAGCTTGTGACAGCCCTAATGTGACCCAAGTCGGAAAGTGGTTTCGGGACCACAAAACCGAGTCATAAAAATAATTAACCGTCATATTTGAAGCTTATTATATGTATATATGCATGTGTGAAAATTTCATGTTTGAATTTTGTTAATTGTAAGTGAATTTTATTAAATAGGACTTGTGTGAGAAAATTTAGAAATGTGCTAGGCAAATGTTAAAGTGGCCTATTGATGCATGTTAGAAATGCTTGTACTTGCATGTCAAATTGGCCAAATTCTAGATGGTGGCCGGCCATGTTATGGACTAAAGCATATTATAATTATTTTGTGTCAACATTTTATGCTAATAATTTTATGTTACAAAATGAAATAAGGAATAAGGTTAATAAAATACTAGTTAATGGGAGGAGAAACCAAAGTTTCTCCATCCTTGCTCCTCATTGCCGTACCTAGAAGAGAAAAGCTTAGAAAAATTCAGCTATGGTGGTTAGCTAAATCAAGGTAAGTTCAAGGATGATTCTTGGATTTTTAGCATTTTTTTTAGTTAGTCATTAAGTTCTTTGCTTAACCCATGACCAAAATTTGAAATGGTGTGGTGTCTTGAGCATTCGGTTTTAGTTATTAAAGGATGAGATTGGGTTATAGTCTTTATGTTTTATGAAGAATTGTTGAAGAGAAAATGTTCAAGAAATGGTTGTTGTTCATGTTATTTGGATGAAAAATAAAATGGTAGTTAGGTGAAGTAGAGTCTAACAAATGAGCACATATGTGCATTAGTTGCTAAATGGAGAAAAATCGGCTAACAAGTTGTGTACTAAGGCCGAATATGATTTTGGATACTATTGGGAAATGTATGTGTTTTGAATTGATGGAATGGAGAGGATGCTTTAATTGTGTTATGAACAATTATATGTTAAATTAAGGTTTGCTAAGCTAGCTACTAAGGTGAAATGCAAATGTTAGCATTTGATTTGGTAATAATCTGCTTGGGGACAGCAGCAGTAAGATGATTTTGGAAAATCGCCATAATTTGTAGGAGTTGAATTAGAAGCTGAGTAAATTATGTCATTAAATCTTGAAGAGTCTAGTTTCTTACAAAAGAAACTATAAAAACAAAAGAGTTACCGATCTTGAGATATTTGAAGTATTGTGGGGCTGAGTCAAAATGACTACTAGATTCCCTGTTCTATTTTTATAAAATCAGTATAAATTGTAAAAAAATGGCCCTAAGATAAAATTTATGTGCTTAGACTCCTTAATGAGTCTAGTTTCAAATTAAATAAACAAGAACATATTTTGAATTCTGTACAATGAGAAATTTGATTCGTAGTGAAGGATAGTCAGTTTAGTCAAACAGTGAAACAAGGTGAACTTTAAGAAAAATCTGGTATTGTTGGGCTAAACTAAAAATTTTGAAAATTTTATGGATAATAGATAAATGAGTCTTCTATCAAGAAATATTTACGGCAATTGATTTGGAGTTTCGTAGCTCCAGTTATAAAAACTTTAGTGACTGTTGCTCAGGAAGTCAGCTTATAGGGAAATTGTAATTATATTGTAAACATTAATGAAAATTTGCTAATGAATTATTTATTGATTTTTATAAAGCTTACTATAATCTATGTGTGTGAAAGTCGAATCTATATGTATTATATTCTGAAAGTAATACTTGAATAGTCGATTAATGACTAGTTTAAAATTTGTTGAACTTAAGCTCAAGAGCATAGGGGGCAATTTCAGATAAGGGAAAGGAAAAAGTAATTGAATAGCCGTCGAAGTCGTTCGACAACATTCGAGGTAAGTCTTCGAGTAATGAAACTTAGTTTATGATTTGATGAAGTCATGTCATATAAGCATAACGAATAAACGGAGATATAATGATTAGTTTATACTTATGACGAATGGCCGAATGTGTATAGAGATCATGTTAGAAAGCCACTCAAAATCATGCTCTTTGTATGTGGCTATTGAGCCGAAATTGGTAAGGTTTGATAAGTGTCTTGTGTTTGAGCTTTAGTAATGAAAATGAAATATGGATGTGTCATGATTTATTGATATATGTGCATGAGTATTCGAATGATATCCGGGTTAAGTCCCGAAGGCATTTATGCTAGTGATTATATCCGGGCTAAGTCCCGAAGGCATTTGTGCTATTGATTATATCCGGGCTAAGTCCCGAAGGCATTTGTGCTAGTGATTATATCCGGGCTAAGTCCCGAAGGCTTTTGTGCTATTGACTATATCCGGGCTAAGACCCGAAGGCATTTGCGCGAGTTGCTATATCCGGCTAAATCCCAAAGGTACTTGGGTTTGGAAGTGAGCGATCTTGCTTAATAATTTCCATTAATACGCTCACAAAATCCAAACGATAAGGTATGTTTCGTATATGCATCGGAAAGGTTGATTCCTTTTAAATAGTATTCGCTCAATTGATTAACGAACTTCCGACCTCTAGTTAGGTTTGATTCCCTGTGTATGAATATAATGGTTGAAGCGTGAAGTAAGTATGATTTTGAGAACATGCATATATGCAATTATTCATTTAGTCATATGAACGCTATACTTTAGTCGTAAATAATTTCATTACTTGAACTTACTAAGCATTAAAATGCTTACTCTGTTACTTTGATTCTCTGTTTTATAGATTTTGTTCGTCAGCTATTGGACTCGGGAGTGTCAAAGTCGAAGTCATCCACACTATCTAAGCCACTTTTGGTACTCTTTTAGTTCAATTTTGAAAATGGCATGTATAGGGCTGACCCTTGTTGTTAATTAAGTACCCTTGGTAATGTGTATTCGTATAGCCATGCGAAAATGGCTCGTATATTTCGAAGTATAACATTATGGTCTCGGATATGGTTATTAAATGGTGTGGAAATGTTTGGTAATGACGAGCCATTGGTATGGCCAATCATGGTCCTATTGGTGCTACGTACGCCATGGCTAATCGGGATTACCCTTGATAAAAATGTATGTCAATTTGCTATTTGATTCATGGAAAATTATGAAATAGGTAAAAATGTACCTTAAAATAGATGCTGACAGCAGCAGTGACGTAAGTTGGAAAAATCACTAAAAATAGTAGGAGTGGAATTAAATAGTGAATAAATTATGTAATCGAATCTTGATGAGTCTATTTTCATATGAAAGAAACGAAACGACCACATGAGCCGTATTTTATGAGATGCTTAAGTTTTCATGAAACAGGGCCAGAGCGTTTTCTGGATCCCCTGTTCTGAGTTCGAAAAATTACCATAAATTAACCAGAGACAATTAGAAGTTATGCTTTATATGTATAGATTCCTTTTAAGTCTAGTTTCGTTAGAAATAAACGGCATAAGTATTGAAGCTCTGTACAGGGAGATATCTAAGTTGTAATGCATGAAGGTCAGAGTAGTCAAACCCTGAAACAGGGGAGACTTTAACTAATAAACTGTACTAATTGGCTCGACCAAAAATTCTAGAAAAAAATTTGTAGATGGAAATATGAGTCTAGTTTCAGGAAAAATTTACGGAATCAGTTTTCGAGTTTTGGAACTTGAGATATGATTTTTAAAGAGACTGTGATGCAGTTGGCCAGCTTGTCTGGAAATTTTAAAATGAACTGTGTAAGCAAATGAATTAAGTCCGTCCACACCTCGTGTTCGACTCCGGAAACGGTCTCGGGTACGGGGTGTTACAAAGCTGCCCAAACACATCCTCATCAGCCGAATCAAGACTAGATAATTAATGTGTTCATTCTAGAACATTCTAGCTAGTGCATGACCGAATTTGCTTAGCTTTTAAGCTAGCTAGTTTGTCCATTCGGTTACTACATGATTGCCTTTAAATAGTTTGTTCATTTCATTGTAAAAGGAATTTTGACAAATTTGTTAATGAACATTGTTCTTGTGAGGTTGCTTCCTCTCATATCTCGTACAAATTTCGAAGACTTATCTAGTTTGTGCTAGTGGTGTCTATCGATCTTGTTTGAACTTATCACCAATCTTGGTGTGGCGTTCACCTATCCATCTCTCCATATTTTCCACCTTAACAATATAGGAACCGGGGTGACACTTTTTAGTGTTGAATCATTCCTGACGTTGAGTTCATTTTCCGTTCCCATTTTAAATTTCTTTCTTGTTCACAGCCGTCTATCCTTCATCCATCTTTGCTAATTCTACACTTCTTGAAACCTTCCGCTTATTCTATTCTATATTTTTACTTCTATTACTAAAAATTCGAGGCACGAACAACTCTCTCGACTACGATCGGGCAACTAAGTGAATTCGACTCAACTACCCAGGCCGAATCACATCATTTGGTATCAGAGCATGTAAAACAAGAGGCACCGACGTTCGTATCAAGATCATATTATGTTCGTTGTGAAAAAAAATTGAATTAAAAAAAAATCAAGTTGTATTTTCATTTTATCATTGTAAAAGTGATATATTGAAGTTGTAAAAAAAAAGGAGAAAAAAATATATATACGAAATTTAAAAAAAAAAAAAGTGAAGAGCTCAAATTCTTTATTGTTTTTATCCTTGTACCGAGCGTTAAGTGTTCGTTTCATTAACTTTGTACCCCCTTCTTTCCCAAAACGCCACACTACACCAAAGAAATTTTTTTTTAGCCTACCCATACCCATACGTATTAACCCTTGTAACCACTTTGAAACCGACCCCAAGCACCAAGACGAGTCAAAAGAAACAAACTACGAGGTTACGAGAGTAAGTGTGAGTGGTAAAAGGCTAGAGTGTGTGAGAGCATTCGAGTGTAGAAAAAGCCTAAAACGAGTGCAAACACGAGTGGAGTGCTCATCCATTATTTTCTTTTTCGAGTGAACTCGTGAGGTTTGTGGTGAGGTACTTAAATTTTTTTTTGTTTTGATCTAACATATTTTCCTTTCAGTAATCAAGATGTCTTGTGAAGAATTTACTGAGTCGGAGTTCCAATACTTGGTTCAAGAAAGACGAAGAATGTCTAATTCTGAGTTTGGCCAACTGCAAGTGAGGCTAGATCAATTGGAAAAATGAGACCAAAGTGATCGAGTTTCTTCAAGTTAAAAAACAGAACCAAAAACACCACGGAGATATACCGCCGAATACTACTTGAACAAAAGTTCCTATCGTGATTCTTTCTCGCCATTGACTTCGAGGCAAAGAGATTCATACTATGACTCTTATTTGAGAAGAGACTTCAAACGAGAGTATTTTTCATCAAGGAGTTTGAGACGACAAGAAGGGGACTATGATTTTGACTCTTTCCAAGAAAATGTGCGAAGAGATAGATATACTTCTTCCCGAACTTCAAAGAAATCATTCAAGGAGTGTTCTACACGAAGTTTTGATTGTGAATCACATGCAAATAGTTCTTGGCCTTTCGAACATGATCTCTATTCTCATGATTCTTTTGTACATTCTTGTAACGAGAAAACAAAGAAAAGAAAAGAAAAAGCAAAAGAACAAAAAAAATGAAATAAAAAGAAAAGAGACGCAAAAGGCAAGTAAGAGAGAAAATGAGCGAATCTTGAGAGAACTTGAAAAAGCCTTTGAAAAACAAAAAGAAAATGAAAAAGAAAATGAGATTGAAAAAGAGAATGAAAAAGAGTTTGAGAGTGAAAAAGAATGTGAGAAGAAAAAGAAAATTGAAAAAGAAATTGAGTCTGAAGAGAGAAAAGATATTGAGCAAGAAAGAGTGTTGTCAATGAAAATGAAATAAGAAAAAGAAATGCAAGAGAGCAAGAAAAAGTGAGTAGTGTTCCTACTAACCCACATGTGAGATTTCCTCGTGTTGTTCTTTTTCAGGTTTTTGAAGATCCGAGCAAAGAATTTCAACTTCAATACCTTTCCGAGGAGAAAAGGTTTACGTTGATTGAAAGAGGTAACATTTTCAACGATCCTCGTTCACCTTTGCCAAAAGGTAAGCAAGGTATGAGTTTTGAAGTTTTTAAAACACATCAACCTTATTCAATTGTCGATAGAAACTTTGTTAATGTTTTGGGTTTTGAAAAGCACTTATACCATGGCATGGTTGATTATTCTTTCTTGATTAATAATGATTTGTTTGTTTCAAGTGTTGATAATAAAAGTGCTACACATAAAGAATGTGTTGTTGATGAGTATGTTGGTGAAGTAATCATTAATCGGCAATTGCAAGGTTTGGTTGTACAAGATAATGAATCATGTAACCTTTTTCATTTGCTTGATTGTGGTGATAATGTATGGATGAGAATCGAGACATATGAATGTTTAAGAACGTGCATGTCCAATTTTCCTTTGTTTCGTTTGTGTGATAAAATGTTGACTTGTAAAATGCCTAGTTCATTTGATTTTGATGGTGGGTGTTTAATGCTATGGTCCAAGAGGCTTGAACATAATTTGCATACTCATAACTTTAGTTTGCTTCATGTTCCTAACATGCTGACAGCCAATAAATATTCAAGTCCACGTGAAATGGTAAACAAAAACTTCATTTTTGATCCCGGTGGTTATTATTTATTGATGATCAAGGGATTTGATTCAAGGATTTTTGATTGTCGAGATTCTAACTGTCGAAAGCATTGTTACTCTGGATCATTATTAATTGAAATCAAGCCTTCTGAATTTCATGTGAGTGGATGTGTAAACCATTTATGCTTATTTGATTTTTTGTCTTTAAATCTAAACACAAAGTTGTGGATTTGTGAAAGGTTAAAAATGTCAAATCAAAGTTTTGGTTTTATATCGTTGTTCATAGAATTTGAGTCGTGGACTTTTGTTGTTCAAAATTTTGAGTCACGAATGCTTCATGGATCTAGTTTGCTTTCAACAAAGAACAAGGTAAGATCCACTTTTATTTTTGATCCCGACATTGGTTTATCTGCCCAAGTTTGGATTAAGAAGCTGGAGCGAGATTGTATGTTCTTAATTCAGTGTTTCCCTAAACTTCTTCTTTATTTTGTTGTTGAAACTTTGAAATGGCCTATCCAAAAAGAGGAAGGACATGTGACTAATATTTTGTCTTTTCGAGTCTTGTGTGACTTTCAGGTTATTGTGAGCCATTCTACCCCATTCGACAACCAAGGGTCTGTGACGACGAATGCTTTTTCGCCAGCAAGTGGCCCGACTTGAGGACAAGTCGCTTTGAAGATGGGGGGAATGATGTGAGCACACCCTGGGCATCCTCGAATGCAAATCTTGAATCAATCGAGTTTCCAAAAGGCCCCATGACTTGATCTCGAACCAAGCAAATTCAAGATACTTTATCAGCCTTGGTGTTTCGCATTTGGGATGATAACAAGGTTCATGACGTTGGAAGAGCTAAGGACAATGCCTTGAAGACTTCGTGCACCCTTTTGCAATCCGATCTCAGCTCCTCTCCAGATCCCCATGCGCCATTCAGCTCCCATCAGTTCACTTGAGCTTAATTCAGCTCGTTTGAGTTCGAATTTAGCTCGTTTCAGCTCATTCATACTTCATTCCAATAAACTAAGTTTTAATTTAGTTTTTAATTAAGTTTGCTACAGCTCATGCCGAAACCCCTAGCTCAACTTAGCTCACTAAGTGTTTTGACTATTTTGAGCTAACTGAATTTAATTTGATAGTTGACTTATAATTATTATGTTTGAATTTAGTTAGTGTTATTAAGTTGTTTAGTTATTAATTTAAATTATAATTATATGAATAGTTATATTTTATTTAATTATATTAATTGTTTATGTAGGTTAGCCGAATGTGGAAGATTCATTCATGACAAGGTGCATGAACGGGAAAGTACATTGAATGGGAAGATACATGCATGGATCAGTTCAATGTTTGGAAGCCATACATTCATGTACATGGAGGGTTAATGAATATTGAGAGATGCATCTCCCATGGACGGCACACATGCATGTATGAGGGACATTTAATGCAAGTGCATGTATAGCTAGGTTCAAGCCTCCTTAAAAAGTTCCATGTACAGCTGATGCATGTGAGAAGACCCTTGGAGTTTCCTAAGCACCTATTCGGCCAAGAGACACCTCTTGGAAGTTTCATGCACACCTTGGCTGAACCTAGACAACCCGTTGAGCTACCAAAGGTGTACATTCATCAAGTGATTAAAGCTCATGCATGAAGCTGTCCAAACACATCCTCATCAGCCGAATCAAGACTAGATAATTAATTTGTTCATTCTAGAACATTCTAGCTAGTGCATGACCACATTTGCTTAGCTTTTAAGCTAGCTAGTTTGTCCATTGGGTTACTATATGATTGCCTTTAAATAGTTTGTTCATTTCATTGTAAAAGGACTTTTGCCAAATTTGTTAATGAGCATTGTTCTTGTGAGGTTGCTTCCTCTCATATCTCGTACAAGTTTCGAAGACTTATCTACTTTGTGCTAGTGGCATCTACCGATCTTATTTGAACTTATCACCAATCTTGGTGTGACGTTCACCTATCCATCTATCCATATTTTCCACCTTAACAATATAGGAACCGGGGTGACACTTTTTAGTGTTGAATCATTCCTGACGTTGAGTTAATTTTCCGTTCCCATTTCAAATTTCTTTCTTGTTAACCAAACCGAGCCGTCTATTCTTCATCCATTTTGCTACCCTTAGCCGAACCTATTGCTAATTCTACACTTCTTGAAACCTTCCGCTTATCCTATTCTATTTTTTTACTTCTATTACTAAAAATTCAAGGCACGAACAACTCTCTCGACTATGATCGGGCAACTAAGTGAATTCGACTCAACTACCCGGGCCGGATCACATCAATAACAGTCCTGAAGGTACCCGATGTTCAGCTTTCACTTACTAACATACCAGACATCTAGATACAAAGTTAGAAATCTCGGGTTTCATTCCCGGCCATCAGTACATCTGTCTTAAATCACTGTACATTTTATTGCTCCCCGGATGAACAGACAAGCTACCACTATGAGCTTCATGAAAAATTTTTTGTATAATCTCTAGATTCATTGGTATACAAACTCTACCTCTAAACAACAAATAATCATCGACTCCTATTTGAAATTCTGAATCAGAAGTCAACTCACACTGTACCCGCTTAGCTAACAATTTACTATCACATTTTTTAGCTTCACAAATTTACTGTTAAAACATCAGTTTAGCTTTTCACTCAGCTAAGATCGAGCCATCATCAGATAATGACAATCGAGTATTCATCACTTACAAAGTAAACAAAGACTCTCTACTCAGAGCATCCGCAACTGCGTTTGCTTTTCCCAAATGATAATCAATAACTAAATCGTAATCTTTCAACAATTTGAGCCATCTACACTATCTCAGATTTAGATTTTTATGTGACATCAGATACTTTAAAATCTTGTGATAGGTAAATATATGACATTTTTCACCAAATAAATGGTGTCACCAAATTTTCAACGCAAACACAATAGCTGTCAACTCTAAGTCATGTGTCAGATAGTTTTTCTCATGCGGCTCTAATTGTCTAGAGGCATAAGCTATCACTTTGCCTTCTTGTATTAAGACACAAACTAAACCATTCAATGATGCAACGCTGAAAATCACAAATTCTTTACCGGATTCAGGCTGAACTAGAACTGATGCTTCATCAACAATGCTTTCAACTAGTTAAAACTTTGCTAACATTTATCAGACCATTCAAACTTCACATCTTTCTATATTAACTGCATTATTGGTGTAGCTATCATCAAGAACCCTTTTACAAACCTCCGGTAATAACCAACTAATCCCAGAAAAATTTTAACTTTGGATATGTTTCTCGGTGGTTTCTAGCCAACAACTGCTGAAATCTTACTCGGATCAACTCTGATGCCTTCAGCCGATACTATGTGTCCTAGAAAACCAACTTCTCGGAGCTAAAACTCACATTTCTTGAATTTAGAAAATAGTTGTTTATCTCGCAAAGTTTCCAACACAATTTTCAAATAATCGACATGCTCAGACTCGTCTCAAGAATATATCAGAATATCATCAAAACATACCACAATAAATCTGTCTAAATACGGTCTAAAGATTATGTTCATCCAATCCATAAATACTGCAGGTGCATTAGCTAAACCAAAAGGCATCACAAGAAATTCATACTATCCCTACCTGGTTCTAAATGCAGTTTTTGGCATGTCCGAATCTTTCACTCGTAGCTAATAATAGTCAGAACGAAGATCAACCTTCGAGAACACTGTGGCATCTTTCAACTGGTCAAACAAATCATCAATGCGAAGCAGTAGATATTTGTTCTTGATTGTAACTTTGTTAAGCTGACGGTAGTCAATGCATAATCTCATCGACCCATCCTTTTTCTTAACAAACAAAACCAGTGCACCCCAAGGTGAAAAAACTAGGGTGAGCAAAACCCTTATCACTCAACTCTTGCAACTGTACTTTTAACTCTTTTAACTCTGTAGGAGCTATTCTGTAAGGTGCTATCAATGTCAGAGTTCTTCCTAGTACAAGTTCTATAGCAAATTTAACCTCCCCGATCGGCGGTAATCTAGGTAATTCCTCTGGAAACACATTGGAATACTCGCAAACCACTAGCACTAATTCAAGCTTTGATTCAGACACTTTAATATCCAATACATATGCAAGGTAAGCATTGCAACCTTTTCTCACATATTTCTGCGCTGACATAGTTGATATCACAATAGGCAACGCTCTCAAATTATTTGATTCAATACGAAGCGTCTCACCATTCTAACATTTTAATATGATAAACTTTTGTCTACAATTTACCACATCATCATGTAGAGTGAGCCAATCTATACCCAGAATCACATCAAATTCATTAAATGGTAATAGTATCAAATTAGCCAAAAAATTGTAACCCCGAGTCATCAAAGGACAATTCTTGCAAACTTTATCACCTACACCATACTGACCTAGAAGGTTCGCTACTTTGACCATGAATTCAGTGGACTCAATAGATAAACTCTTACTAGACACTAAATTTGTACAAACATATGAATGGGTCGATCCGGGAAAAAATTAATGCAGTTACATCAGTATCATAGAAACAGAAACTACCGTAATAACATCTGGTGCAAAAGAATCTTCACGTGCGCGAATAGCATAAGCCCTAGCTGGTGCTCTTGCCTCGAATCTCACAGTAGAGTCTTTCATTACACCATGACTACCACTCATATTTCCAGGATTATGAGGTCATCTACCTCTCGCAACAACACTACTCGGACTTGTGGTCTGAGCTTTCTCTTTCTCTGATTTCTCTGGGCAATCTCTAAGATAGTGGTCAAAAGAACCACATCTAAAACCACTCCGCTCTTGATTCGACACTCACCATGATGTGGCCGATTATAGTGCTTGCACTCATGTGTTGTGTTTTTAACACTACCCGCACTCGCTACAAATGTAGCCTGAGGTTTAAGACTAGAGCGTCTCGGATCTCTATATGTCTCATCGACGTAGTAGAACGATAGTTATGTTCTTTAGATTTCTTCGATGCTGACTGATATCACTTTCTCGTCAATTTCTTCCTCGAATGTCTTACTTCAAATTTGGTGTGTCTTTTCTCTTTACTCAGCTCTCCGACTTTATGTGCCTGATCAACCAGTACAACAAATTCTTTCAACTTAAGGATCCCAACTAATAGCTTTATATCTTCATTTAATCTATCATCAAACTGTTTACACATTGCAGCCTTGGTCAGAATGCATTCTCAAGCATATTTACTTAATCGAACAAATTCCCATTCATACTCAGACACTGACATACGGTCCTACTCGAGCTCTAAAAATTCTTTACATTTCTGATCCAAAAACCTCTTACTAATATATTTCTTGCGGAACTCAGTTTGAAAGAATTCAAAAATGATCTTCTTTCTCGGTACTACAGAAGTCAATGTATTCCACCATTGGTAAGTTGAATCTTTTAGTAGAGATACTGCAAAATTTATAGATTCAGTCAATGAACAAGACAACTCATTAAAAACCCTGATGGTATTCTCTAACCAGAATTCAGCTCTCTCAGGATTATCTTTGACAGTAGCTCAAAAATTTTCAACCCCGTAATTATGAATCTTATCAATAGGAGGCTTATTAACTCGGATTAGTTCTACGCATTGAGGAATAACAATGACTGATTAGAGAACGGGGGTGGAGGTTGTTGAGAAATCGGGTTCGTCCGTAGGAACTCGGTCAACCATTCATTCATCATCTAGAAGAAGGCTTTCTTAGCCTCTCCTTCTCGGCCCTCAGATATGGGCCTCGTACCACTCGAAGCTACTCCATGAATGGAGGCTTCAGCATTACTCTTTACTTCATCGGAACTAGCTTTGTTGGATGTCATTGCTGCATAAAAACCTGTTTTAAAATGGTCAGGAGATATCACACTATCACAGGTTATATAATGGCATGTATAGCTAGACTCATATACACAACGTTAGTCAAAGAATCGACTAAATCATAGCTTTGATACCAATAAATGTAACACCCCTAACCCGAATCCATCGTTGAAATAGGATTACGAAGTATTATCGAAGTTTACAATTTAAACAGACAGAAAAATTCAAACATTTCATAACATATGACATTCATGTTAGAAACCAAACATAAGCATGCATATTATTCCTAATATGAGCCCTCGAGGCAAGAAATACACTTTAGAAACAAATTAGGACTAAATTAGAAACTCAAAAAATATTTCGGAAACTTATAAAATTTTCACAACTATAGGGGTCACAAGGCCAAGAGACACGCCTGTGTTTTAGGTCGTGTTGGCATTCAAAATAGGGACACATGATCGTGTCACAGCCCCGTCCATGCCCGTGTAACTTTTTGACTCGTGCCACACGGCCAAGCCACACGCCCATGTGCTAGGCCGTGTGAGCATACTGACTTTTGCTCTTTTAAAAGATAAAGGGGACATACGACTGTGTCACCTAGATGTGTGGCACACACGGCTGGATGTGTGATCGAAAATAGACCATTTTTCAAGTCATATTTCTTGTAACATCCCGAAATAGGGCCTAAACAAAATAATGGTTGCGAAACCACGAATCTGAGATAGAAGAGTTTATTGCGATTAATTTTATGATCTATCGAGTGATTAGATCCATGTGTTAGAATATTGATAAGCAATTCCAGTGATTGCATGTCCAATTTGCATATTAGGCTTAATTGCAAAAGTTGATAAATATGAGTTCTAAATGCTAAGGAATTAAATTGAAGTGCATAATTGAAGTAGAGGTCCTTAAATGGTAATTAGACCATTATATTTCATGGACAAAAATGGATATACATAGGTAGAAATAACTAAAAATTTTAATGAAGGGCATTTTAGTAAAGTGTTAAATCTTCAAGCAAGCCGCGGTTCCAAGGTTTTTCAAGAGTGAAAGGTGTAGAGAAATTTTTTAGAAGAAAAGATAAGTGCAAAAGAAATGCAAAGCTTGCTCAAGAAGCCATCACCAAATTTATTCAAAAATACACAGAAGTTAAACTTATTGGATAAGTTTGAATTTCCCATTAACCTCTTCCTTTCTTATGATTAAGCATTTTCTCTCTCCTCATAAATGCATGTCTTATCAACTACTGTAACTTAGTTCTATTCTAACCAATTCTCATTTGCCTAACCAAATTGTTCAACTAGTACAATAAAATAATAATATAGTGTATGGCTCTTATCAAACTAAGGACTTAACTAATTCGTCTATCAGCTGGGGTGGCGTATACTCCTGTAAAGAGTCTGCCCAACCACAAAGCTCGCCTAGCACAGACTTCGCCTGAATACACATTCAAAGAACTCATATACTTACTCAAATATAATGTCTTAAATATAATCTCTTACCCACTCAGAATTCACTTTAAACATTGTATATTTGATAATACAATGACCAAATATTAGGGCTTCGCCAAGTGGGGAGTTACAACTCTCCCCAACTTAAGAAATTTCACCCTCGAAATTGATAACTGAAAACAATTAAGGATATTGATCTCTCATGAAGCTTTCCCTTTATTTCTAAAATTTCACCATAATACCTTAACCAAAGGGATTCTTTTATTTCTAAAATCTTTTACTTCTCTAGCCACGATACAAACAGGTTCTTCGTAAGACAAATTCGATTCAACCTTAAGTTCTTCTATCTACACAACATACTTATTATTGGACCTATACCTTCTCAACATTGATACATGAAACACATTGTGGATTTTTGACAACTCAGGAGGCAAATCCAATCTGTACATCAGTGGTCCGACCCTTTTTAAAACTTCATATGGCTTTACAAACCTTGAACTCGGTTTTCCTTTCTAGCCAAACCTGGTAATCTTTTTCCAATGTGAGACCTTCCAAAACATCTTATCTCCAACCTCAAAGGACATTTCTTTTTGTTTCAAATCTGCATATGCTTTCTATCAATCATGTGCAGCTTTCAAGTGACTATGAACAATAGCAACTTTTTCTTCAGTTTTGTGTACTAGATCCGGGCCCACTATCTTTCTTTCACTAAGTTTCATCCAACAACTAGGTGTTCTACATCTTCTACCATACAAGGCTTCAAATGGAGACATCTTCAAGCTAGCGAGGTAACTATTATTGTACGCGAACTCGACTAAAGGAACATATCTTTCCGAATTTATTCCAAAGTCGATCACATAGCTTCTTAGCATATCTTCTAAAACTTGAATAACTCATTCTGATTGGCCATCAGTCTGAGGGTGGAACGCAGTGCTAAATCTTAGCTTAGTTCCTACTGAACTCTGTAGCTGATTCCAGAACCTTGAAGTAAACCTTGGATCTCTGGCAAGCACTATGGAGGATGGTATTCCATGTAGGCGCACTAACTTAGCAATATAGAATTCGACTAATTTCTCCAAGGAATAAGTGGTATTCACTGGAAGAAACTGAGCTAACTTCGTAAGTCGGTCGACTACCACCCATACAGAATTCTTCTAGGACAGACTGAGGGGAAACCTCGATACAAAATCCATAATGATCTATCCCATTTTCATTCTGATATTTCCTAGGGATACAGTTCACCTAAAGGAACTTGGTGTTCAACCTTAACTATTTGATAAGTTAAACAAGTTAGGACATGCTCCGTAATTTCCCTTTTCATGTCAGGCCATCAATAGGAGCCCTTCAAATTTCTATATATTTTGATGCTTCCAAGATGCAGTGAAAAAGGTCATGTAACCCCCTAGACCTGGCCTAGACGTTATGGCCAAATCTTGAAGATCACATTGGTCATCAAAATGGTGCAGTAAATCATTTAGAAGATTTCTTTTTAAAATTTCCATGTAAAAAATTTTTTTAATACTTTTTTTAAGTAAAACCGAATTTAGTTAATATCTTATCTTTGGAAAAACCTAAGTATTGTGATTCTTTATTGAAAACATTGTAATTTATCTAACACATCACAGCGAAAAAATTTCAAAAATCAAAAATTCATTATTTATTTTGAAAACGTAAACCAATCATACAACTCAAAAAAAAACAGTAGTCTCCTAACTAGATGTGTCGAATTTTGAAAACATAATATTGAGTATTGAAAATACTCCTTATTGAGCTTAATGCTTTTCATAATAATGAAAATCCATCATAAATTATTATTTTCTAAAACCATTTAAATGATAGTTTTTAAATCTAAATTATGTAGAAAAATTCCATAATCAAATTCAGGTCTTAAAACCAAAAACAAACCAAAGTACCAAAATTAAAGTCCATAGTAAGAAAACACAACTTAAAATATCAAATACTAATAACAATAGAGTTAACTGAAAAATGACCAAGAGCACCTCTGTAGTCGAGCCCATCCTAACCTCGATTATCTGAAATATCAAAATTTAAAGGGGTTAGCTTAAAAAGCCCAGTGTGGGTCTCCAATAATAATAATCATAGAATAGACTCCTACAAACATTAATTTAAACATATCATAGGATATAAAGTATTCAATCACAAAATCATATATGGCAGAATGCGTAATGAAGATGTCAATGCAATGCTTTTTAGAAAACAGTGCAGATTTTTGAAAGAAGGATCCTACCCAACTCCACTACACACCGATAAGAGTTCTTCATAACTCGTCCATCCAATATCACACTGATAATTGTGGACAAGCCACCAGATAGTGCAATCGTGCTGTAAAAATTAGAATAGTGTGGTCGAACCACCAGATATTGCAGGTTTACTACCAGATACTAAATAATGTGGAAATGCCACCAGAAAATGCATATTTACTGCCAAATACTTCCTCCATACATTTTTCTCACCCCATGCATGTGATATGGCATACAGATTATATTTTTCAATAGCATGCTTTACATGCGAATCAGAATATCATAATATGGCTTGCTTAACATGGAAATCAAATCTTATATATTTTCATATATATTTTCATAATAGCATGCTTATCATGCAAATTAGATTTTCAGAATAGGGCATGCTCAACATGCAAATCCATAGATCAGAATGATAACACATCATTTTTCACACAGATCACAATACCGATAATCATATTATATTAGCCATAAATCACATGACATGAGAAATGCAAATCACATATTAACACATATTACAGGATCACTCAATCAACAAATCAACACCACAGATCTTAGAGTTTCGAGATTAACTTACTTGATATCCCTGTTTATTAGGATTTACCGATCTCTATGAATATGCTCGTATTCACACATACTTATATTTCAAGAATCATATAACAAAAAATATTACAGTTAAAATATAACTATTATTTATTATTTAATCAAAATTATTAATAATTATCAAGAATGAGTCCTAACACCTTAGATCTGATAGAATAGATCTCGATTCCACTTCGAAGTGGGAGTTTGATTTCTTTAAGTTACTACAGTATTGATCCAACACATGAGTCATATAGATTTAACAAATTAATTACAACCCATAATAAAATAAACAATTGTGATTCGGCAACACTTACACAAAGAGATGATCAAATCGCACGCTATTGCGAATGGGTGGTGATTCTGGGATTTTTGTGTGATACTTCACAAAAGAACATAAACGAGTAGTATCCCACAAAACTGAGAATAGTACTATAATAAAACATGAATGATAATCCTTCATACCTACGATAAAATGGAGGAAAAAGGCTCAACAATAAATCTCAAAAAGCCTATTAAAGTGGAGGATTCGGCGCTATAAACGCAAAATAGAAGAGTTTAGAGAAAATAATACGAAAAATGATCTTTTAATAATTAAAAATCAAATTCAAGAATTTACGGAGATGATTTTTAGAAAGATGAGAAAAGAAGAAAAATGATGAAAATCAATGGTAGTCAATGGTGGGGGCGCAACAGCTATGCGACAAAGACGATGATGGAGGTAAGGTGGTGGTGCGATTGCGGTGTGTGGTGGTGGAGTGGAAGAGGAATGAAGAAATATGGCTTCAAAGGTGGTGAAATAAAGAAGAAAAAGGTGAAAAACTGGTGGAAAAGGGTGGTGGACGGTAAATAGAGGAAAGAAGAGAAAAACTAGGAAAATAAAATGAAAAGTAGGGTTTTTGGGGTGCTATGACAGGCCATGGGTAGCCAAAGGTGAAAAGATGGTATGTTTAGGGACAAAGGGAGTAAAAAGTTGATCATGAGTAAAAAGGGGGCTTTGGATGGTAAGTTGACTCAAAACAAAAGGAAAGGAATCTCCTCCTTTTATGGAAAAGCTTGGACAATAATGAGGGTTTACCTTCTAGAATGGTCAACAATTTTAGCTAACAAAAATAAATAACAAGGAACCTCTAGGATTTAATTAACACACTTAACCACTAGGCTACTAACTCCCTTGTGTCATAAAGTTACGCATAATAATAAATAAAATTTATGGCCTGACAGGCCCCTGATGAGCTTGCTTAAGCAAATCCTTTAGCAATCTATTCCCCACTAGTACAAACAATCTATTCTTGAACCTTAGCTCGCCATCTTTTCCTATATTGGAGTTTACTACTCTTCCAGACTTCATTCTTTGCTTGAACTAATGACACTGACTATGTTTCATTTGTTCCTCTAATATCTATGAAAGATGAGTTGGTTTTACCGCAAATTTCACCAATCAAGCTCCATTATCAGTCATGGTTACCTTAACTCAGAGCAAAAGAAAGGTTGCCATAGTTTTCCTACTCCAAGCATCTACCACAACATTGGATTTTACTAGATGATACTTAATGGTCAATTCGTAATCTTTCAACAGCTCAGCCATCTTCTTTGGCGCAGATTAAAATCTTTCTAAATCATTAAAGACTTCAGAATTTTGTGATAAAAAACTATGTGACATTTTTCCCTATACATATAATGTCATTATAATTTTTCCCCATACATTTTCCCCCTTTATTATACATGTATGCAAACTTTAAAAACAAACCACAATCTGAGTTTTAACATGGACTCTGATACCATTAAATGTAATCCCCTAAACCTGGCTTAGATGCAATGGTTGAATCTCGAAGATCACATTAGCATGATGATGACGCAAAAATGTTTAGCTATTTTTTTTCAAAAATCGTTATCTCTTTCATTTAAAATCAGCGTGTTGATTTTCTTGAGAAAATCAAATTAATTTTTTTGAATTTCTTTGGAAAGAAATTATCAAAAACTAGATAGCTTTGAAAAGTCCAAGTTTTGAACATCTGAAGAAAACATTTTACTTTGAAAATGTTGCAGCGGAAAATTTACTAAATCTTATTTGGGGATTAAAAATCGTAATTTGATACCTTTCATAAATTATTGAATAAGTGAATAAATGGATTTAAGTTTCGTAAAAATGTATTCTTGAGTTTGAAATAAAATCATTGGGTCTAAATTATAATTATGTTGAAAAATCCTGTTTTTTGTACAGATTTGATAGACCATTTGTTTATAATTGTTTTTAAACCAAATCATTTAATAGTATCCAAAATCCAAAATCAATGTCCCACGCCACATCCCGTAAACAATAATAACACAGTCCAAAAAAATACCAAATAACAAAGTATAAAAGTTTATACGCAAAATGTCCGAGTACTTCTCCATAAGCCAAGCCCATATCCTAACCTCGTGGGTTATCTAAAAAGTCTGGAATTTGAATGGGTGAGCTTTTAAAGCTCGTTGTTAATTCCACATAAATATAGTAATTCTTGTATTTCAACATAATTTCACATTTGGCAAGGTGCAAGAATGTCGATGCAAAGCTTTTTTAGAAATTAAAGCAAGTTTTTCAAAAACATTACTATTGATCTCCACTGCATGCCAATAAAGAGTTCCCTAGAACTTGTCCATCCAATAACACTCCACGTTATGGTCAAACCACTGTATATTGCGGAGAAGTTACTCATTATAGTCAAACCACTGAATAACGTTGTGGTCAAGCCACTTAATATCGCAGACAAGTTGCACATTATGGTCAAGCCACTTAATAACATTATGGTCAAGCCATTGAATATCACAAACAAGCTACATGTTATGGTCAAGCCACTCAATAACGTTGTGGCCAAACCACTCAATATTGCAGTAAAACTACCAAAGTCTTTCTCGTTTCATAATCATCCCAACCTCATGCATGCGATATGGCATATAAAGAGTATTTTCAGTGGGCATGCTTAACATGCGAAATGGAATTATAAGCAATTCAGTCGGCATGCTTAACATGCAAATCAAATCTGATTTATCATAACAATGGCATGATTTATATATATCATGCATAACCAATATTGCCATAAAATCACATATCATGAAAATTGGTATGTACACATAATTTCACAACAATCATTAAATCATATCAATTATAACACGCATTCACAAAATGATCAATTCAAAGTACTTACTTGAGTTTTCCCCCTCCTTACGGTTTTAGAATCTCTTTTTGAATACATAATGTATTCTCAATATTTTACATTATGGAAATCTTTATCAATTTTTTAATCTTAAATAAATATGTATATATTATTTGTCGATATGTCCATATGTAAATTTCCTAATAAGTTAAATCCATAACTTGTTTGGTATATCCAAAACACCGATTCCAATTTTGATTCCAACTCCAGAGAAGAAATTTGACTTTGAATCCTTTTTTTTATTAATAAACTAATACCAAGTATTATAATGATAAAATGTTCCATATAAGTCTCATATAGAAGATCAAGTGAGGACACTTACTTATCGATCATCTAAAAGGGTACACTTTTCTTAAAGCGGGAATATAGTTTTAAGCAATTCGAAAGAACACTTAACAAGTGTACAAAAACCAATGTTAATTTTAACCTTAAGAAATGAAAAGGAAAATATTGGAATTAGAACTTTAAATATCACTTACGATTATTCCAAGGAATAGGTGTGTCATTGATCCTATAGTGTTTCGATTATGGAGGAAGATTATCTAAGGAGAATTATCATCCAAAAAATATAAAAGAATAGATGAGAATCGTAAAAAAATCTATGGAAATAGGAGAGGAGGATTAGTAATTTAGTTTTAACTAAATGAATGAAGACAAAATAAAAATGGAGAATAATGATGACTAACGGAGGTGGTGTTACGGTAGCATTACGGCAGTGGCACAGTAGTGGTGCGGCAATAGGGAGGTGTGGAGGAGGCATGGAAGAAAGGAGAGGTTCTTGTGGTGTCATGGCATTGATTTGGTCATAATATGGTGGCCAACGGTGGTGGTATGGTAGCAAAATGTCAAAGGAATAGTGGTTAAATGAGGAAGAAAAGAGAGAAAAGTTGAAAATGAAAACCAAATGGGAACTTAGGGTGTCGAAGTACATGGAACGACAAGGTCAGCGGTAAGGGAGGAAAAATGTGGAAAGGAGTGCTTAAAGGGAAGTGAGGGAACATGGGGAGTAAAAGTGGGCTATTCATGATAGGTTAACTGATTAATAGGGAAAGAAATCATTGTCTACAAGGCAATTGTGGTGGATGGCATATGGGGATTTGACCATGATTTTAATGTGGAAAAAATAAAAAATATATATGCAGATGTGGAAATTTGAACATGGGATCTTAGGGAGATTAATTAAGCTCCTTACCACTAGACTACTTACTAACTTTCTCATGAATTGACGAAATTAATAATAAAAATATGGGGTGTGACATATGACCTTACCTCTTTGCATAAGCACACATCTTAAACCATTCAAAGATGCATCTGTATAAACTATGCATTCAACCCCAAGTTCTGGTTGCGCTAATACTATAGTCTCAATAAAAAATTCCTTCCATTTCTTGAAACTCTGTTGATTATCATCATTTCATACGAATTTTTCCTTCTTTTTCAACAACTTAGTGAGAGGCAATGTTATCATTGAGAAACCCTTCACAAACCTTCTATAATACCCACCTAACCCCTAGAAAGCTACAAACTTCAAAAACTTTCGTACGTGAGTTCTATTCTAGGACTGCCTTTACCATAGTAGGATCCACCATTATACCATCCGTAGAGATAACATGCCTTAGAAAGTGCACTTCTTTCAACCAAAACTCGATTCATTGAACTTCGCATGAAAGTGATTATCACGTAAGGTCCTCAATACAATTCTCATATGCTTTTCATAATCGATCCCATTCTTAGAATAGACCAATATATCACCAAAAAAAACTAAAACAAACTGTTCCAAGTAAGGCTGAAATACCTTGTTTATTAAATCCATAAATACAGTTGGCGCGTTAGTCAACCCAAAAAGGCATTACCAAAAATTCATAGTGGTCATACCTTGACCGGAAGAGTATCTTGGGCAAATCATCACCTTCAATCTTTATCTGGTAATAACTTGACTTTAGATCAATTTTAGAGAAGACTGCAGCCCCCACTAAACTGATCAAATAAATCCTCAATTATTGGTAAAGGGAATTTATTCTTTATCGTGACTTTATTTATCTATCATAGGTGTAGAGTTCCATCTTCTTCTTAATAAACAAAATTGGTGCACCTCAAGGTGACACACTAGGCCTAATAAAACTTTTATTGAATAGATCTTGCAATGGTTCCTTTAATTCCTTAAGCTCTAACTGCGCCATCTTGTAGCGCGTACATGATATTGGGGTTTTCCCTGGTTTCAACTCAATTAAGAACTCTATCTCTTTCGTAGCAGGCATACCAGGAACTTCCTCAAGAAACACATCCAAAAATTATCGCACTACAGGCACTTGACTGATCTCACTTCTGAACTCAGGCGTATCTATGATATATGCCACATAAGCATCTGTGCCCTGAACAATTATCTTTCTTATGGACACTGCAGAAATAATTCTATTCGCTAATTCTAATTGTTTACTAGACATCATTATCTCATTACCTTTAACATTTACTAGGCGTGCACTCTAGTTCGACAATCAACCATAACATTATGCCTAGTCAGTCAATCTAATCCCAAAATGACATCAAACTCATGGAAACTAAGCAATAACAAGTCTGCCAAAAACATGTGCTCGTCAAGAGCCAATGAACAATCCCTGATCTAATTATTCACTACTGTACTTTAACCAAACGGATTCGTTACCAGCACATTCGTTTCAGAATACTCTATCTCAAGACTAAGACCCTCTATAATCGTAGTAAAAATGTAAGAATGGGTAAAACCTAGGTCAATCAAAGCATAAATACTATTACCAAGAAAAGAAAATGTACGAGTTATAACTTCGGGCATATCCACGTCTTCCTTAGCCTTTATGACGTAGGCTCAAGCTGATGTTCCAGAATTCATCTTACCAAAATTCTTCCTTTGTAATCCCTGAACTGAGCTAGACTTAGCAGTCATCTCTGATCTATTTTAATGTTGAAGTTTCTACAGGTTTCTAACCGGTTTCTCAGTGTTGAACTCAAACTTCGAAGGAGAATCGTTAATTAAGTGGTCTCTGGACCCACACCCAAAGGAGGATCCTAGTTCTTTCCTGCAGTTGCCTTCATGACTTCTACCACAGTAATCACATTCACCTTTAACCAGACTGGAACCACCAAAACTAGCCATAGACACAGTTGGCTTGCTAAATCCTTCACCTTTATTGTAACACCCCTAACCCTTATCCGTCGCTGAAAAAAGGGTTACAAGGAGTTACCGAATAACACATCCCATTCACATACATTTATACATTCATTATCAAAAACTATTCGCATACATTCACATTGTCCCTTATAAGGTTCTACGAGACCTTATAACATGTTTAAAAATGGTTCGGGACTAAACCGATCACAATTAAAAACTTTTTAACACTTAGAAAAATTTTACATTCCTGGGTCACATGCCCGTGTAAGCAGGTCGTGTGCCTCACACGGCTACCAGACACGCCCGTGTCCTAAGCCGTGTGAAAACAGAGCATACCTACTGACTTGTACCAAATGGCCAGAGACATGCGCGTGTGTCTTGGCCGTAGTCGTAACTATAACACCCCTTACCCAAGTCTGAGGCCGGGACTGAGTACGAGGTACTACTAAACTTAAACACATGCATTCTAACATTGATAAATCATAAAAGTTTGATCAAATTTAAAACTTTTCAAACCTTGTCTAGAATTCCCTATTAGGGGTCTACGAGGCCCAAAACAAGCTTTAAGGACGATTTGGAACCAAACCAGGTCCTTTAAAGAACTCTGGAAAATGACTCCTTAAACAACGGAACACACCCGTGTGGAAGGACTGACACGCCCGTGTGGCCTTCTTGACATGGTCGTGTTGAAAACCCGTACAGTTCAAATGGCTAAACACATCTGGACACACTCGTGTCCCTAACTTGCGTGAAATTAATTCCTAATTTGAACCTACAGGGGTTTTCACACGGCCTAGCTCATGCCCATGTCCATGGCCCGTGTCCCTCACACGGCCATGACACGCCCGTGTGGAAGGCCGTGTGGTGAATTTAATTCTACATTTAAGGTGCAGACTTCACACGGCTAAGACACACGGCCGTGTCTCTGCCCAAGTGTTTACTACCATGCATACTGACTTGAAATTTTAAGGTGCAGGGGACACACAGCTGGACAACATGCCTATGGGGCTGACCGTGTGTTGCACACAGCCTAGACACACTCTCGTGTGTCTACCCATATGGACAAAACAAGGCTATCTACCAAGCCTTTTTGCCACCCTTAGTTGCACCAAAATACACAACAACAAATATCTCCAATTCACATAGCAATATAAGACTAAATCAACCACAACATGACATTCAAATGCCAACCTCATAACACTCTAACAACCAAACATGCACTTGATCATTCATACATTTTGTTCATCCGGGGAAGCATCATCATTTGCAATTATCAATAATGAATATTAACTATTAACCATGGCCTTATACAAAAAAAAAAAGAAAGAAGGTTTTCGTCCTAAGCCAACACAATTGGTTAGCTTAACAATATGACACATAACAAAAAGACTCAATCCCTAAACATGCCATACTCAAGATAATAAAACTAACTATACCAAAAGCTATGAGTGGTAGTGTGAGTGATGCCTCCAACATTCTTTGATCGACGGCCTAATTTGGGGGCATTACAAGAAAATGAAAAGGAAAAGGGTAAGCACAAAGCATAGTAAGTTGCATGTAAATATCGAAATAACAACTATGTTACAACATGTGATCATACTCTCAATATATCATAACCCGCACAAAGAGTAAATGTTCGTAACACAACTTACTCATGTTCATTCATCGCTATTCATACAACAAGAATAGAGTTCACATATCATCAATTTCATATAAGTACCTGTACCACTCACAACATGGTCATAAGCGCTATCATTTTGACATAAACCGTAAATTTCCTGATGAACCATTTGGAATACTACAGGATAATCACTAAGTCTCAAACATAGGGTACGATGCTGACGCCATATTCCAAATATGGTCTTACACTGGCTCTCACATCTCAGTCAATGCCATGTCCCAAATAGGTCTTACACTGACTTCCATACATCAAAGCCGATGCGATGTCCCAGATAGGTCTTACACTGACTCTCATTTATCTGTGTCGATGCCATGTCCCAGACAGGTCTTACACTAACACTCCTCAAGTCGATGCCATGTCCCAGATAGGTCTTACACTAGCTTGCATATCTTGAGGTCGATGCCATGTCCCAGACAGGTTTTACACTGGCTCTCATCTATCAGTGCCGATGTCATGTCCTAGAAGGACGTACACTAGCACACACATCACCCCAAATGTCATGCCATGGATATCCAAATTATTCCTAAGGTTCAACCGGGAGTCTCTACCACATCAATTCTCATCATGCACATTCACAACAATAGTCCATAATTTTTTCCATATTAATTATACAATACATAAATACAGATAAGTTACATTATTTACGTACAACTTACCTTGGTACATAAAATGTAGGCGACTAATTGTATTTAATCCGCTTGCTTGGTTTTTCCCTGGTCTAGGTCAGGATTGCATATTTCTTGATCTATAATAATAAAATTTTACTCATTTAATAATCACATTAATAAAAACATACTACAATTCACAATTTGACAAAATGATCGTTTTGCCCTTAGACTTTACAAAAGTTACGATTTTTCCCTTAGACTCGTAAATTAATTTTTATCGAGTTTCCTCATTAACCAAGCCTAGCCGAACTCTTTTTCTACCTATAGAAACTCAAAATTTCACAAAATTCACACAATTACCACCTATTTTACAAGCTTTACAAAATAGCCCATTTAGGTGTTTTCATGAAACCCCTTTCACAAAAGTTGTTTATTTAACAACCAAGATTCATTTTATTCAATAAAAACCCTATACTTTCATTCATTTTGCAAAATAGTCCCCTTATTAGAAAGCTCATGCTATAAGGGGTCTAAAAATACAAAAATCATCAAGAATAACCTTCTAAATGACTTACTTGCAAGAGGTACAAATGGCTGATATTTTGAGCTCTCTAAACCCCCTTAGTTGCCTAAAAAAATCATTGGAAAAGATGACACTATAGCCTCTCTTTTCTTTATTTTTATTTTAGTCAAATAAGTCACCAAATGTCCACCTAACCTAGTCAACATGACTCTCTTTGTCCCCTATGGTCGGCCACCTCTTTTAAAAAGGGTCTACTTGCACCTTAAATCCAAAAATTATGGTTCTCTAACAATTTAACACATCTAGCTAGTAAAACAAAACTTTTGCCCTTTATGCGATTTAGTCCTTTTTCTTAATTGAGCTCATAATCGCTAAAATTAATTTACCAAAATTTTCATCCACTTATATAATCATGCTATAACACCAAAATAAAAATAAAAATATTTCTATGACTCCGAATTTGTGGTCCCAAAACCACTATTCTGACTAGTCCCAAAATCGGGTTGTTACATAAACTGACTTGGGTCACACGGCCAGCCATACGCCCGTATGTCTAGCCTGTGCTCGAGACTAACTTAAATTCGTAGGGCTACCCCAGAGGACACATGGTCGTATAACATAGCCGTGTGTCATACACGGCCGAGACACAAGCCCGTGTCTCTACCGTGTGGAAAAAAATAGGCCATTTGAAAAGCCAATTTGCCACCCTACAATCATGCATATAAATCAACCTATTTTGTACCTTTTCAAGTCATTTATAAGCAACCAAAACCCACCAAAACATATACATAACATACCGTATATAATCAACCATTTCAACTAATCATTTCCATATTCAAATTATACCAAATCATTATGCCAAAATCATCAAAATTTACCATTACTCAAACATTGATAACTAACTAAAACAACATCCATTTAACTATCTCTACCACAATGGCAAACATATCAAAACAAGCCAACATAAAAAGGCATTATTTGCATCACATATATCACTTATCAAGCACTTAACTTAAGCCAATTTAATTGGCTAAAACATATCAACATTGACATCATTAACAAGCCAAATCACATGGCTAACATCATAGTTCAAAACATACCAAAATGACACGAGACTATACATGCCATATACCATATATACAAGCTTCAAAAGTACCAACAAGTGATCGATAGTGTGACGATGCTCCTGATGATCCCTGAGTCCAAGCTAGCTTTGATTATCTATAAAACATAGACAAATAACACACAGTAAGCTTCATAGCTTAGCAAGCTCATAATTAAGCAATTCAATTCATCAAATAAATATAATTCAACCTTATAAACATTACCAAAACAATATCTCATTAACACAAACCTTTCTACCATGTCTCAAAACATGATTCATTAATATCTCATTGATCTTTCTCAACGAAATGCTCAAATAAGTTTTGTACGTACCTGTACCATCTCTTACAAAGATCTTCCTTAAACAAGTCATTCTTTTATCTATTGAACCATTAGGGAAAGAAATCGGTGACTCGCAAATCACAATCGATAAGTACCTATACCATTGTAACAGCCCGATTTAGAGCCTAGTCAGAATAGTGGTTCTGAGACCATGAATTTGAAGTTATAGAAATTATTTTATTATTATTTATATGTTACAGCATATTTTTAAGAGTGCATGAAAAATTTGGTGAAGAAATTTTAGCGTTTGTGAGCTTAATTGTGAAAAAGGACTAAATCGCATGAAATGCAAAAGTCCTAAATTGACAACTAAAAGTGTCAAATAGCTAGAGGAAAAAAATTTAGGGTCTTTAAAAGACAATTATACCCTAAGTTATAGCTTGGCTGGCTATGGGAGACAATTTGGTCAAAAAGACCAAATTTGGTTAGGTTTGGTGGCTAATTTGACTAAAATAGAAATAAAATAAGAAAAAGATGATATCACATTCTCATCTTCTTCTCTACCATCAATTTTCAGCCATTTTTAGGGGTTTTAAACTCCCAAAAATTTCAACAACTCATTCCTCTTGCAAGTAAGTGATTTACATACTCTTTCTTGATGATTTTTACATTTTTGGACCCCTTGAAACATAAGCTTTCAAATAAGGGGACTATCTTGCAAGATGGTTGAGAGTGTAGGGTTTTTTCATGAAATCATATGTGTAGTTTTTTGAAATTTCATGGAATAAAATGAGTCTTGGGAGTCTTATAAACAATTTTTGTGAAAAGTGTTAGCATGAAAACACCTAAAAAGTCCATTTTGCACAAGTTGCAAAATAGATGATAAATGTATGAAATAATGGGGATTTTGGATTTCTATAAGTGTAAAAAGTGTTCGGCTAGGCATAAGACATGAAGAAATTCAATAAAAATCAAATTTTGGACCTAGGGGTAAAATGGTCATTTTGTCAAAATTTAGGGGTAAAATGGTCATTTTACCAAAGACGTGAATTTTCGATTGCTAAATTTTATTTAGTGACTAAATAAGTACATTTTGCTATCATATATAAAGAATTACCAAGTTCGAACCTAGACCGGGAGAAAGCCAAGCAAATCGACTAAACCGTCTAATCGCTACATTCTGAAATCTGAGGTAAGTTGTATATAAATAATACAACTACTTTGATAATATATGTGTTTGAATTTTATTGAAATTATTATAGTATAAATTGCTTGATTTGTGGAAATGAGAAAATGTGATGAGAATAGAGATAGTAGAATTCCCGTTGGAACCCTAGGAAATAAATAGGATATTCATGCCATGACAATTGGGTCATTTGTGTGAGCTAGTGCAAGACATGTCTGGGACATGCATCGGCCACATTACGAGAACCAGTGTAAAACCATGTCTGGGACATGACATCGGCATTGAGACGAGTGCTAGTGTAAGTCATGTTTGGACATGCATCGACCTCGGGACGTAAGCCAGTGTAAGACATGTCTGGGACATACGTCGGCTACGAGATGATAGTCAGCATAAGACCATGTCTGGGACATGACTTCGAATTGAGATATGAACCAGTGTAAGATCGTTTCTGGTACATGGCATCGGTGTCTTAACCATGTTTGAGGCCTAATGGATGCCCGATAGTGTTCCAAATGGTTTAACGGTGAAACTTATGATTTCTAGCCATTGAGGAAAGTATAATCGTGTTGTGAGTGATACAGGTACCTATTTGGTATGTTTGAGTCGTGAGCTCAATATATGCTATATGATGTGTCTTGAATATTGATGAGTAAGTCTTACTTATGCCCACTTGTGTACTATGAGCTTGTGATGAATGGTAAAGTTGTGTTGTATATTTATTTATGTGCAACTTACAAAGTTTTATGCTTACTTCCTATCCTTTTTCATTTTCTTATAGTGCCGCCTATCTAGCTCAAGGATCAACGGAAGTCGGAGATATCGATCACACTATCAATCGAATCATTCGGTATAGTTTGATTTATATTTTTGAATATGGCATGTATAGGGAACTAGACTTGTGTTTCGTGTTGTTATTAATTTAGCCAAATGTTTTGGTTTGGGATAAATTCCTCATTTTGTATTAAGTCTCGAATGATGGCTAATATTCATTTTGATATACGCAAACGGTGTTATGTTCATGGGTGAGTAAAATACACAAAGGAAATGTTGTCTATTGTGGCTAATTTTATTGCATGAAATAGTCTTGTATGGTTTTGGTTGCTTTTGTGTAGATTGTGTAAGTAAGGGTGGAAAAGAGGCTTTGTAAATAGTCTGATTTTGTCCACACGGGTAGACACACGGGCGTGTGTCTAGGCCGTGTGTGACATACGGCCAGCCCCATGGGCTTGTGGCCCGGCTGTGTGTCACCTGCACGTAAAAATTTTAAATCAGTATGCATGATAATGAACACACATGTAGAGACACGGCCATGTGTCTCAGCCATGTAAAGGACACAGCCTAGCACATTGGCATGTTACTTAGCTGTGCGACATTTTGGGGATGCTGACATCAGAAACAGAATGTTCAGGATTTTGCACAAGGGCTAGGACACGGGCGTGTTATGGCCGTGTGAAGGACACGGGCCAGGGACCCTGGCATGTGCTAGGCCGTGTAAAAACCCCTGTAGGTGTGCATTTAGATTAATTTTTACACAGGTGGAGAACAAGGGCGTGTCCCTGCATTGCTTAGGCCATGTGAAACAAACGTGCCATCAACACGACCATGTCGAAATGGTCATATGGGCGTGTAGCCCTTTCACACGGGCATCTGCCCCTGTGTCAAGTGACATTTTTCTATAGTTGGGAAAAGAACCCGAGTTGGTTCTGAGTGATTTACAATGTCTGTTTTGGGTCTCGAAGGCCCATGTTAAGGACATGTTGATAAGTTTGAGAAAGTTTTAAATTTTTCCAAGTCTTGGAGACTCAGAAATTGTTGTAAGCACGAGTTTAAGTGAGGTAACACCTCGTATACCATCACGGTGTAGGACACGGGTATGGGGTGTTACATTTAGTGATATCAGAGCTATGGTTTAGTCGGTTCTAAGACTAGCCTAGCGTGAGTACGAGTCTAGCTATACATTCCATAACTATATATTGATAGTTTGACGACTCCTAACGATTATAAATTATGTTTTCATATAGTAAATGGATCCTAATAGAGCTACGGCGGATGACGTGGAGAGCAATGCGCCGGCTCCCGCTGAAGGGACCACACCAATTGAAAGTGAGCCCATGAATATGGGCCAAGGCGGATGGGCTAGAGAAGCCTATCTCCGAATGATGAACACTTGGGACACGAAGTTCAATTGTACAAATCCGAACACTCCACCTCCTCCACCTCCTCCAATTTCTCAGTATGTCCCAGTAGCTCCACAAGGTGCGGGCATAATTTGGAGAAAGAAGCCTCCAGTGGACAAGATTCGAAAAGAAGGAGCTGAGGAAGTTTGGGCTAACATAGATGACAACTAGAAAAAAGCAGAGTCTTGGTTAGAGAATACCATCAGGGTATTTGATGAACTGTTGTGCATGCTTGAGGAGTGTGTGACGTGTGCCGTATCGCTCTTGCGAGATTCGGCCTACCAATGGTGGAACACACTCGTGTCTGTGGTACCAAGAGAGAGAATAACATGTGAATTTTTCCAAGAAGAGTTCCGAAAGAAGTAAATTAGCCAGAGGTTCATAGACTAAAAAAGGAAGGAATTTCTAGAGCTGAAACTGTAACGCCCCCATGCCCGAAACCGTCACCGGAGTCGAGCTTGAGGGGTTACCGAACATAATTTATCAAATTAAGAACTTCAAATCATTTGTTTCTACATTCACAGCTTTCTAACTACCCGCATCACAGTTACAAGAAAATTCATATCTCGAGTTACAAAACTCGAAATAAAGATCCGTAAATTTTCCCTAAATCTAGACTCCTACATATATTTACTAATTTTTTTCTAGAATTTTTGGTTGGGCCAATTAGTACAGTTTATTAGTTAAAGTATCCCCTATTTCAGGATTCGACTGCTCTGACATCTGTGTATTACAAATAAGATATCTCTCTATACAGAATTTCAATGACTACGATGTTTATTTTTCTTAAAACTAGACTAAATAAGGAATCTGTAAATATAAATAAAAACTTCTAATTATTTTTTAAAATTTTATTATGAATTTTTAAAGTCAGAACAGGGGATCTAGAAATCACTCTGGCCCTGTTTCACAAAAGTTTAAATATCTCATAAAATATAATTTATATACCTGTTTTGTTCAATCCACATGAAAATAGACTCATTAAGATTCAATTTTATAACTTACTCATTATTTAGTTCCATTTATATAATTTTTAGTGATTTTTCAAATTCATGTCATTGCTGCAGCAATATTCTGTTTTAAGGCAAGTTTCATTTTCCATGAATTTTTATGAACTAGATAACCTATTAAACTTCCATAATATCAAACATGATCTAAATTAGCCATCACCAAGACTTATCAATATCAAACATTTTCTCAACCAAACATGGCCATATCATAAAATTATTTACACAAAATAAGTATATTGCTAGACATGCCATACTTAAGTTTTACAAGCCATTTACCCAGATGAAAGTCCTTTGGATAGTGTGATCGAACCTTCGACCCGTCCCGATTCCCGAGCTGGCTTGTTCAAAACTACAGTAAATAAAGAGGAGGGAGTAAGCATAAATGCTTAGTAAGTTCATATGTAAATAACAAGTAACATAACAATACAAATATACCAAACAACTTTAGCATTGGATCACCAAAACATATATCACATTTCTAAACATCATTCATCATCTTACCACCTTATCGTTGTTGTATCTAATTTCAACCCGAGGGTTAAGAACATACCTGTCCAAAGTTTCCATTTCAAAACACTTACCAAAACGTCACTTGCATCTTAAGTGTTCTTCCATTTCACTAGAAATTTCACCCGTTGAACACATCGGAATACAACTCGGATACACGGATAATTTGCACATAAGTGCCTCATATGTAATCAAGAAATCATGTAACCCGCCCCTAAGTGAACTCGGACTCAACTCAACGAGCTCGGGCGTTTGCATCAATAAGTGAACTCGGACTCAACTCAACGAGTTCGGATGCCTAGTTACATTTCATGAACTCAGACTCAACTCAACGAGTTCAGACATTTGCATCCATAAGTGAACTCGGACTCAACTCAACGAGTTCGGATGCTCAACCATCCTAGTGACATGTCACTTGTATCCTAATCTATTCCTAAGGTTCAAACGGGCTTTTTTTCCTCGATCTCACATCTTTGCCGTCTTCCACGGAATATCGGAACCGATACTCGGTGATAGTTCATACTCATCCAGTAATTCACATAATTACATATTATTCAACAGTAACCACAAAGCATAATATTTCATGATAATAATCAGCATCATATCATATAAACAACATTAAATTGCTTAAAATGACAATTATGTTACTACATTTACACATGAACTGACCTTGGTACCAAAATATAAAGATTTTGCAATTTAGTCCACAATCTTTTCATTTCCTCGATCGCGACTTGAATCTCGTTTCTCTTGATCTATAATGCCAAATTAATCTTATTTAATACATAAATTCATCAAAACAGCATTTAATACGAACTTTGGAAAAATTACACTTTTGCCCCTAAACTTTTGCATAATTACACTTTTGCCCCTAGGCTCGAGAATTAACATTTATTCCTTATTATTATGTTTTATAACATGCTGATCACTTTTCCCTTCTATGGCAACATCAAATTCTCTCTCTAACATATACTTGTGACTATTAGGTATTTTTGCCGATTAAGCCCTTTTACTCGTTTTCACTCAAAACCGAGTAGCACAAGTTGTCTAACATAATTTAAAACCTCATATTCTATCATAAAACATCAAAATACACAAATTTCACCTATGGGTATTTTTCCAAATATAAACCCTAGGTTGAATTATTGCTAACATAAACTTAATCGAGCTACCGGGATTCCAAAAACGTAAAGAACATTAAAAACGGGGCTTGGAATCACTTACTATGGAGCTTGGAAGCTTGAAACAAACCCTAGCTATGGAGAACCCTTTAAATTTCGGCCTAATGAAGAAGATGGACAAAAATTGGCTTTTAATTTTGTTTTTAATTCATTTTAATAACTAAATGACCAAAATACCCTTACTACTAAACTTTCCAAAAATTCCTTCCATGTCCTAATTTTGTCCATGAACTTAAAATTGGTCAAATTTCTATTTAAGACCTCCTCGTTAATATTCCAAAACATACTAAAAACTTCTAGAATGCAAGTTTTGCAACTTATTCGATTTAGTCCCTACTTTCAATTTAAGCACTTTAGGCATAGAATTTCATCATGAAATTTTCACACAATCATGCAATCATATCATAATCATCAAAATAATTATAAAATAATTATTTCTATCTCAGATTTGTGGTCACGAAACCACTATTCCGATTAAGCCCTAATTCAGGATATTACAACTCTCCCCCCCTTTTAAGGATTTTCGTCCTCGAAAATCTTACCGGTAAACAGGTGTGGATATTGGTTTCTCATAGTTTCTTCAGGTTCCCATGTAGTCTCTTCTACCCCATGCTTTTGCCACAACACTTTCACAAGTGCAACACTTTTATTTCTTAGTTGTTTGACTTCTCGAGCTAAAATCTTAATCGGTTCTTCTTCATAAGTCATATCCGGTCGTAGTTTAACTTCTGTCGGTGAAATTATATGTGAAGGATCCAAACGATACCGGCGTAACATAGATACGTGAAACACATCATGAATCTTCTCTAATTCGGGTGGTAATGCTAGCCGATATGCTACCGGTCCAACTTTTTCAATTATTTCATACGGTCCAATAAAACGCGGACTTAACTTGCCCTTTCGTCCAAATCTAAGGACTTTCTTCCATGGAGACACTTTCAAAAATACCTTCTCACCAACTTGAAACTCCATTTCTTTTCGTTTCAAATCCGCATAAGATTTTTGTCTATCTGAAGCAGCTTTCAAACAATCTCGAATCACTTTCACCTTTTCTTCGGTTTCTTTTATTAAATCAACTCCATAAATCTGACTTTCCTTGAGTTCAGTCCAATACAATGGCGTCCGACATTTACGACCATATAATGCTTCATAAGGTGCCATCTTCAAACTTGTCTGATAACTATTATTATAAGCAAATTCTACCAATGGTAAGTACCTTTCCCAACTATCTTGAAATTCCAATACGCAACATCTGAGCATGTCTTCAAGAATCTGAATTACTCTCTCTGATTGTCCATCAGTTTGTGGCTGAAAGGCAGTGCTGAAATTTAACTTTGTACCTAATGCCTCTTGCAAATTTTGCCAAAACCGTGAGGTAAACCTCATATCTCTATCCGAAATGATTGACAAAGGTATCCCATGAAGTCTAACAATCTCTCGGATATACAATTCAGCCAACTTGTTAAGAGAATAATCTGTACGTACCGGAATAAAATGAGCTGATTTAGTCAGTCTGTCAACTATTGCCCAGATGGCATTTTTCTTCCCTGGAGTTAACGGCAACCCTGATATAAAATCCATAGAATCCGATCCCATTTCCATTCAGGAACCATAATAGGCTGAAGTAATCCCGAAGGTACCTGGTGTTTAGCTTTCACTTGTTGACAAACTAAGCACTTTGATACAAACTCGGAAATATCTCTTTTCATTCCACTCCACCAGTACATTTTCTTTAAGTCATTATACATCTACGTACTTCCCGGATGAACCGCCAAACAACTATTATGTGCTTCATGCAAAATCTTTTGAATCAACTTATCATTTTTCGGTACACAAATCCAATTTTTAAACATCAAGCAACCATCAGAACCGATTCTAAAATCTGATCCCGTATCAGCTTCACACTGTTTTCTTTTGGCTAGCAAATCTTGATCATTTTTCTGAGCTTCAAAAATCTCTTGTAAAAACATCGGTCTTGCTCTTAACTCTGCTAGAATCGAACCGTCATCTGACATTTTCAACTGAGTGCTCATAACTCTCAAAGCAAACAACAACTTTCTGCTTAAAGCATCGGCAACCACATTCGCTTTTCCCGGATGATAATCAATAACAAGCTCGTAATCTTTCAATAACTCTAACCATCTTCGCTGTCTCAAATTCAAGTCTTTTTGTGACATCAAGTATTTAAGACTTTTGTGATCGGTATATACTCGGCACTTTTCACCATACAAATAATGTCGCCAAATCTTCAAAGCAAACACCACTGCAGCCAATTCCAAATCGTGAGTAGGATAATTCCTCTCATGAGGTTTTAACTGCCTCGAAGCATAAGCCACCACTTTTCCTTCTTGCATGAGGACACACCCCAATCTATTTAGAGAAGCATCATTATACACCACAAATTCTTTACCTGATTCGGGTTGTATCAACACTGGTGCTTCAGTTAATAACTTTTTCAATTCTTCGAAACTCTGTTGACATTCTTCCGTCCATTCAAATTTAACATCCTTTCGGAGTAGTCTAGTCATAGGAGCAGCAATTATAGAAAATTCATTTACGAACCGCCGATAATACCCAGCTAGCCCCAAGAAACTCCTAACTTCAGTTACATTTTTTGGTGGTTTCCAATCAACAATGGCTAAAATTTTACTAGGATCAACCCGTATACCATCACCTGAAACAATATGACCCAAAAATCCAACTTCCCGGAGCCAAAATTCACTTTTACTAAACTTAGCATACAGCTGCTTATCTCTCAAAGTTTACAAAACTATCCTCAAATGCTCAGGATGCTCTGTCTCATCTTTTGAATAAATTAAAATATCATCTATAAACACTACAACAATTTTGTCCAGGTATGGCCAAAATATGCGATTCATTAAGTCCATAAACACAGCAGGAGCATTCGTCAACCCGAATGGCATAACTAAAAATTCATAATGACCGTACCTTGTTCTAAAAGCAGTTTTAGGCACATCTGACTCTTTCACTCGCAGCTGATAATACCCAGATCTCAAGTCAATCTTTGAAAACCATGTCGCTCCTTTTAGCTGGTCAAACAAATCATCAATTCTCGGCAATGGATACTTGTTTTTTATTGTCACCTTGTTTAACTGCCGATAATCAACACATAATCTCATAAAACCATCCTTCTTTTTCACAAATAACACGGGAGCACCCCAAGGTGAAAAACTTGGTCTCACAAAGCCTTTATCAGTCAACTCTTGCAACTGCGACTTTAATTCTTTCAACTCTGTTGGTGCCATTCTATATGGAGCAATCGAGATCGGAGCTGTTCCCAGTATTAAATCTATACCAAATTCTACTTCCCTGACTGGAGGCAAACCTGGTAATTCTTCTAGAAATACGTCCGCAAATTCACACACAACCGGCACTGATTCAACTTTCTTTTCAACTTCTTTTGTATTAATTACATACGCCAAATAAGCTTCATAACCCTTTCTCAAATATCTCTGAGCCGACATCGAAGAAATCATACTAAATATTTCCTCTGATTTGTCTGGTTCAACCCGCAAGATTTCACCACTTTCACATTTTAATTCTATAACCTTTTCTTTGCACTTTACTATAGCATCATGCAATGTCAACCAATCTATACCCAAAATAACATCAAATTCATCAAACGGCAGCAACATCAAGTCGGCCGGAAAATAATGACCCCGAAGGGCATTTCTTGCTTACTTTATCAACTATCACGCATTTGCCTAGTGGATTCGACACTCTAATCATAAATTCTGTGTTCTCAACAGGTATATTCATACTAGACACCAGTTTCATGCATACATATGAATGAGTAGAACCGGGATCAATCAAAGCAATAACATTAGTATCATAAAGAGAAAATGTACCGGTAATCACATCGGGTGAGGAAGCATCTTCACGTGCTTTAATAGCATAAGTTGTAGCTGGAGCTCTTCCTTCAGATCTAACTGTTGCATCTCTGGCTACATTCTTACTACTTGTTTCACTTCCAACTTTTCTCGGATACCTTCCCCTCGAGTCTGCACCACTAGATTTTACATTCTGAAATTTTTCTTTCTCAGCTCTCTCTGGGCAGTCTCTAATAAAATGATCCAGAAAACCACATCGAAAACATTCATTTTCTCTGCACGGACCAAAATGATTTCTACCACACCGCTGGCACTCGGGTTTAACAAATCTCGTATTTCCCACACTAGCCGCAGAAGTAGTCTGAGATTTAGGACCCACATTCTGCTTCTTAAAATTTCCATATGATTGCCCAGCTGAAACTTGGGAACAAGGATTCATATTTCTTGACTTTCCGGGTTGCTGTGAAGGTGCATTACTCATTGGTCTTTTCTTCCAATTTCGTGTTTCAGATTCTACCTTTTTCTTTTCCTTCAGTAGTTCTTCAGCCTTACAAGCTCGATCAACCTGTACTACCATTTCTTTCAGTTCAAGGATCCCGACAAATACCTTAATGCCTTCGTTGAGTCCGTCTTCAAATCGTCGGCACATCTTGGCTTCTGTAGGAACATATTCCCTGGCATACTTACTTAATCGAGCAAACTCTCTTTCATATTCTGAGACTGTCATATTACCTTGCTTCAGTTCAAGAAACTCTTTACATTTCTGATCAATAAATCTTTCACTAATAAATTTCTTCCGAAACTCTTCTTAAAAGAATTCCCAGGTTACCCTCTCTTTCGGTACCACTGAAATCAAAGTCTTCCACCAATTATAGGTTGAATCTCTCAACAAAGATGTAGCACATTTCAAACATTCTTCAGGTGTACAAGATAGTTCATCAAATACCCGGATAAAATTTTCAAGCCAGAACTCTGCTTTCTCTACATCATCATCAATATTTGCTCTAAATTCTTCAGCCCCTTGTTTACGAATTCTATCAACGGGGGTTCTATGAAATTTTATCATATCCACTCCCTGAGGCATCGGAGGCATAGGTTGAGGAATTGGGGGGTGGGGAGGTCGTACATTTGGGTTCGTACGAACGAACTCAGTGTACCATGCACTCATCATTTGGAGAAAGGCTTCCCGATCCCTTTCTCCTCCTCCCTGACCAACAGTAGGAGGTGGGTTTTCAGTCGGCGCTGCCCCTTCAGCCGGAGCTGGCGCATTACTCTCTACTTCATCTGCCACAGCTGGATCGGGATCCATTTACGATATAAAAATTCATTTAAAAAGGTCAGAAGTCGTCACACTATCACAATTCATACATATGGCATGTATAGAAAAATCCGTACATACAACACGTAGTCCGAGAACTGACTAAACCTACTCTGATACCACTAAATGTAACGCCCCCACACCCGAAACCATCGCCGGAGTCGAGCTTGAGGGGTTACCGAACATAATTTATCAAATTAAGAACTTCAAATCATTTGTTTCTACATTCACAGCTTTCTAACTACCCGCATCACAGTTACAAGAAAAATCATATCTCGAGTTACGAAACTCAAAATCAATATCCGTAAATTTTCCCTAAATCTAGACTCATATATCTATTTACTAATTTTTTTCTACAGTTTTTGGTAGCGCCAATTAGTACAGTTTATTAGTTAAAGTCTCCCCTGTTTCAGGGTTCGACTGCTCTGACATCTGTGTATTACGAATCAGATATCTCTCTATACAGAATTTCAATGACTACAAGGTTTGTTTTTCTTAAAACTAGACTAAATAAGGAATCTGTAAATATAAAGAAAAACTTCTAATTATTTTTTTAAATTTTATTATGAATTTTTAAAGTCAGAACAGGGGATCCAGAAATCACTCTGGCCCTGTTTCACAAAAGTTTAAATATCTCATAAAATATAATTTATATGCCTGTTTTGTTCAATCCACATAAAAATAGACTCATTAAGCTTCAATTTTATAACTTACTCATTATTTAGTTCCATTTATACTATTTTTAGTGATTTTTCAAATTCATGTCATTGCTGCAGCAATATTCTGTTTTAAGGCAAGTTTCATCTTTCCATGAATTTTTATGAACTAGATAACCTGTTAAACTTCCATAATATCAAACATGATCTAAATTAGCCATCACCATGACTTATCAATATCAAAAATTTTCTCAACCAAACATGGTCATATCATAAAATTATTTACACAAAATAAGTATATTGCTATACATGCCATACTTAAGTTTTACAAGCCATTTACCCAGATGAAAGTCCTTTGGATAGTGTGATCGAGCCTTCGACCCGTCCCGATTCTCGAGCTGGCTTGTTCAAAACTACAGTAAATAAAGAGGAGGGAGTAAGCATAAATGCTTAGTAAGTTCATATATAAATAACAAGTAACATAACAATACAAATATACCAAACAACTTTAGCATGGTATCACCAAAACATATATCACATTTCTAAACATCATTCATCATCTTACCACCTTATCGTTGTTGTATCTAATTTCAACCCGAGGGTTAAGAACATACCTGTCCAAAGTGTCCATTTCACAACACTTACCAAAACGTCACTTGCATCTTAAGTGTTCTTCCATTTCACTAGAAATTTCACCCGTTGAACACATCGGAATACAACTCGGATACACGGATAATTTGCACATAAGTGCCTCATATGTAATCAAGAAATCATGTAACCCGCCCCTAAGTGAACTCGGACTCAACTCAACGAGCTCGGGTGTTCGCATCCATAAGTGAACTCGGACTCAACTCAACGAGTTCGGATGCCTAGTTACATTTCACGAACTCGGACTCAACTCAACGAGTTCGGACATTTGCATCCATAAGTGAACTCGGACTCAACTCAACGAGTTCGGATGCTCAACCATCCTAGTGACATGTCACTTGTATCCTAATCTATTCCTAAGGTTCAAACGGGCTTTTTTTTCCTCGATCTCACATCTTTGCCGTCTTCCACGGAATATCGGAACCGATACTCGGTGATAGTTCATACTCATCCAGTAATTCACATAATTACATATTATTCAACAATAACCACAAAGCATAATATTTCATGATAATAATCAGCATCATATCATATAAACAACATTAAATTGCTTAAAATGACAATTATGTTACTACATTTACACATGAACTGACCTTGGTACCAAAATATAAAGATTTTGCAATTTAGTCCACAATCTTTTCATTTCCTCGATCGCGACTTGAATCTCGTTTCTCTTGATCTATAATGCCAAATTAATCTTATTTAATACATAAATTCATCAAAACAGCATTTAATACGAACTTTGGAAAAATTACACTTTTGCCCCTAAACTTTTGCATAATTACACTTTTGCCCCTAGGCTCGAGAATTAACATTTATTCCTTATTATTATGTTTTATAACATGCTGATCACTTTTCCCTTCTATGGCAACATCAAATTCTCTCTCTAACATATACTTGTGACTATTAGGTATTTTTGCCGATTAAGCCCTTTTACTCGTTTTCACTCAAAACCGAGTAGCACAAGTTGTCTAACATAATTTAAAACCTCATATTCTATCATAAAACATCAAAATACACAAATTTCACCTATGGGTATTTTTCCAAATATAAACCCTAGGTTGAATTATTGCTAACATAAACTTAATCGAGCTACCGGGATTCCAAAAACGTAAAGAACATTAAAAACGGGGCTTGGAATCACTTACTATGGAGCTTGGAAGCTTGAAACAAACCCTAGCTATGGAGAACCCTTTAAATTTCGGCCTAATGAAGAAGATGGACAAAAATTGGCTTTTAATTTTGTTTTTAATTCATTTTAATAACTAAATGACCAAAATACCCTTACTACTAAACTTTCCAAAAATTCCTTCCATGTCCTAATTTTGTCCATGAACTTAAATTGGTCAAATTTCTATTTAAGACCTCCTCATTAATATTCCAAAACAATTTGATACTAAAAACTTCTAGAATGCAAGTTTTGCAGCTTATTCGATTTAGTCCCTACTTTCAATTTAAGCACTTTAGGCATAGAATTTCATCACGAAATTTTCACACAATCATGCAATCATATCATAATCATCAAAATAATTATAAAATAATTATTTCTATCTCGGATTTGTGGTCACGAAACCACTATTCTGATTAAGCCCTAATTCAGGATATTACAGAAACAAGGTAATAGGACCGTGACAGAATATGAACGAGAGTTTGGGAAACTCATCAAATACACCGAGAATGCATATCCTTAGAAGCCGTTATGTGAAATAGGTTTGAGGATGGTCTAAATGAGGATATTCGAGCACTTATTGGCATTCTAGAGCTAAGAGAATTTGTGGTGCTCATGGAGAGAGCATGCAAGGCAAAAGAGTTGGTTAAAGAAAGGAGGAAAGCGGCTATTGAGTCGCGGGACTCAAAGAAAAGACAGATGCGGACATACATCAGACCTCATCCAAGATATCGAAGGAATTCACTCCTCGATCGAATGCTTCGGTAGGGATTTCTAGTAGGAACAAGAACCGGTAGAACGCAACTTCTAAAGCCCAGACCACTTCTTTCGCGAGCATCGTAGTGCTCGACCAAATAGGCCAGAAGGTTCGCAATGTGGTAGACGCCATTCCGGTGAGTGTCGAGGCAAAGAAAGGGGTTGTTTTAAATGTGAGTCACTGGACCATTTCATCTGAGACTGTCCTGAATTAGAAGAGGCAGAGAAAAAGCAAGAAGTAAAGGCAAGTAGTGCTACATTGAGGGGTCGACCACAAAAAAACCCAGGAAGTGGGGCTACTAGCAGAGGTACGCCAAGAGATGCTGCAGTGAGGTCCGAGGGCAGAGCGCCTGCAAGGACTTACGCTATTTGTGCCCGTGATGAGGTAGAGTCTTTCGACGTGATCACGGGTACCTTTTCTATTCATGATATATCTTTTGTTTCTTTAATTGACCCGGGGTCTACCCACTCTTATATTTGTATGGAATTGATACCTCATATTAGCATGATAGTAGAGTCAACTGAATTTATGATAAAAGTGTCCAACCACTTAGGAAAACATATGCTTGTAGACCAAGTGTGTAGAAATTGTCCTTTGACAATTAGAGGTCATTGTTTTCCTGCTAACTTAATGTTATTGCCGTTTAATGAATTTGATATAATCCTTGGGATAGATTGTTTGACTTCTCATAGCATTGTAGAGGACTGTGGGAGGAAAATTATTGAGTTGAAATGTGCAGATGGGAATGTCTTTCGGGTTGGACCAGATGAACCGAATAAATCGCCTAAAGTAATATCGTCTTTGGTTGCTGAAAAATATTTGAAGAAAAGATATGAGGCTTATCTCACTTTTGTGTTGGCTACTCAAGTGTCTGAGTCGAATATTGAATCGGTACCAGTGGTTTGTGAGTTTATAGATGTGTTCCCAGAAGAGTTACCCGAATTACCTCTAGCTAGGAAAGTTGAATTTGGTATCGAGTTGCTCCCTGGTACGGCATCTATCTCTATCGCTCCGTATAGAATGGCCCCAACAGAGTTGAAAGAGTTGAAAGTACAGCTGCCAAAGTTAACGGATAAAGGTTTTGCGAGACCTAGTTATTCACCATGGGGTGCACCAGTGTTGTTTGTGAAAAAGAAAGACGGGTCGATGAGGTTATGTATCAATTATAAACAGCTTAATAATATAACTGTGAAGAACAAATATCCTTTGCCAAGGATTGATGATTTATTCGATCAATTGAAGGGAGCCACGTTGTTCTCCAAGATAGACAAGAGGTCTGGTTATTATCAGTTGAGAGTTAAAGAGCAAGATGTACCGAAGACTGCATTTCAAACAAGATACGGGAATTATGAGTTCCTCGTCATGCCCTTTGGTTTGACTAATGCCCCGACGGTGTTAATGAATTTGATGAACCACATTTTTTGGCTGTATTTGGATAAATTCGTAGTGGTCTTTATTGACGACATACTGATTTACTCGCGTGATGAGGGTGAGCACGCGGAGCATTTGAGAACGATTCTACAAACTTTGAGAGATCAGTAGCTTTATACCAAGTTCAATAAGAGCAAATTTTGGCTTCAAGAGGTCGGATTTCTAGGACACATTTTGTCGGGTGATGGGATTAGAGTTGACCCAAGTAAGATCTCGGCTATTGTTGAGTGGAAACCACCAAGGAATGTGACCGAGGTTCGAAGCTTTTTGGGTTTGGCTGGATATTATAGACTATTTGTAAATGGATTCTCTATGATAGATATGCCGATGACAAGGCTTGCAAAAAGATGTCAAGTTTAAATGGACAGAAAAGTGACAACAAAGTTTTGAGAAATTAAAGGCTTTGTTGATCGGTGACTCAGTTTTAGTGCAACCGGAGTCAGGTAAGGAGTTTGTGATATATAGTGATACCTCTTTGAATGGTTTGGGGTGTGTGCTTATGCAAGAAGGCAATGTTATAGCCTATGCCTCAAGACAACTTAAGCCACACTAGACGAATTACCTGACCCATGACTTGGAACTAGCAACTATAGTGTTCGCATTAAAGATTTGGAGACACCATTTGTATGGTGAGAAATGTCGAGTATTCACCGATCACAAGAGTCTTAAGTACTTGATGACTCAAAAGGATTTGAAACTACAGCAATGATGATGGTTAGAGCTAATAAAGGATTATGAGTTGATTATCAACTACCAGCCGGGAAAGGCGAATGTCGTCGCCGATGCATTGAGTAGAAAATAGATGTTTGCGTTGAGAGCATTGAACGCCAATTTGCTTTATTAGATGATGGTCCGGTTCTGGCAGACTTGAGAGCTAGGCTGATATTTCTGCAAGAAATCCATGAAGCTTAGATTGGTGACAAAGATTTACAGGCCAAGAGAACTCAGTGTGAGTCAGGAATTGAAATAGATTTTCGGATTGGCACCAATGGATGTCTAATGTTTAAAGATAGAGTTTGTGTACCCAAGGACAGCGAGCTTATTCGGAAGATTCTGTGAGAGGTGCATAGTGGTTGTTTTTCTGTTCACTTGGGTAGTGTGAAAATGTGCAATGACTTGAGGAAAGTGTACAGGTGGTTAGGAATGAAAAGAGACATTTCAGAGTTCGTTTGTGTCTTGTGTGTTAGCAAGTGAAGGCTAAACACCAAGTACCTTTGGGTCTCCTTTAGCCTATTACGATCCCTGAGTGGAAGTGGGATCAAATTACTATGGACTTTGTAATGGGTTTGCCATTGACCCAAAAGAAAAAGGATGTTGTTAGGGTTATTGTGGATAGGCTAACAAAGTCGGCACATTTCATACCAGTGCGTATCGACTACTCCCTTAATAGATCGATTGACTTGTATATTTCTAAGATTGTGAGACTACACGGGATACCCTTGTCGACTACTTCGGATAGGGATCCGAGATTTACCTCAAGGTTTTGGAAAAAGTTACAAGAGGCTTTGGGAATAAAGTTGAGTTTCAGCACGGCATTTCACTCACAAATCGACGGTCAGTCGAAAAAAATGATTCAGATTTTAGAAGACATGTTGCGGTGTTGTGTTCTCGAATTTCAAGGTAGTTGGGAAAGGTACATGCCATTGGTTGAATTTTCCTACAACAACAGTTATCAATCAAGTCTAAAAATGGCGCCTTATGAGGCTTTGTATAGGCAAACTTGTCGAACGCCTTTATATTGGACTGAACTAAGAGAAAGTCAAATTCACGGGGTCGATTTAGTCAAAGAGATCGACGAGAAAGTTAAAATAATTTGTGACTATTTGAAGACTGCCTCAGATAGGAAGAAATCTTATGCAGATTTAAAACGAAAAGAGATCAAATTTCAAGTTGGTGATTGAGTGTTTTTAAAAGTATCCCCGTGGAGGAATATTCTCAGATTTGGTAGAAGGGGCAAGTTGAGTCCTCGTTTCATAGGACCCTATGAGGTTACCAAGAGAGTAGGGCCAGTTGCCTATCGATTGGCTTTTCCATTAGAATTGGAAAAGATTCACGATGTGTTTTATGTGTCCATGCTACACCGATATATATCAGACCCTTCGCATGTGATTACGCCAACGGAAGTTAAGATTCATCCGGACATGACTTATGGCGAAGAGCCGATCAAGGTATTGGCTCGTAAAGTCAAACAGTTGAGGAATAAGAGTGTAGCACATGTGAAAGTTTTGTGGCAGAGACATGGAGTCGAGAAAGCCACATGGGACCCCAAGGAGACTATGAGAGATCAGTACCAGAACCTATTCGCTAGTAAGATTTTCGGGGATGAAAATCCCTAAGGGGGAGAAATGTAACAACCCGATTTAGGGCCTAGTCAAAATAGTGGTTTCGAGACCACGAATCTAAATTTAAAGAAATTATTTTAGTATTATTTATATTTTATAGCATGTTTTTAAGAGTGCATGAAAATTTTGGTGAAGAAATGTTAGCGTTTGTAAGCTTAATTGTGAAAAAGGACTAAATCGCAATGCAAAAGTCCTAAATTGATAGCTAAAAGTGTCAAATATCTAGAGGACCTAAATTTGGGGTCTTTAAAATACAATTAGACCCTAAGTTAGAGCTTGGCCGGCCATGGGAGACAATTTGGTCAAAAAGTCCAAATTTGGTTGGGTTTGGTGGCTAATTCGACTAAAATATAAATAAAATAAGAAAAAGATGATATCACATTCTCATCTTCTTCTCTACCACAGATTTTCAGCTATTTTTAGGGGTTTTGATCTCCCAAAAATTTCAGCAACTCATTCCTCTTGCAAGTAAGTAATTTACATATTCTTTTTTGATGATTTTTACATTTTTGGACCCCTTGAAACATGAGCTTTCAAATGAGGCAACTATCTTGGAAGATGGTTGAGAGTGTAGGGTTTTGTCATGAAATCATATGTGTATTTTTCTGAAATTTCATGGAAGAAAATGAATCTTGGGTGTCTTATAAACAATATTTGTGAAAGGTGTTAACATGAAAACACTAAAAGGGCCATTTTGCACAAGTTGCAAAATAGATAATAAATGTGTGAAATAATGGGGATTTTGGATTGCTATAAGTGTAAGAAGTGTTCATCTAGGCATAAGACATGAAGAAATTCGATAAAAATCAATTTGTGGACCTAGGGGTAAAATGGTCATTTTGTCAAAATCTAGGGGCAAAATGGTCATTTTACCAAAGATGTGAATTTCCGATTGCTAAATTTTATTTAGTGACTAAATAAGTATATTTTACTATTATAGATCAAGAATTACCAAGTCCGAAGCTAGACCGGGGGAAAGCCAAGCAAATCGACTAAACCGTCTAGTCGCTACATTCTGAAATCTGAGGTAAGTTGTATGTAAATAATACAACTATCTTGATAATATATGTGTTTGGATTGTATCAAAATTATTATAGTATGAATTTCTTGATTTGTGGAAATGAGAAAATGTGATGAGAATAGAGATAGTAGAATTCCCGTTGGAACCCTAGGAAATAAATTGGATATTTATGCCATGACGATTGGGTCATTTGTGTGAGCTAGTGTAAGACATGTCTAGGACTTGCATCGGCCACATTATGAGAACCAATGTAAGACCATGTCTACGACATGGCATCGGCATTGAGACAAGTGCTAGTGTAAGACATGTCTGGGACATGCGTCGGCTACGAGATGATAGTCAGCATAAGACCATGTCTCGGACATGGCTTCAACTTGAGATATGAGCCAATGTAAGACTGTGTCTGGGACATGGTATCGGCGCCTTACCCATGTTTGAGGCCTAATGGATGTCCGATAGTGTTCCAAATGGTTCAACGGTAAAAGTTATGATTTCTAGTCATTGAGGAAAGTATAACCATGTTGTGAGTGATACAGGTACCTATTTGGTATGTTTGAGCCGTGAGCTCAATATATGCTATATGAAGTGTCTTAAATATTGATGAGTAATTCTTACTTATGCCCACTTGTATACTATGAGCTTTTGATGAATGGTAAAGTTGTGTTGTATATTTATTTATGTGCAACTTACAAAGCTTTATGCTTACTTCCTCTCCTTTTTCATTTTCTTATAATGCCACCTATCTAGCTCAAGGATCAACGGAAGTCGGGGATATCGATCACCCTATCAATCAAATCATTCGGCATAGTTTGATTTATATTTTTGAATATGGCATGTATAGAGAACTAGACTTGTGTTTTGTGTTGTTATTAATTTGGCCAAATGTGTTGGTTTGGGATAAATTTTTCATTTTGTATTAAGTCTCGAATGATGGCTAATATTCATTTTGATATATGCAAATGGTGTTATGTTCAAGGATGAGTAAAATGCACAAAGGAAATGTTGTCTATTGTGGCTGATTTTATTGCATGAAATAGTCTTGTACTGGTTTTGGCTGCTTTTGTGTAGATTGTGAAAGTAAGGGTGGAAAAGAAGCTTGGTAAATAGCTTGATTCCGAGTTGGAGAACACGGGCGTGTCCCTACATTGTCAGCACGACCATGTCGAAATGGTCACACGGGCGTGTTGCCCTTTCACACGGGCGTATGCCCCTGTATCAAGTGACATTTTTCTATAGTTGGCAAAAGAACCCGAGTTGGTTCCGAGTGATTTACATTGTGTGTTTTGGGCCTCGAAGGCCCATATTAAGGACATGTTGATAAGTTTGAGAAAGTTTTAAATTTGTCCAAGTCTTGGAGACTCGAAAATGGTTGTAAGCACGAGTTTTATTGAGGTAACGCCTCGTTTTCTGTCACAGTGTAGGATACAGGTATGGGGTTTTACAACCATGGGCCCGTAGCCAAATCAAGGTATCTTATCCCGGAGTACTTATACCATGGCCCGTAGCCAAATGAAAGTAACTCCTCTCAAAATACTTATATCATCATCACTATACTTAAAGTTTAACCGAGAAGTTTCGCTTGACGATTTCATAATTGAACACTTCAATATAGTCTTATTTAAAATTCAAACATTATCCACAATCTCATAAACACATTTTATGCAATATCAAAGCATCTAACATTCATTTATAATGAAATGAACACTTACGAACTTACCTCGGTCGTAGAAACAACGAAACTAGTCGATTAATCGACTACTTTATTCTTACCTTGATCTAATTTTGAGTTCCTCGTTTCTTGATCTATATGTATTGAAAATTAACTCATTTAATCACTTATTCATTCAATTTCATCCAAAAATATACATTCGGGCATTTTTGCACTTTAGCCCCTAAACTTTCACATCTATTCAATTTAGTCCCTATTTCACACATAAAAGAAATTCGAAGAATTCAATTTAACCCATGCTTGGCTGAATTACCATAGTGCCCCTAGCAACCCATATTTTTCATTTATTTCACAATTCAACCCCTTAATTTACACTTTTCTCAATTTAATCCCTAATATTCATTTTTACTCAAAATCACTTTGCAAAACATGTATATTCAACACCAAACTTTCATAATTCACCATCAAACATCCAAAAACACATGAATTTGTCAATGGAAAATTTCAAAATCATCAACACTTTCGAAAATTAAGGCATAGGCTAGCTAGAAACGAAACAACAATCACAAAACCATAAAAATCATAAAAAAAGGGATCAAAACACATACCTAATTGCATCAATTTGCCTTAGCCGAATGAAAAACCTATTTTCTCTTCTTGTTCTATAATTTCTGATGCATGGAGATGGAAAATAATGTTTTAATTTACTTTTTTTTATTAATATTAACATGATTTAACAAATACCAATATTAACATTTAATAAACCATTATAAAAACATCTAATATAAGGCCAATTATGTCCATCTCCACTATCAATGGTCTAATTACAACATAAGGACCTTTCATTTAATCAGCCATAGCATTTAGGCACTTTTAACTTATAGCATGCAACTTTTGCATTTTATGCGATTTAGTCCTTTTCTCAAATTAACCACTTAAACAATAAAATTAGCTCACGAAATTTTCACACATACATACTCACATGCTATAAATACCAAAAATAATATTAAAATATTTTTCTAACTCAGATTTGTGGTCTCGAAACCACTGTTCCGACTAGGGTCTAAATCGTGCTGTTACATTTATGAAAAGAGTTCGATATTAAAATGATGAAATAAGGAATTTTGTTAATATAAAAATTGTAGTATATAAATATATGATTATATTACTCCCGATTGGTATGATATTTCAGCTTGATATCTACAGTGACATGAATGAATAGATGAATACATGTGTTATACTTGTTTGATAATGATATGGAACTCACCTTATTGCTTTTTGGGACATGTAATGTTTAACCAAATAATGCCAACATTTGGTAACTTACTGTATTAGATTGTTCTTCAAGGGAGGTTTTTTATTTAATACCTATGAACTTATTAAGCATTTGAAATACTTACCCATTGTTTTTCCCTTTCCCTGTAGATTGCCAATTTGCAAAACATGTCGAACGGATCTACAAGAAGCTCATACTATCCCGTTATTGATTCGGTTGTCTTTCAAATATTCCAAAGTCTGGTTATGTGGCGTGTATATAGGTGTTATGCTTTTATTAACTTGAGAATGATATATTTGGTTTGAACCTTAGCTAATGTCTAATCTTCGGAAGACTAATGTTCATATGTGTGTGTGTGTGTGTATGTTTTGGTAATGTGACAAGCTATATATATGACACTTGAATGAATGTGAAATAGTACGGTAAAATGATAGTATTGAATAGATTAATATATGATTGAATAGGTTGAATTTGTATAAGTTTAATTGATGTTATTTAATGCCAAAGTAACACCCCTTAGCCCATCAAGAAAACATGGCGTATAAATTCGACCAGACAGACCACCAACAGACTGGGCGTTATTGGCGGATTCAACTTTTCAATTTAAATTAAGTTTTTATAAAGAAACAGTTATGAAGATTTCCCTGTTTGTTAGAAACTATTCTTTTTCTTTCATTTTGTAATGCATTTTTAAATAAAATAATGGGAATTATAAAAGAAAAATCTATTATCCATCCACTACCTAGTTGTGGCATATACATATAAATGATGATTTCATAAACAACAAATCACTGAAGTTTGGCACATACTTTCAGAGTAAGGGGCAATTTTCTTTTTAAAACATAAAAAAGAGAGAAAAAGACATAGGTAATTACATAAGTTGATTATAAAATATATCTATACACCACCCGCCAAAATAGTCATGCATGATAAAAAAATAGATTCCCCTTTCACTCGCAATAGTTGCTCTAGTCCCTTTCAATCGATTCCCCTTCTACTATCTATACACTTGAGGAGAGAAAAGTAATGGAGTAAGTTCAATTGAACTTAGTGAGTTCCAAAAATAGACATAAATAGTTTACAAGTATACTGTTAATCAACAGGCATTGTTACCCATAAGAAAATCATACTTTTTCCTGAAACTCTATTGCCCAGACACAATATGCTAAAATGTCATTCACAATACTCAGGCGGACACATTCCGCCAACTTAAACACAGTATGTAACAGCCCGATTTTGGGGCTAGTCGGAACAGTGGTTTCGGGAGCACGAATTCGACGTAGAAAATTTTATTTTTATTATATTTTTATGGTCTATAGTTTTATGGAACTATTTTGTGAAAATCTAGTATGAAAATTTTGACGTTTGGGCACTCAATTTAGTCAAAAGGACTAAACCGTAAAAAGTGTAAATGTGGAGTTCTACTTGTTAAATGTGTCCAATTGCTATGAGATTTTAAATTAGAGGTCCTTAGTTGGTAATTAGACCATTGGATAAGTTAGTGGACAATAATGGACATGAATAAGTAAAATTTCAAAGTTATGCATTAAGGGCATTTTGGTCATTTGGTAAATAAAAGAATAAAAAGGGAAAATTAAGTCAAAATTTGGTGTCCATCTTCTTCTTCAAGTGCCAAAATTTCCATGCTCACCATAGCTAGGGTTTCTTCAACTTTCAAGCTTGATTGTAAGTACATCCTAGCCCCGTTTTTAATGCTCTTTACATTTTTGGAGTCCTCGTAACCCAGTTTACTATTTCTACCATTATTTTGAAGTAGGGTTCATGTTTAAAAATTTACTCATGTGTGACATGCATGTATTTTGATGTTTGATGGAAGATATTGTATGTTTAAGGTGTGATAAACAACTTTTACTAATTGATTTTTAGTGAAAATGCATAAAAAGGACTTATTTATAAAAGTTGTGAAAATGGGTAGTAGAAATATGATTTGATGAAAAATGTGGGTTGTTATGAGCATGATTTAGGTTCGGCTAGGCTTGGGTAACAAAGAAAATGGATACATTTCATTGTACGAGCCTAAGCACTAAAATGTAAATATGTCAAAGTTTAGGGGCAAAAATGTAATTTTTCCACAAGTTGATTTTTGGAAACATTGAGTAATGTGATAATTAAATAAGTTAAATTTGCTATTATAGATCAAGAAAAACGAAGTTCAGACCTTGATCGGGAGAAAAACAAGGTTGTTGACGATTAGGTCTATTTCCTACTATTTTGTACCGAGGTAAGTTTGTTTGTAAATAATGCAATGTTGTATTATGTATTTAATGTTTAATATTGCATGAATTGTATGATTGTTTCTATGGAAATATTCAACGAAGTTTCGACGATGAGAAAATCCCGATTGAACCTTAGGAATAGTTTAGGATATAAGTGACATGTCACTAGGAAACCATGACTTATATGATTTATGTGGATCCAGGTGCTAGTCATGTACGTCCTACTAGTGGCTGGATAGTCTGGTATGTGTTGCGGATACCTGACAGCTTGTGTGCGTAGCCCGTGTAGCTACGCCTTGACTGACAACTTTTATGAGCAGGCCTATGATTAGCTCATGTGCTAGCCCTAAGTGTTATAAGATATGAGGTAGCATTGGCTACATATGTGGCATTTATGTGCAAGACTTTTTGTGTATCTAATAGTATTCCAAGTGTCCAATGGGTAATCTAAAGAGTATGTCAAAGTTGAAAAAGTATGCAACTAATGTATGAGTTGGTATAGGTATGTATATAAAACTCATGAGTATGGACTTTAGTATGAGATAAACTCTTGGTAAGAATGCTAATGAGTGAGTTATGCCTAAGATATATGATGATATTTATGTTAACTTATGTTGAGTAGTTAGAGGATTAATGTATGATTTATGTTGCTTATTATTTGCATGCAAACTTACTAAGCTTTAAAGCTTACTCCCCTTTTCTTTCCATTCCTTATAGTGTCGCCATGCTAGCCGGGGATCGAGGAACGTCGGAGCTTGATTCACACTATCAAATGATTGTTTTGGGTACATTTGGTTTCAATATTTTGAGTATGTATAGGGACTTGGTCATTTTGTAATGTGTCATATTGGTTTAGCCAAATGTCATGGCATTGTAATAGTTAATGATTCATTTTGTATATGGTCATTGGAAGTTGGCTAATATTAATCTTATTGGTCATTGGTATGTTTATGTGATGATACTTATCATGAAGATGAAATTGGCATGAATGGAAAAGAAAGTATGTGATGTTTATGCATGATAGATGTTAGTATGTGCAAATGATGTACTGATATCTTGTTTGTGGTAGATTTGGTTGTATGTATATGCTTGGATTGGTGTTGCTTGTTGTTGTGTAGGTTTGTGCAAGTAAGGGTGGCAAAATGGCTTGGTAAATAGCCTTATTTTTTTCCACAAGGGTAGAGACACGGTCGTGTGTTTCAGTTGTGTGACGGACACGATCTAGGGACATGGGCACGTGTCCAGGGCGTGTGAAGTCTGCACCTATTTTATGAAAAATTTTGAAACTGAATTCGCCAAACAGCCTAGCACATGGGCGTGTGACTTGGTCGTGTGACTTCCTTTGGTGTGATGTCATAAATAGAGACTTACACGAGTTAGGGACATGGGCGTGTGTGACCACATGGCCTACCCACACAGGCATGTCCCAAGCCACACGGGCGTGTGACCCTATTTTGATGAAAAATTTTCTAAGTGCTAAAGAATTTTCTAAAGTTCTCGGTTTAGTCCTAAACCGCGTTCAATGCATGTTTTGGGCCACGTAGGCTCGTGTTAGGGACTTAATGAGTATTTGCAAAAAGTTTTAATTTGGACAAAACTTGTGGCTCGGAAAAGTGTATTTGCTTGTGTTTAAGTCCAAAAATGCCTCGTACCTTGTTCCGGCATCGGATACAGGTAAGGGGTGTTACACAGTACATGAGCGCTCATTATCTGCCAACTTAAACATATCTCTTACAATCATGCATGTTTACAAATTACCCATCCTTTGTCCAACCTCGTACCCATATTTCATAAATAAAAATCACATATTAGTCATACTCATATTCCACCCATAACTCATCATATTGCACCTTTATTCTATCCCAGTCCTCTCTAAGGCTACTACCCAACTTTTTGGTTCTAAGCTCGACTCTGTTCCAGGACTTGCATCTGCTCACTTCGAAGTGGACAATCCTTGTTCGTATGTTTCAAAGACCTATATCTCAGGCATGTGCCCAAACTCCTCCAACACTCTCCTAAATGCCTCTTACCACAAGTAGCACAGTTCGGAGGCCTGCCACCATCAGAAATAGCTCATTATTTTGTCGAGGTCTATCATCTCTGGACCACTTATTGGGCCACAGAGCCTAAGCAGTAGGACTGACATCTCTTTTAATGAGGACCCTAGCTTTATCCCTCCTCTCAGGTTCCACACGCTTAACCTCCTCAATTATCTTGATTTTTTCAACCAATGTTTCAAAAACCCTTTATTAATGTGCTGCTTCCATCACCATCAGTTCATACCTCAATCCATTCTTGAACCTGGCACACTTATCATGTTCAATTGAAATTATCCCTTGAGTGTAGTGACTTAGCCGTAAGAATTTGGCCTCATATTCAGCCACAGACCAATCTCTTTGTTTACGCTCAGTGAACTATAACCTCCGAGCCTCGACATATCTTGTGCCCACTTACTTGTTCTAAAAAGCATCTAAAAAGTATTCCCGTGTTAGCCTCTCTACTTAAGTACCTCTCATTATAACCTACCATTAACAGTAAGCCCCATCTCTCAGTAGTGATACAATGCCCCTTAATTTCTGCTTGGGAGGTACACTCCAAATCATCCAAGATTTTGTCCATAGCTTCCAACCAGTATTCAGCTAAGGTAGGGGTCATCCCAACAATGCCTCTAACTAACTCAGTTCCATTAGAACGAAACCTCTCAACTATGGTTCCTTGACTACCCGTTCCAGTATTAACTCCAACTACCCATTATAGCATCCTTAACATGGGTTAACACAGCATCATCTGCAGCCTCATGTTGGCTATCATCAACAGTGGGTGCATGTTCAACATGCTTAGCCACTGGCTTAGGAGTGTGTACTTGCAACGCAGATGAACCAACTTGGGCCAGTTGACCTTGCTCTCCATGAGCTCTCATGCCTCATGTTCATACTCCACAAGTATACATCTTGCTATTAATATCTAAGTTTTATGAAATTATCTGACAATTTTGGAAACGAGTTTTCATTTTCAATCTTGTATGTTTTCAGTCTAGTAGTTTAGTCACGGTTTCACTATCTATAGTTTCATAGTTTATAAGTTCTCAATAAGTTTTCGTATATAAGCAGTTTCACAATCTATAGTTTCAGTATGAAATAAGTACTTATCTTAGATTGGCTTTGGAGTCTTGGATTTTCTTTAAAGAAAATACATTTTTTTTGTAAAAACAAGTTTTTTGTCATGGCATGAACTTTCCCCAAAAGACCCCTCTATTAGATATGCATGCAAACTTTAAAAACAACCACGGTCCAAGTTTTGAATCTGGCTCTAATACCACTAAATGTAACCCCCTAAATATGGCTTAAACGTTATGGTTGAATCTCAAAAATCACATTGGCCATGATAATGGCGCAAAAAATGTTTTGATATTTTCTCTTCGACAATCGTTCTCCCTTTATTTAAAACTCAGTGTATTGATTTGCTTGAGGAAAACTAAGGTAAATCTTTTGAAATTCTTGGAAAGATATTTTCAAAAAAATCAAATAACTTTGAAAAGTCTAATTTTGAGGGTTTAAAGTAACGTGTTAATTTGAAACTGTCACAGTAGAAAATCTAACAAAAATCTTGTACACTGATTATAAATCGTTACTTGATAAAATGTTGAAAATTTAAACAATCTCCCTTTATTTAAAACTCAGTGTATTGATTTGCTTGAGGAAAACTAAGGTAAATCTTTTGAAATTCTTGGAAAGATATTTTCAAAAAAATCAAATAACTTTGAAAAGTCTAATTTTGAGGGTTTAAAGTAACGTGTTAATTTGAAACTGTCACAGTAGAAAATTTAACAAAAATCTTGTACACTGATTATAAATCGTTACTTGATAAAATGTTGAAAATTTAAACAATCAAATTTTATTTTCGTAAAAACAACTACTTGATTTCGTAATAAAATTTCTAAGTCGAAATCATCATTGTATTAAAAAAAATTTAGTTTTTTGTACTAATTTGATAAACCACTTTAATTAATGTTTTCAAACCAAATCGTGCAAAATATCCCAAAAAGTCCAAAATCAATGTCCATACCACAGTCCTTAAGCAATAATAAAAAAATCCCAAAAATACCAATAATAAAGTTTAGCAGTTTATTCGCAAAATATCTAAGTTCTCTTTCATAAGCTCAGCCCATACCTCGTGGATTATCTGTAAAGTCAAGAAATTGAAGGGAGTAAGCTTTTAAAGCTTAGTGTGAAATCAACATAAAAAAAAAGTAGTAATCAAGTCATACATATCATAATCATAACAACATTTATATTTCACATGATCTCACATATAGCAAGGTGCATTAGAATGTCAATGCAACTTTTTCAGAAATCGGTGCAAGTTTTACAAAATTCTCCTACCCAATAACACTCGTTCATCCAATAACACTCTACGTTGTGGCCAAGCCACTCAATATCGCATTCAAGTTCTATGGTGTGGTCAAACCACTCATTTACATTGTGGCCAAGCAACTCAATATAGTTGTGGTCAAACCACTCGTTTACATTATGGACAAACCACTAATAGCGTTCTAGACAAGCCACTTAATTTTTGCAATAAAATTGTCAAGTCTTCCTCTTATAATCATCCCAACCCCATGCATGTGATATGGCATATGAACAGTATTATCAGTAGGCATAGTTATCATGTGAATCAAATCTAAGATCAACATAATCAGCATGCTTAACATGCAAATCAGATCTCAGTTTATCATAGTCGGCATGCTTAGCATGCAAATCAAATATCAATTTATATAACAATAGCATGATTAAAACATATATATCATGCATAATCAATTTCACCATAAAATCATATGTCATCAGAATTGGTATATACACATCATTTCATGTTAATCATTTAATCACATCATTTGTAACATACAATCACCAAAATAATCAGTTTGAAATACTTGTGTTTTCCTCTTTTTATCGGATTTAGCATCCTTTTGAAATACCTAATGTATCCCCAGTATTTCACATCATATAGGTCTTAATCATAGTTTCAATCTATATTTATTATTATTTTTATAAATAAACTCATAATTAGATTTTCTAATATGTTAAGTCCACATCTTGAATGGTAGATCCAATAACTCGATCCCAAATTCATTCCAAGTCCAAAGAAAGAAATTTGGTATTGAATCCTTTTATTAACAAATTAATAATATGTTAAAACTCGTAAAACAATTCATTTAAGTCTCATTACAAAAGTCAATTGAGGAGACTTACTTATCTATCTTCCAAACGAGAGTTCCTAAGGCAAGAATACGAAACCGAGCAATACAAAGAAAAATGCTTCACAATTGTGTAAAAACATCATTAGTTTTAGCCTTAAGAAATGGAAGGAAAATATTAATATCGATAATGTCAATTTTTACTTAAGATAGTTCTAAAAATTAGAAGAGTCCTTAATTCTACAGTTGTTTGATTTATGGAGGAAGAACGATTCCTAACAACATAGCACAATAAAAAAGAATGGATTAGGAAAAGAATATATAAAAAATTATTTTCTAGCTGGTTTGTAGATGTTGAAATGAATAAAAATCCCATTACCAATAAATGGAAAAAAAAGAGGGAAAGAAATGAAAAAAATGGAAAAACGATGGTGGTAACGCGACAGCAGTGTGGCAGTGGTGAGAGAGGAAGAGGCGTGGAAGAGAGGGGATATGTTGGTGGTGATTTGGTAAAAAAGTGGTTACCAACGATGGTGGTATGGTGGGAAAAAAAACAATGGTGGTTGAATAAGGAGGAAAAGAGAGAAAAAGGATGAGAGAAGGAGAATAAAAATGAAAATGAAAGTTTAGGGGTGCCTAGCTGCATGGCCTGCAAAGGAATGTTAAGAGGGAGAAAATGGAAATAGGGAGAAAAAGGCACAAAATATGAATCATGGGAGTGAAAAAAGGATATGTATGGTAAGTTGACTAGAACGAAAAGGAAATGAATCATTGTCTATAAGGCAAGTAAGATGGACGGCTAAGGGGTTTAACCATCAATTTTGATGCCAAAATTTTAAAATATATATATATATGGATGATGGAAATTGAACATAGGGTCTCTAGGAAATTAATTAAGCCTTTTTACTACTTGACCACTTACTAGCTTCTTCAATAATTTGGCGAAATAATAAATAAAAATTTAGGGTGTGATACTTTAATTGAAGTAAAAGTCTGAGTTCAAATAAATACGGAACTAAAAGCTAGGGCGTTAGGTATACAACTTCTGCAATATGTAGCTTCATTTACAATAGTGGAATTCAGAGCACGAGACATTGGTAAATAATATCCTCTCATTGGCATTACATGGTTGATGAAAAGTAAACGTGGCCACATGTCGTTTGTCTTTGTGATAAATGACTTGATTACTTTTGATAGTAGTTGACTTTTCATTAAGGAAGATATAATGGTTACCATGAGATAAAATAGGATCATATTAGGAGAACGGATATTATCCTAAAGAGATTAAGGATATCCTATGAGGGTAACACACTTATGACAAGGTCATTGGATGAGCACTGATCGAGTTGCTTTCATAATGGTATGCCACTAATGAGAACTCAGTCACGATACTATAGTGAAATGACTTCGTGACTAAATGAGTTTATAATTAATAGGCGAAAAATTGGAGCATAATTATAAATCATTTAAGCTCTAATTGCATATGTCCAATTGGTTCCTCTGCTGGCTCATAGAAACTAAAAATGAAATGCATGTTGAATCAAATGAACAAAAATGAATAAAAATGGTGAAAATGGAGAAATGGAAAATCATTTGTAATGATTATGGTTTTCTTCAAAATAAAAATGAAAATGGAGAAATGGGAAATCATTTGAAATGATTATGGTTTTCTTCAAAATGAAAGTGAAAATGGAGAAATGGAAACATTTGAAAATGATTATGGTTTTCTCCAAAATGAAAATGAAAAATGGAGAAATAGAATCATTTAGAAATGACTATGGTTTTCTCCAAAATGAAAATGAAAGTGTAGAAATGGAATCATTTGGAAATGACTATGATTTTCTCCAAAATGAAAATAACCTGAAAAATAAATTTGTGTTTTTCAAATTAAATGAAGTTCAAAAATGGAAATAAATCATTTGGTCATAGTGAACCGTTGAATATAGAAATATTAAATATATTTTCTTATAGACTCTTTTACAATAAAGTCGTCATGATTTTAACAGAATTAGAATTATGTTGTGAAAATTTTTTAATTGGAAATATATTGAGAAGTTTATAGTGGGAACTAGAAAAAACATATTAGGTTGGATCAAATTATAAAGTATTGGGTTAAAAGTTCAGAAAGTACTTGTAATTAGAATAGATATGGGAATGGCCCAAAAGCCCCTCATGTTAAAGGGGCGGACAACAAACCCTAGTAATATTAACTAGGGTTGCCGCCACCTATACTTCTAGTTAAGCTAGGAGTTCGTTTTTCTAATTGAAATAAACTTTTACAATTCAACAAAGGTTCCATCTTCTCTCCCTATAAATAAAGCTATTAACATACAACTTTAAAATATTATTACTCTGTCTAAAAATAGAGAGAATTTGTTTTCAACTATTAAATATACTTTCCAGAATAACAATGTTGTCAGTTTCTATTTGAGAAGAGATTTTTCATTTTCACACTTAAAGAAAAGAAAACTAATTCTAGTTCTGTGTTTTGATTCAAATCGTTCGAGCACACACTCGAAGTAGTTCGTGGTACGAGAATAGTAGAGAAGATCGTTTGGTTGAAAGCTAGGAACGATAAGGATCCGTCTATCCGAAAACACAGGTGTGGATTCGATTTATTGCTATAAATATCACAAACCAGGTCAGCTTTTTAAAATTTTATTTTTCGCTATACAAGAAAATCATTTTCAAACCAAATTTTTTCCAACAAGAAAATGATGATTTAGAGAAATAGATCACATGGATCTTTTCTCACCATCTGAAGGGATGACATAGAGATTAAATTAATTTTTTTAATTATTATTTAATTGATTGCTTTAAATAATTTAAGTAAGTGAAAATTAAATTAATTAGTCATCGCAATTTTAGTGAATAAGTTAATTAAATTTATTCACTCATAGATTCTAGTACATTTAAGTTGTCGTGACTTTAACAGAATTAGAATTAGGTTAAGAAAATAATTTAAGTAAGAAATTAATTAATTAATTACTATTTTTGAAATATAAAAATAATTATTGAGTTGGCAAAATTATATAAGTTAATTTAAATGCAAAATAAAACGTGTAATTAATACTCAATACAAGACACATGCCTATCTGAATAACAAGGGGCGGCAACCTTAGTTCCATAAAGGGGGTGCCACCGCCCCATGTATTTCCATTAGGGAATATGTTTTATTTTTTTATTAAAATAATATTATTTATTTACCCTTTATTCAATTAAAACTCTTGTATTTTTCTTTATATATGGAGATTATTGGCTAGGTCTTACACATTGATATTTTGTCAAAATCTAGTGTGATTTATTTATTAAAATAAGTTCTATATTTTAAGAGAGTTTATTTTTTCGATTTCTAACCTTTGAGATAAATTAATATTCTATTGAATATTAATAAAATTTTCATTTTGTATTATCAGTTTGTGATATTAAAACCCTCACATTAAGTAAAGTAAAGTTCAAGATTAGTAAAAAAGATTGTTTTGGTCAAAAGCTAGGAAATGTTTTAAACGGCCTAATTAAAAGAAAAAGTATTAATTTGGTAAGAGTTTATTGTTAGAAATAACACAATCACTCAATTTTAAAAAAAAATTAATTTTTCGATGTACAACAAAATCGATTCTTAAATCGAATTTTTCCAACAAGTACCATAGCTTGAAATTGAGCTTAAAAAGGCTTCTAATTCCTTACAGTGGCTCATTTAGTTTTTATTTTAATTTTCGTTTTCTGAAAAAATTAATTTTCTATTTTTAATTTTACAGTGATTATAAGGTTGAAAAGGTGGCAGCCGACCGCTGCCTGTGGTGGAAATCAGAAGAAAATTGTGAGTACGTTAAAAAGGGTGGAGGATGGTAAAGATACAAATATGGAAGTGAGAGGAAGTGTTGAGTTATTTTATATTTATTATATACAAGAATAAATAGGTTTACTATTTATTTTTATATATAACATAATTATTTTATATTTAAATAATATATAATTTTATATTAAAAAGTATTGCTTTTAACTTTAATGTATGAAAATATCTATAGATATTAATTGATATAGAAATAATTTTAATGCATTCATTAATCTATTTTTACAATTTATTATTAAATATCTATTTTTTATTTATTTAGAATTAGGAATAAATTAAAAATTATTCAAACATTACGGCAAAACTTGACTGTTCTTTTAGAACAAAGACGAAATTTGTAGAATCTATAAACATTGGAGGATTGAATTTTTTATTATGCCAATTAAAAAAGACCATATCAACATTCTGTAAATGATGTGGCCAAAATAACAAAGGTCAATTACAATAGTGACTAAAACAGAAATTTTTTGGACATGAGTGTCCAAAACAAAAACACACTGCAACACCCCATACTCGACCCAATAGTCGAGTCAAAGTATCAGAATGCTACATTTGTTACCGAAGCAACAACAAATAAATTCAATTCATTTGCATCTTCTCAATCAAATTATTAGGATCATTATACATTTACGACATGATTCAAACACAAATTTGGTTATAAACAAGTTTATGACAGTTCTTTTAATGGTCTAAGTTTGAACAATGACTAGAATGTGAAGTTTCCAAAATTTTGATAATATTTTGTAACAAATATAACTTACTTTGTGTTTGTTTCATTAAGAAAATATTTTACACGAAATTATCAAAACATCATGAAATATCAACTTTTTTAGAAAATCAATTCATGTTCTAGAAATATTTTTTTGCAAGTTATTTTCAATGAATCAAAAACAATCTAAAATGTTTCTATGTTAGAAAATAATAGTATTGTACTATTGTGTGTACTACCATACATTTGAAAACAAAGACATTTTGCAACGGTATAAAAATTATCATCATTCATTTCTTTAGTTTTGTGGGGTATGCCTCTTATTTTCGGGCAAACCAAAGAAGAAACAGAATCAATGTCATAATGAGGAGGAGCACAACATCACGACGACATGACGAACAATGTCTCGACGTGGCGACGTGTATTCAACTTAAACCGAGTTTTTTTTTTCTAGTTAAACTTTGTTATCTTTTTCCAAATAAATTTTGAATATTCTAGGAATATTTTAGTCATATTAGAACTTTAATATCAACCTATTTAAAGGGTATTTGTAACCCTATTTAGAGAGTTGACACAATATCTCTTAGTGAGATTTAATGAAGAGCTTTTTAAAGAGCTTTATATTTGAGTTTTGAATTTTGTTCATTTAGGTTATTTTATTCGTCTTGTACACTTCATTTATTTTCTTATTAAGTGAAATCTCCTTTGTCCGTGGTTTTTATCTTCTTCGAAAAAAAATTTCACGTAAAATTTGTGTTCGATCTTCTCTACTTTTCTTACTCGTTGTTTATATAGGTCAACCTCCAACAAATTTAGTTAATATTCTTTCTTTTTTCTTTTGAATGAAATACAAACTCGCTACCAAAGTTTTATGTTCTTGTAATATAAGTTAATATATGTAACAGAAAATTAAAATGTTACAAATATATAATAAAATAATTTATTACAGTGATATACATTTTTTTTATTTTGAAAGTAAAAAATATGTTTCATGTTTGTAAGATATATCGTGAAGGCGTGTAATGATGATTTTCTTTTCATAATTGAAATTATGATCATTGGGTTAAATTTTGCTACTAGACCCGTACTTTATTTAAGATGTGAATTTAGTATTTATATTTTAATTTGATTAATTTTAGTTTATGTATTTTTTGAGTTAGTTAATTTTAATTTTTATATTTTTTAAATTTTAAAATTTAAATCCGAATAAACAATTACGATTAAATCAGTTTGGTTAAATTATATTATTAATCTTGTATTATATATAAAGTTAGACATTTAGTCTATGTTCTCCAATTGGATCATTTTTAATCGTTATATTTTTTAATTTCGAATTCATTTTAAACCCGATTTAACCAAAAAATCAAAAACCGAAACTCAAAAAGACTCGAACTTAAAAAAACCTGAACCTAAAAAATTTAAACTCGAGACTGACCTGAACCCGAACATGAATTCAATAATAAAATTAAATAATCAAACCATAATTAAATATCTTTATAAAAAGTTATTATTTTTATTCAAATATTTTTCTTAATAAACAAATTATTAGTTTTATATATAATGAAATAGTAACTTTTTCATATCCAAGTATGTTTTGGATTGAGGTACCTAAAAAACTCATTTCACTATTTAAAAAATAATAAAATTTATATTTGCAATTCATATTTTATATACTTTTATAATTAAAAATATTTTTTTATTATTTAAATTAAGTTCCAACCAGACTAGAACAACCCTTGGACAGGTATATCACTATTACGCAAACATCAAAAACTGTGTCATATTAGTGCCTAATTTTGAAGTTCTGTATTTATTTATTTGTTATTGTGTTAGCTTCTAAATTTTGGAATATAAATTTATATTGGATAATTTAATTCCTAATTTAGATTATTTAGTTCTAAGAAATATTAATATATTATCAAATAACATTTTTTTTAATTAATGGTAAAACAATTAGCGAAATTATAAAAATTAAAAGTTACATTGCAACTTAAACTTTTGCGTTATCAAAATGTCAGTCAGAACAAATAATTTTTTATAGTTAATAAAATTTTGAATTTTGAATTTTTATACTTAAACATATAATTTATGTCATGAAATATTAGTGCATGAAAGTATTATGTATTTAAGAATTTAAAGTAATTATATTTTATTATTTAGTATTATATCTTCTCAAATTTTATATAATGTCTTTAATAATAAAAATAAAATGTCGGGTTATATTTTGTTGCAAGCATAATTTTTTTTCTTTATGCAAATATATAAAAGAAACTCATTTAATTGTCAAAAGTTTCTTATTTCATAGTGAATAATAATATATTTCATAATTAAGTTCATCTAATCAACTATTTTAAAAATTCAATATAATTAACTTGTAATATACCTTATCTTTATTTAACACAATTGATTTTATATAATAAAAAATTAATTTTATAAATTTTTTATGCTAACAAGTAACAATAACAATTTTCTTATTTTTATTTTAATTACAAATATTATATTACAATAAAAATTACTTAAAATATAATAAATTAATAATTTATATTGAGATGTAAACATTTAAGTTATATAATTATATTTAAGATAAAATAAATTCGAACCTGAACTGAACTTAATATTGAATTTAAAATAATTCAAATCTAAAAAGACTTGAAACTAAAAATCTCGAACATAAGAAAACTTAAATCCAAACCCCCGAAAGAGCTCCAACTCACCCAAAGCTGCCCGATTGCCATCTCATACTCCCAACCAAGGTATCCTTGTATGAGACAACTTTTCTTTCTAGAATTGCCTCATGGTTTGTGTCATGTTTCTCGATAGTTCAACTTGCTCCTCTCTCCTTAAGGTTTTCACCAGGTTCGATCAGCACAGCAGTTCCCACTAGGGTTTTCTATACTCTTACTTGTAGTTAGCCTTTTACTAATAATGTTTCATTTTGTTATAAATATAATGTGAATTTTGGTTGAAAATAAACTATAGGATTGGAGTTTGAGGAATGAGAAACTGTAACCAACAATTATAACAAGATAAGATAAATCACTAGTTTGTTCTTTTGTAAGTTTTATTATGAATTAGAATATGTTTTTATTTATTTGAATAATTATATAATTTTAAATTTAATATTGTGACGTGGCAATTTGAAAATTGAAGATTAGTCCCGAGAGGTAAAGGTAGACCCTAGCTTAGCTTATTCCTAAATTGATGCTTTGCTTTTTAGTTTCATGTGTTGCTTGCTTGGCTTTGCCCTTTCTGACCAATTTTAAGTTCAGCATAGAGTATAGGCTACAGTCTTCTATATATAGATATAGTAGATAATAATCAATTGCATGCTTGCCTTGCTCTTCCCATCTTTGCAATAAAAAAAAACAAAAGAAATTAGATATTTTTGTGTTAAGAATTAGATTGTATTTTATCTTTTTATTAAAAAATAAAATTAATTTATATACATTAAATTAAAGAAAAAATTAATGATTTATATTAAAAATTTATTCATTTATATTATTAAAAATTAACGTAATTAATAGAATAATCAAATAATATAGTATATACCCATACTAACATATAAAAATTAATTTTTAAAAAAAGAACTAATTTACTTTTTATCTAACATATAAGACTTATTTTACTCATTTTTTAAATAAAATATAATCAACATCTTAATACAAAATCCCCTGCATCAACTTCAACTATCCCATATAAACATTTTTCATCCAAAGGGTTTGAAAATATATCCGTACCTTTTTATAAAAGCTGTCCTCATATGCGTGGAAAGCTTCCATTTGAAATTTTGAACTATGGATTTACTGCCACCTGCCCACAGATGTCTTTAACCAAGATCTTGTGGGTAAAAACCCCATCTCCAAATACATGTAAGACTTCAATTTAATTCTGTTCTCACGGGCTATTTATTGCTAAAGGTTTTCCATCGTATTTTACCTTCTTCTTTTTTTTGTAATTTTATGTATTTATTTATATTATAGGTAAATTGTATAAGTTAATGGTTCTCATTCATGTTTTGTATTAGATTAATTATTTTTATTTTTATTAAATTATAAAACAAAAATTTAGAATTACAATGTTTCAAGTCTTTGTAATCTTTATATATTTAAAATTTAATCTCCATTTTTTTTATTTTCATGAATTTAGTTTATCTACTTTTCGAATTTAAAATTTAAGTCTATTTGTTAACATTGTTAAAATTTTTCAATTAAATTTATTGGTGTGATTAAAAAAAATTCACTTAGTATTCATTGTTGGAAAAATACTACTGTAAGACAAACTTGTTAGCACTCACTAGAAAAAGTAAATTGAGCATAAATCAATAATAAAGTAATCACTGTGTTATGGATGAACCACTGTCTTAGAAATAAATTTACCCTGATTGGTATAATAGAGTAATGGAAGTCACCCCCCAAGGTTAACACAGTACTTTTATATTCGTACACCCGAATAAATAATGTGGAACAACGATTGGAATTGCTCTTCTCAAAGGAATTGGATTCTCAATCGGAAAAATGACTAAAGGAAAGCAGGCAGATAAGTAGAGGAAAGAAGAATGATTTCTCTCTTTTGTTGTGTAAAATGAGAAAGAAGACCTAATATTTATATTGTTTCCTAAAGGGCAAAATGGTAAAAATGTATGGGCAAAAACGGTAAGATTTCATAAATGGTGCAACTGAAGGAAATTAACAAGATTTTTTGTTGACTAGTCAGATTCTTTGAAAAAAAATTTTGGCTGCGTCTCGCATGTTAGGCTTTAACCTCAATTACTCAAAAAGGATAAAAAGTAAGGTTATATTTAAACCTTTTTAGAAGCTTTTTTCCCAACCCATGTGGGATTGCCCTTTTCTTTTGCATTACCAACATCCATGTAACAAAAAATTACATTTTAGTGGAGAATTTTAATGTTAAATTTGTTGGTGTCATAAAAAATACTCACTTATAATCATATAACAAAAAATGACATTGTAGTTGTTGGGAATTGTAGATTGCAAATTCATAATTATTCATGAGCACTTATTAGAAAGTGATGATTTATTCAAAAGATACATTTGATTCCATAAGACATGTTTTTCTAAGAAGTATGTCCAATGGAAATCAAACAAAAAGGATTGTGAATGTATATAAATAGAGGGTCTATGGTGCTCACAAATCACAATTACAATCAATCCTATTTTTTAGAAATTAAAGTAAGAGTTAAAGAATTCATCGATTTTGCTAATCAAAGGAAATTCAAAAGCTTCATTGTATCCCGAGAGGACCTTTGTCGTAATCCTCTAGTAACTTTGTGTGAGGGCAAATAGTTCTCTTTGGAAAGCGTCACATGCACCTCGAAGTCTACTATTTATTTCAATATCGTCTCCAGATCTATCTTCTCCACTCTATATATCCAACAATCAAATAGAACTATTTTGGAGACGGCAACAGAGGCTACCACTGCATTTAAAATGATGAACCAAGAGTTTGTGAAACTTGACCAATTTGATGGTTCAAACTTCAATCGTTGGAAGGACAAGATGTTGTTCCTTCTTACTGTCTTAAATGTGACATAAATTCAAAATCCAAACTTACAACCTGTGGAGGATCCCACCCTCAATGCAAACCCCGAAGAAACTGCAAAAGTGGTCGAACTCAAGAAGAAGCGTGAAGAAGACAATTTCTCATGTTAATGACACATTTCACATGTTAAGGACACATTCTCAACACTTTGTTTGATCGATTGTATCATTTTTACATGTCGATGCAATCTCTGATGGAAATATGAAAAGCTCTTGAAAAGAAATACAACATCGAGCGGCAAGGTATTGATAAATTTTTATAATGAAGTATCTCGAATTCAAAATGCTCGATAGTATCCCGATCATGGAGTAAGCCCATGAATTACAAGTCCTTGTAAGTAGGCTTCGTGACTTGAAAGTTGTTATTCTAGAATTGTTACAAATCAGGGCTATCATCTTGAAGCTGCCCTCGTCTTGGAACAATTATCGAAAGAAACTTTTGCATATGGCAGAGGACTTCACTGTGGAGAAAATACTTAGACATTTGCATATTGAAGAGGAAACTCAGAAGCGTGATGCGGTGTATATTCCCCAAAGTTCTAAAGTGAACCATGTGAGCGAGTCCAAGAACACTCGAATTGGTAAGCTGAATGCCACATCCGAGACCAAGGATGTGCAAGACAAGAAGAAAAAAATTTCACAATTGTTATAATTGCAATAAGAAATGACATTATAGTAAGGATTGCAGACTTTTCAAAAAGAAGCAATATGCCAAAACTTCCAAAGCCAATATGGTGAAGGACATAGACTTAGTGGTCAATGGCTTAAATATGTGTTTATGGATAAAATTGATTGAGTTGGTGATTAAATGGATTAATTTTGAATATATATAGATCAAGAATGAAAGAAATCAGACTTAGATCGAGGTAAGAACAAAATATTTGATTAATCGGCTAGTTTCGTTGTTTCTATGACTGAGGTAAGTTCATATACAAATAAATGTCTTTAAATTGAATTATATGTGTTTATTTATCATTGAATTGTTATAAATGTTGAACGAGCAATTACGAGCAAGAATCGACAGAGTTATGACATCCGAAAGTCCTGTACGAACCTTAGGAATAGTATATGATACGAATGTCATGACATTAGGTTATCGAGATGTGATTACATGTAAGACCATGTCTGAGACATTGGCATTGTATTGTGATTACGTGTAAAACCATGTCTGGGACATTGGCATCATATTATGATTTAGTGTAAGACCTTGTCTGGGACAGTGGCATCGATATATGATAACATGTAAGACCATATCTGGGATATGGCATTGTGCGAGCTTATGTGATTTTTGAGTGTCCTTAACAATTCTGAATGGTTCATTGGGCAAAGTCATGTTGAGAAAGAATATGTGAATGAGATACGTGACTTAGGTATGTACGAGATTCATACGAGTATGGAAAAGGGGAAGTATTTAACGAATTTGATTGATATGTGTACAATGAGAAAGATTTGTGAATTTGTATGTGTTTAGTTGTGCTTAGCATATTTGAATTTATATGCAAATATTCATATGATGACTTTTTTTTATATGGCTTTCTAAGCTTTTAAAGCTTATTGTGTTTATTTTCCATTATTTTTTAGATTATCGAAGCTAACTCGAACTCGGGGATCGTCGAGAAACGTCACCACACTATAGATCATCTCGTTGGTACTTTTGGAGCTTTGTATATATGGTATACGGCATGTATAGGCTAGTGTTATCTTGATATGTTTAGAGTTATGATTTTGAGCCATGAGATTTGGCTTGTAAATGTTGGTATGTATTTGGCCATTTAAGTTGGCTTAAATTATGTGTTTGATAAGTGATATATGTGATGTATATTATGCCTTATGTGTTGGCTTGTCTGGTATGGTTAAGTGGTTGCTCTTTTGGATAGTTGTAAGTTGAAGCATTATTGCTTGGAAGTTGGTATACTGTGGTTTGATTTGAGATGATGATATGGTATGTTTGTGACATGAAATAGTTGATAAGTTGATAAGGAAATGCATTTGGTACTTATGTAAGCTTTGATGATTTTGGCATAATGATTTAGTATGTTTTAAATATGGAATTTAGTAGTTGAAATGGTTGAGGATAGATGGCATGAAATGTGTATGAAATAGCATGCTTTGGTTGCTTATATATGTATAAAATGGTATAAATTTGATTTGGTTTAGGTATGCTTGAGGAAGGTGAGAAATGTAGCTTTTACCAAGCCTATTTTCACTCCACATAGCTGAGCACGCTGGTGTATGGCTCAATCGTATGTGACATATGGCCTTGGTACACGGCCATGTGTCCCCTGGGGTACCCTTCGAATTTATGTCAATATACCCTACAGGTTCGACACTGTCTAGACACACGGTGTGTCTACTGGCCGTGTTTGGCACGCTGTCTGGTACATGGGCGTGTGGTTGGCCTTGTGACCCAAGTCAGTAACCCCTCTAGATTTCACACGGCCTGGCACATGGGTGTGTCCTTAGCCGTATGGTACAAGTCAGTATGTATGCCCTGTTTTCACATGGCCTGTGACATAGGCGTGTCTAGTGGCCGTGTGAGGCACATGTCCTGTGCACACGGGCGTGTGACCCCTGAATGTATGAAATTTTTATAAGTTTCTCAAAGTTTTTAAATGTTATCGGTTTAGTTCTAAACCTCTTTTAAGCTTTTTTTAAGGTCTCGTAGGACCTTATAAAGGACAATGTGAATAAATTGAATGAATTTAGATTATCAATGTATAAAAGTTTGTGAATGATGTGTATTATCCGGTAATGCCTCGTAACCCTATTCTAGCGACGGATATGGGTTAAGGGTGTTACATTTTATTGGTATCAGAGCTACAGTTTAGTCGATTCTAAAACTAACGTAACATGTAAAAGTCTAACTATACATGTCATATATATAAACTGCGATAGTGTGATGATTCCTGACAAAGAAAAGTGTGTTTTAATATAACAAATAGATCCAGATCGAGCTTTAGCTGATGATCTGGAAAGTAATGCGCTTGCTCCCGCTCAAAGGGCAGCGCCAACTGATTTTAGGCCAATTTCAAGTAATCAAGGGGAGCGGCTAAACGAGCCTTCTTCCAAATGATGAGCGAATGGTTCACGGAGTTCGTTCGAACGAATCTAGCTTCTCAACAACCTCCACCCCGCCTATTCCTCAGCAAATCCCAACTGTGTCGCAAGTGATAGATCCGATTTGATTGAGTAAGCCGCTAGTGGATAAGATACGTAAACATGGTGCTAAGAAGTTTCAGGCTACCGTTGATGATGATGCTGAGAGAGCTGAGTTCTAGCTTGAGAACACGATCAGAGTATTCGATGAGTTGTCTTGTACTCCTGATGAATGTATCAAATGTGTGGTATCTTTGCTAAGAGATAATGCATATCATTGGTGGAAAACTTTGACATCGGTAGTTCCTAAAGAACGGGTTATTTGGGAGTTCTTTCAATTTGAATTTTGAAATAAGTATATAAGTCAGCGATTTCTCGATTAGAAACATAAAGAGTTTCTAGAATTGAAACAAGGCTAGATGACTGTCACTATGTATGAAAGAGAATGCGTACGTTTAAGAAAGTATGCCCGGGAATACGTTTCTACTGAGGAGATCATGTGTAAAAGGTTCGTTGATGGACTGAATGAAGATATACAATTGTTAGTCGAGGTTCTTGAATTGAAAGAATTCATCGTTTTGGTTGAAAGGGCTTATAAAGCCGAAGATCTAAGTAAAGAAAAGAGAAAAGCTGATTTTGTAGCAAGAGATTTGCGAAAGGGATCAACTTGTAAATCTTATCAGTTGGCATTGAAGAAATTTCGAGACTCATTTAATCGTTCTAATGCTTCTGTGGAACATTCAATTAGGGATCGTGAAAAGCAACCTGTGAGTTCTAAGGCTCAAGCTACATCTATTGCCAGTGTTGGCAGTGTAAGACAAAATCGACCTAAGTGTAGACATTGTGGAAAACAGCATATTGGTGATTGTAGATTGAATGATTGAGCCTGTTTTAAATGTGGATCATTAGATTATTTTATTCGTAACTGTCTTGAGTTAGCTGAGCAAGATACATTACAAAACACGAGGCCGAGCAACACTGCAGCTAAAGTTAGACCACTCAGAAATGCTGTTAATGTGAGTGGTAGTCAGAGAACAACCAAAGACTTTGCTGTGAGGTCTGAAGCTAGAGCACCTGCACGAGCTTACGCTATTCGCGCTCGCGATGAAGCGTCATCTCTAGATGTTATTACTGGTACTTTTACTCTTTATGATACTAAAGTTATTGCATTGATAGATCCAGGATCAACTCATTCGTATATATGTGTGAATTTAGTATCCAGTAAGAATTTTCCTGTTGAGTCTACTGAATTTGTGATTAGAGTATCGAACACCTTAGGCAAATGTGTGTTAGTTGATAAAGTGTGCAAGAATTGTCCGTTGATGATTTGAGATTTTTGTTTTCTGGCTGATCTGATGTTTTTACCATTTGATGAACTTAATATAATTCTAGGTATGGATCGGCTAACGTTGCATGATGCTATTGTAAACTGTAAACGAAAGACGATTGATCTGAGATGTTAGAATAATGAGATTATCCAGATTGAGTCAGATGATTTGAACAAATTTACCAGCAGTGATTTCATCAATGTTAGCTCAGAAATATGTGAGAAAGGGTTGCGAAGCTTATTTTGCTTATGTGCTTGATACGAAAGTGACTGAAAAAAAGATAGACTCAGTGTCAGTTGTGTGTGAATATCCAAATGTGTTTCCTAAAGAGTTACTGGGTTTACCACCGATCAAAGAGGTTGAGTTTAGCAATGAGTTAGTGCTAGGAACTACGCCGATATCGATAGCTCCATACAGAATGGCACTGACAAAGTTAAAAGAATTGAAAGCTCAGTTGCAAGAACTGACGGATAGAGGATTTGCACAACTGAGTTTCTCGACTTGGGGTGCTCTGTGTTGTTTGTGAAAAAGAAATTTGACACAATGAGAATGTGTATAGACTACAGACAACTCAACAAAGTGACGATCAAGAACAAATATCCTTTGCCCAGAATAGATGATTTGTTTTATCAATTGAAAGGGACTACAGTGTTTTCAAAAATAGATTTGAGATCGGATTATTACCAGTTACGGGTTAGAGACTTTGATGTGCCAAAGACAGCTTTTAGAACGGGGTATAGACATTATGAATTTTTAGTTATTGCCTTTTTGACTAATGAAAGCACCTGCTGTCTTTATAAACTTAATGAACCGGATTTTCAGACTGTATCTAGATCAATTTGTTGTTGTGTTTATTGATAACATATTGATATATTCTTGAAATGAAGCCGAGCATGCTGAGAATCTGAGAATTGTATTACAGACTCTGCGAGATAAGCAGTTATTTGTAAAGTTCAGCAAATGTGAATTATGGTTGCGTGAGGTTGATTTTTTAGGGAATATTGTGTCAGCATTAGGTATTCGAGTCGATCCAAGCAAGATATTTGCGATTATAGATTGGAAGCCTCCGAGAAATGTTTTTGAGGTCCACAGTTTTCTAGGACTAGCGGGATATTATAGGCTATTTATGAAAGGCTTTTCAATAATTAAGACTTCGTTGACGAGATTGCTTTAGAAAGATGTAAAGTTTGAATGGTCTGAGAAATGTCAGAAAAGTTTTGATCAGCTGAAAACTCTTCTGACTGGAGCTCCAGTGTTAGTACAACCAGAATCGGGTAAATAATTTATGGTTTATAATGATGTATCATTAAATGGTCTGGGCTGAGTTTTGATGCAGGAAGGCAGAGTCATAGCTTATGCCTCGAGATAGTTGAAGCCGTATGAAAAGAATTACCTGACGCACGATTTAGAGTTAGCAACCATTGTGTTTACGTTGAATATTTAGAGCCATTATCTGTTCGGTGAGAAATGTCATATTTATTCAGATCACAAAAGTTTGAAATATCTGATGACTCAGAAAGATTTAAATTTACGACAGTGGAGATGGTTAGAATTACTAAAAGATTACGAGCTAGTAATTGACTACCATCCGGGAAAAGCAATGTTGTTGCTGATGCATTAAGCCAGAAATCTTTGTTTGTTCTTCGTGCAATGAATGCTCAATTGGCTTTGTCTGATTATGGTTCGATAGTAGCTGAGTTGAAAGTGAGACCGTTGTTTTTACAGCAGATTTATGAAGCTCAGAAAGTTGATAATGGAATGTTAGCAAAACGAGCTCAATGTGATTCAAATCCTGATTCAGAGTTTCAATTTAATTCCGATGATTGCTTAAGATTCAGAGGTCGAATATATGTTTCGAGAAATTTAGAGTTGATTTAGATGATTTTGAATGAAGCACATAGTAGTCGTTTATCTGTTCATCTGGGAAACATGAAAATGTATAATGATTTGAAACAACTTTATTGGTGGCATAGCATGAAACGTAATATTTCAAAGTTCGGTTCTAAATGTTTAATTTGTCAGCAAGTCAAAGCTAAACATCAAGTGCCATCATCATGATTCCCGAGTGAAAATAGGATAGAATGACTATAGATTTTATGTCGGGATTGCCCCTATCTCCGAGAAAGAAAGATGCAATCTGGGTTATAGTTGACAGATTGACAAAATCAGCTAATTTCATTCTGGTACGAACGGACTATTCACTTGAAAAGTTAGCTGAGTTGTATATTTCTGAGGTTGTGAGATTACACGAAGTACCTGTTTCTATTGTTTCGGATAGAGATCCGAAGTCCACATCGAGGTTTTAGAAGAAACTACAAGATGCACTGGTTAAAAAATTACATTTTAGTATCGCATTTCAGCCGCAGACAGATGGTCAATCCGAGCGAGTTATTCAGCTACTTAAAGATATGTTGAGATGTTGCATTCTTATGTTCGAAAGTACTTGGGAAAAGTATTTGCCGTTGATTGAATTCGCGTATAGCAACAGTTTTCAATTGAGTATTAAAATGGAACCATACGAAGCTCTATACGATCGTAAATGTCGAACACCGTTGTATTTGACTGAGCTTAGAGAGAATAAGATTCATAGGGTTGATCTGGTCAGGGAGACAGAAGAGAAAGTGAAAGTAATTCGTGATAGTTTGAAAGCAGTGTCTGATTGACAAAAATCATACGCAAATTGAAACGAAAAGATATCGAGTTTCATATCAGAGATAGAGTGTTTCTGAAAGTATCACCATGGAAAAAGATATTAGGGTTTGGTCGAAAAGAAAAATTGAGTCTGAGATTCATTGAACTGTATGAAATTATCGAGCTAGTTAGACCAATGGTTTATCGACTGCATTGCCATCTAAATTAGAGAAAATACATAATGTGTTTTACGTATCAATGCTTCGACGATACCAATCTGATCCATCACATGTTATTTCTGCTTTTGAGGTTGAAATTCAGTCAGATTTGTCGTACAGTAAAGAACCTATCCGAATTCTAGCTCGTGAGATCAAAGAGCTGAGAAAAAAAAGAATAGCATTAGTGAAAGTATTGTGGCATCAACACGGGGTTGAAGAAGCTATGTGGGAACCCAAATATGCTATGAGAAATCAATACACTAACCTATTCACAGGTAAGATTTTCGGGGACGAAAATCCCTAATGGGGAAGAGTTGTAAGAGCCCTATTTTAGCTAAATTGGAACAGTAGTTTTGGAACCACAAATCCAAGGTTGTAAAATTGTTTTAATATTTTTATTGGTGTTTATTAGCATGTGAATATGTATGTGTGAAAATTTCGTGAAATAATTTTATCGTTTAAGTGATTAATTTTAAAAAAGGACTAAATCGTGTAAAATGCAAAAGTAGCAGGCTATAAGTTAAAAGTGCTTATTTGATATGGTTTATTAAATGTGAGGTCCTTATGATGTAATTAGACCATGATTAGTGGAATTTGACATAAATGGCTAACCATTAAATGTTTTGTTAATGTTTTAATTAAGGTTAAAATGGTAATTATATAATTAAGTTAATTATAATAAAACATAACAAAATGGTTCTTCATTTCTCATCTTTTTGAACCGAAAATAAAATAAAAGAATAGGGTTTGAATGCTTAAACCATTCGACACTTGTGTGGCTTAATTAAGGTATGTATTTTGCTCGGCTTTTGATGATTTATATGTTTTTGTGATCGTTGCTTTGAGTACTAGTTAGCCCATGCCCTAATTTTTGAAAGTGTTGATGATTTTGAAATTTGTGATTGATGAATTCATGTGTTTTTGGATGTTTGATGATGAATTATGAAAGCTTATTGATAGATATCTAAGTTCTGTAAAGTGATTTTTGATGAAAATGTCAATTAGGGATTAAATTGAAAACAAATGAAATATTGTGGTTAAAAGTGTGAAATAAATGAAAATATGAGCTGCTATGAAGCTATACAAAAATATGCCCTGCTATGAAGCTATACAAAATTCGGCTAGCATGGGTTGTCCTTAAATTTCATGAATTTGTAATTTTATGAAATAGGGACTAAATTGTAAGAAATGTAAAAGTTTAGGTCCAAAGTGCAACTTGTCTTAAATATGTGTTTGTGGATGAAATTGATTGAGTTGGTGATTAAATGGATTAATTTTGAATATATATAGATCAAGAACGAAAGAAATCGGACTTAGATCGAGGCAAGAACAAAGTATTTGATTAATTGGCTAGTTTTGTTATTTCTACGACTGAGGTAAGTTCATATGCAAATAAATGTCTTTAAATTGAATTATATGTGTTTATTTATCATTGAATTGTTATAAATGTTGAACGAGCAATTACGAGCAAGAATGACAGGGTTACGACATCCGAAAGTCCTGTACGAACCTTAGGAATAGTATAAGATACGAATGTCATGACATTAGGTTATCGAGATGTGATTACATGTAAGACCATATCTGGGAAATTGGCATTGTATTGTGATTACGTGTAAAACCATGTCTGGGACATTGGCATCGTATTATGATTTCGTATAAGACCCTGTCTGGGACAGTGGCATCGATATATGATAACATGTAAGACCATATCTGGGATATGGCATTGTACGAGCTTATGTGATTTCCTAGTATCCTTAACAATTCCGAATGGTTCATCGGGCAAAGTCAAGTTGAGAAAGAATGTGTGAATGAGATACATGACTCAGGTATGTACGAAATTCATACGAGTATGGAAAATGGGAAGTATTTAACGAATTCAATTGATATGTGTACAATGAGAAATATTTGTGAATTTCTATGTATTTAGCTATGCTTAGCATATTTGAATTTACATGCCAATATTAATATGATGACTTTTTTGTATACGGCTTACTAATCTTTTAAAGCTTACTGTGTTTATTTTTCACTATTTTATAGATTATAAAAGCTAAATCAAACTCGGGGATCGCCGGGAAACGTCATCACATTATCGATCATCTCACTGGTACTTTTGGAGCTTTGTATATATGGTATACGGCATGTATAGGCTAGTGTTATCTTGATATGTTTAGAGTTATGATTTTGAGCCATGAGATTTGGCTTGTAAATGTTGGTATGTATTTGGCCATTTAAGTTGGCTTAAATTATGTGTTTGATAAGTGATATATGTGATGTATATTATGCCTTATGTGTTGGCTTGTCTGGTATGGTTAAGTGGTTGCTCTTTTGGATAGTTGTAAGTTGGAGCATTATTGCTTGGAAGTTGGTATACTGTGGTTTGATTTGAGATGATGATATGGTATGTTTGTGACATGAAATAGTTGATAAGTTGATAAGGAAATGCATTTGGTACTTATGTAAGCTTTGATGATTTTGGCATAATGATTTAGTATGTTTTAAATATGGAATTTAGTAGTCGAAATGGTTGAGGATAGATGGCATGAAATGGTATGAAATAGCATGCTTTGGTTGCTTATATATGTTTAAAATGGTGCAAATTTGATGTGGTTTAGGTATGCTTGAGAAGGGTGAGAAATGTGGCTTTTACCAAGCCTATTTTCACTCCACATGGCTGAGCACACGGGCATGTGGCTCGACCGTGTGTGACATATGGTCTTAGTACACAGTCGTGTGTTCCCTAGGGTACCCTTCGAATTTAAGTCAATATACCCTACAGGTTGGACACGGTCTAAACACACGGGCGTGTCTACTAGCCAAGTTTGGCACACGGGCTGGTACATGGGCGTGTGGCTGGCTGTGTGACCCAAGTCAGTAACCCCTCTAGATTTCACACGGCCTGGCACACGGGTGTGTTCTCGGCTGTGTGGTGCAAGTCAGTATGTATGCCCTGTTTTCACACAGTCTATGACACGGGCGTGTCTGGTGGCCGTGTGAGGCACATGGTTTGTGCACACAGGCGTGTGACCCCTGAATGTATGAAATTTTAATAAGTTTCTCAAAGTTTTTAAATGTTATCGGTTTAGTTTCGAACCTCTTTTGAGCATATTTTAAGGTCTCGTAGGACCTTATAAGGGACAATATGAATTAATTGAATGAATTTAGATTATGAATGCATAAAAGTTTGTGAATGATGTGTATTATCCGGTAATGCCTCGTAACCCTATTCTGGCGACAGATATGGGTTAGGGTTGTGACAGGTTATGTGTGTAACACCCTTAACCCATATCCGTCGTCAAAATAGGGTTTCGGAGCATTACTAGAATTTGCAGTTCACCTAAAAAAATTCAATTAAATACTTACTGATTCAATGCATCATATAAATAAATATATTACCATTCAATCAACAGCTTGGCACTTGTATAAGCATCAAACAGCAACATTGTTAGTATACTAGTACATATTTCATATAAATTCAACATTAATATACTTATTTTCTCGACATGTCACACTTGAGTTTAATAATTGTCTTTACCTACATAATTTTCTTGGATCAACATATCAAAGATAATCATAAATGTACATGTTATAAAACATATCATTCTCTTACCGTTTCTTCATAAGTATATATCATTCATTTAATTATATCAATATTTCATGCTTCATCATTTCCATATATTTTATGTATATTTATTCCGTAATAGTTTATATCAAACTTAACATAAATTATATTCCATGTACTTATACTTATTTCGTTTATCTATCTTTATAATTATTTCATACAACTATTTTGTACATATATTTCCATATGACCAGTTCTTGTAAACATTTCACACAACCATTTCATATAACCATTCGTCATCTAATACATATTACCTGAATATCAATTGTTCAACAGATGTCATAGCGGCTCCTGTTCACGGTCTTATTTATCTTTGACATGATGCCATAGTGTCTTTCAACTATGGTCTTACTCATTTTCTATTATGTTGCCATGGTATCTTTCAACCATGGTCTTATTCTTTTCATTTCACGTTGCCATGGTATCTTTCAACCATGGTCTTATTCATTTCATGTCACGCTGCCATGGTATCTTTCAACCATGGTCTTATTCATTTCCCGTCATGTTCCCATGGTATCTCTCAGCTATGGTCTTACACATTTCATATCATGTTGCCATGGTATCTTTCAACCATGGTCTTACACATTTCATATCATGTTGCCATGGTATCTTTCAACCATGGTCTTACACATTTCATATCATGTTGCCATGGTATCTTTCAACCATGGTCTTACACATTTCATTTCAGAGAGCAAACTCCCGCGAACCTCATCCTTACAGCGGGATTACCAGTCTAGGCTAAATCCCCTGTAATATAAACTCATAGAGTATTGTCAGAATTACCAGTCCAGGCTAAATCCCCTGCAACGACTTTTACTCGAATGAGCTTGGATCTAAATTACCAGTCCAGGCTAAATTCAGACCCTAATTTGGATTACCCGTCCGAGCTAAATCCATTTTACACATATTCTTCGGGAGGGCTATAACAGGATAGGATCACTCGTCAGAGCTAGATCCTTTTTTACCGTCAATTCCTTTTCAGAGATCTATCGAATTTTTCTTTCATTCAACCGGAATTTCTTTCCCTTTTTATCAAATATATCAATGTTTCATCAATTTTCATACAATGAACATTCAAATCATATTCACATCAATAACATACATTTCAAGCATTTAAGAATATAATTCAAGTTACACGAACATACCTGGCGAAATTGCAAAAATACCAAGATTCAGGGCATTTTAGTAATTTACCATTTTTCCAATTTTCACCCGATCTTAAATTGATAATTTCATTCAATTTATTAATTTAAATAATAAAAAAATTCATTCCCTTCAATTTGGTCATTTTTTACATTTTTACAAAATTGCCCCCTGAAGTTTTACTTTTATTCAATTTAGTCCCTAAGCCTAAAACATGCAAATTAGCCATGCTAGCTGAATATTCATATATATTTTCCTCCTCCTCCTCTCCATTCCACATCCTTAGTGTATATAACACACTTGTAAGTAACATTATTTATAATTTTTATTATTTACTTTTATGAATATTCAAGTTTTCCATCTGTTTCATAGTCACTAAATTATTTATATCTGGAGCTATAGAACTCTAAATCAAGATCAGATAATTTTACCTAAAACTAGATTCATATATATTCTTACCATAAAATTTTCAGAATTTTTGGTTTAGCCAATAAGTACAGTTTATTCTTTAAAGTTACCCCTATTCTGCTGTCTAATAGTTCTGACCCTTCTTCACTAAATATTAATTATCTCCTTGTACAGAATTTAAATGATGTTTCTGTTTATTTCTATTGAAACTAGACTCATTTAAGATTCTAAAAATATAAATTTAAGCCCCTAATTATTTTTATCCAATTTTTTATGATTTTCCAAAGTTAGAACAGGGGAACCTAAAATCATTCTGATCTTGTCACACAAAATTTATTATATCTCATGATTTAAAATTCTATTGCTTACATAATTTTTTCTATAAGAAACTAGACTCAATAAGATTTAATTTCATATTTTATTCATCCTATAATTCGATTTCTACAATTTTTAGTGATTTTTCAAAGTTAGACTACTGCTGCTGTCCAAAACTGTTTTAGTTCAAGATATTAATTACCATGTTTATAACACCCTTATTTTCTTTTTCTACACTATTTCTCATCATTTTCTCTTATTTTCTCTTCACTAACATATCAAGAACATAGGACCATATGTAAGGAAACTCTACATTAACACTAATCCCATACTTTTTCAATAATATCAAACTTAAAAATATACTGAAATCATGATGTTCTTACCTTGTTCTATTGATTTCAATCTTCATCTTGATTTTCTCTCTCCTTCAGCTTCCATTTCTTGAATCCAACTTGATATTCTAACTTCCCATAGTCTCATTAACATTTTTCTCTCTTGGTAGCTATGGAAATTCTTTTGATTTTTGAGTGAAAATGGTGAATTTTTTGTAAAAGGACCAAATTGTAAAGAAATGAAAACTTCTTTTCTTCTTCTTCTTCTCACGTTGGTTTTGCATGGGAAAGATGGATGAAAATTCCTTATCTTTCTTTCTTTATATACTAATAAAATAATAATAAAATATCTTATTAAAATATTAATAAAATAATATTTATCTAATTAAATAATTATAAAATATCAAAATATCTCTAGCATCATTATTACTTTCTAGATTTCTCTCTCTTCTAATTGACTATTTTTCCCTTTATTATCTTTTAAAATTCCATTCTTCAGTCATTATTTAATTTGATAAAATTACAACTTAGTCCCTCATAGTTCTTCACCTATTCAATTTTGTCCTAATTCATCCATTGTTCTTAGTTTCTAGATCATTCCACCCTTAAAATATTTACACTATTGGTCCTTCAACTTTTTCATATTTACACTTTAACCCCTCAAATTTTGAGTATTTACTCTTGTGCAACAAAACTTTTCTCTCTTTTACAATTTAGTCCTTTCTTGAATTAATATATCATAATATACTTCCCAATATTGACATAACTCAAAATTTCCTTTTTTGTCACTTTATTTTCTTATTTTACTATATCAAGGATAATATCTTACTGTAAAAATTTTCGGGGTATTACAATGTGTGAAATTTTTTCAGTATTGACTTTAAGAGTGATGGCTCAAGTGACTAGTCACCATTTACTTTGTTGATACTTTGAAGAGTTTGCGCTAAAGGAAGGTTCAATCTACGGAAACCCTTCTTTATGCATAATCATTGTGTACTTATTTTCTGGAATTAGCAATCTAGTGAGGGATTGTTGGAAATTGTAGATTGCAAATTCATAATTATTCATGAGCACTTATTAGAAAGTGGTGATTTATTCAAAAGATACATTTGATTCCATGAGACATTTTTTTCTAAGAAGTATGTCGAATGGAAATAAAACATAAAGCATTGTGACTCTTCAAAATAGTGTCTATTGAGTGTATATAAATAAGAGGGTCTATAGTACTCACAAATCACAATTACAATCAATCCTTTAAAAATTAAAGTATAGGTTAGGGAATTCCTCGATTTTGCTAATCAAAGGAAATTCAAAAGCTTCATTTTATCCCGAGAGGACCTTTGTCTTAATCCTCTAGCAACTTTGTGTGGGGCAAAATAGTTCTCTTTGGAAAGTGTCACCCACGCCTCGAAATCTACTGTTTATTTCAATATAGTCTCTAGGTCTATCTTCTCCACTCTATATATCCAATAGTAGTTGACCAAAATTTAACGAAGAGTTTTAACAATATTAACATTTCTTAAAAATTCACATTAGCATTTGAGTAAAGATAAAATTTTTAGGCTAAGTAATAATATTATAAAAGTTGAAGTATCAAATTATGTCAAAATTAAAGCAAAGTATAAATATCAAAATTGAAATATAAATATTCTTATATAATCTCAAAAACAAAAGGGATTAGAATTGAAATTCGTCCATGTAAAAGAACAATGAAATAGACAAGTGTAATGAAATAAGGTCGTTTTATACATAGTAGTATAGATGATATGTAGAATATATTTATAAATATTATAAATTTATATATAAGTTAATTGTTAGTTTCACATATTCGTGTATAATTATCGTGCTTGTCATGTCATGTTTTACATATTTATCATCACAATTCAACTTAGAAAATAAATTTTAATCTATTTCGAATTTTTGCATAATTTATAATATTAATTTTGTTGGGAATCGACCCGATTAGGTAACAAACAAGTATAAATAGCGGAAGAAATTGAGAAATTGAACACACAAATTTAACGTGGAAAAACCCCTCTAAAGAGGATAAAAAAACCATGGGTAAAGATAATTTTACTATAATGGCAAAAAAATGACGAGTACAAAAGATGGAGATAAAAACTAAACCCCAAAAACCTGAAAATAAAGAACTCTCAAAACGTAAACACAAAATTCTCTAAATGTATTATGAGTTCTAATCTTTAATGAGTGTATTTTCTAAGGTTGTAAAAGAGTTTGTTTATAGGTTAAGTTCATAGGTCAAATAATAATAAAATAATCTAGACTAATCAGAGTTTGATTGAAACAAATAAACAGAGTTTAACTAGAAGATTATTTCTCAAATTTGACTAAAATAGGAGTCATACTTAACAAATCTCCACATTGACTTATATTTTCATAATGCCATCTTTGCCAAAGCTCACCACGAGCCTATGTTGAACTATGTAGGGAATTAACTGAGTTGAATCTATACTTAGAAACTGGAAGACTTCTAGCCTTCGACTTGTACACTGCCAAATCAAAACTAACTTGTGTCTGATTTTCACGAACACAATGCCCTAGCTTTTCAAAACCTGCATCCAAAAGAGAACCTCTCTTCAATGAAACGGTCATACCTTTTTCCCTCCTATGACCAAGTTGTCTCCGCTCCAAACGAGTTGACTTTGTCTTCATAACGGACGAGGGACGTCCGATTTCACTGGTCACTATAGAACCTTCCACAATATAAAGACTACCGGTCCTTTTACCTTTTAACAAAATAATAGCTCCACGAGATACCTTAATGCCGCTCGAATCGATGTTAATTTTGCATCCTTTCAAGTCTAAAATACTCAAGAAGATGAGATTCTTTCGTAAATCAGGTACATACCTGACATCTTAGAGTGTCCTCATCATCCCATCATGCATCCTAATTTTAACAGTACCAATACCAATTACCTTACTGGATGAATCGTTTCCCATGCACACAACTCCACCTTCAATCGAACTATATGTGGAAAACCATTTTCTATTGGGACACATGTAGAAAGAACATCCAGAGTCTAAGATCCACTCAGATGTAAACTTAGAGCTTTTGCTCGTTGACACTAACAAGAAATCATCACCACTTTCGTCGGCCAAATTAGCACCAGCTACATCTTCCTCGTTACTCTTAGCAGCTCATTTATTTCACAGTTAATAACAATCTGCTTTGACATGACCTAACTTTTCACAATAGCGACACCTTTTGTCTCACTTCTTTGATGCTATCAAAACGGAAGCTTGCCTATCTACCTTGCTATCCAAACCAAACTCATTGTCGAGTTTGTCTCTAGTCAACAAATGACCCTTTACATCTTCGAACGAGAGTTTATTTCTACCATAAATCAAGACTCTCTAAAAGACTTGTATAAAGGGGGTAAAGAGCACAATAATAGCATTGCTTGATCTTCATCGTCAATCTAAACCTTAACGTTCTTTAAATCATTTAAAAGAGTAATGAATTGACTGATGTGATTTCTAAGAAGCTCACATTTGTTCATGTGAAACGTAAATAGACGTTGTTTCAACACTAAACCGTTAGCCAGAGACTTAGTCGCATAAAGAGTTTCTAACATTTTCCACAAGGCGGATGATGTCTTCTCCATCAATATCTCCTGCAATACCGTATTCGCGAGGCACAACTGGATTGTAGACAAAGCCTTTTCGTCAAGCTCTTCCCATTCTGCTTGATTTAAATTCCCATGCTTTTTCTCGGTAACAACCTTTTTCAAGCCAGTTTGAACTAGAATTGCCATCATCCGAACTTGTCACAGATTGAAATTTGTCCCATCATCGAACTTCTTAATTTCAAACCTTGTTGCTACCATCTTTGAATGGGCTGATCTATGAAAATTGAATTCGCTTTAATGCCACTTGTTACGGATTGACCCGATTAAGCAACGAACAAGTATAAATAGCGGAAGAAATTGAGAAATTGAACACAGAAATTTAACATGAAAAAACCCCTCCAAAGAGGATAAAAAACTACGGGCAAAGATAATTTTACTATAATGACAAAAAACGAAGAATACAAAAGATGGAGATAAAAAATGAACCCCAAAAACCCGAAAACAAAGAACCCTCAAAACGTAAACACAAAATTCTCTAAATGTGTTATGAGTTCTAATATCTAATGGATGTATTTTCTAAGGTTGTAAAAGAGTCTATTTATAGGCTAAATTTTTAAATCAAATGATAATAAAATAACCTAAACTAATCAAAATTTGATTAGAATAAATAAACAGAGTTTAACAAGAAGATTATTTCTTAAATTTGACTAAAATAGGAGTCATACTTAAAAATTTTAATTTAGAGAAAAATATATATTTGTATAGTGTTTATATTAATTTTGTTGTATGTTTACATTATATAAATTTTATATATTAATAAATTTTTGTGGATTTTATGAAATGAGATATTTGTATTAAAAATTTATAATTACATTTCCATACATTAATTAAATATAATAGACCTTAATCTGATTTGATAAAGGTAGTGAGGGGCATATTCTATCGTGCCTAACAATGATCCAAAAACCCATGTACGATTAATTAAGATTTCATACATATAAAAATATGTATAGTTTTTATTCTTAATAAAATTTAACATAATTTAGGCTATCTACTTGAAAAAATAAAAATAAAATATTTTTTATTTAAATTATAGTGCAATGATAAATAGAGGTACGTATATTATATTTTACAATTAGGTTTTTAAAAAAAAAGGAAATTTCGATTAGCCGACAATTTTTTTTTCGGCATTTGGCATAATAGGATATTGCCACACGTCCTTTTATTTTCTTTTTAGAATTAAATAGGAGAAGTAAAAACATAATTACAGGATTATATGTTTCAATTCTTAATTTGATGAAAGCCAATTAATTTGTGTAATTTGACGTAATATTTTAAAAGATTTAGGCCAAAATTGGAGTGATACTATAAAATGACTATATACATTCGATCTATACATTGAATTTGAAGGTCGAAATACAAGCCCATGATGCAGGGTACCTTTGAGATAAAGAAACAATTCATTTTATCACTTTCCAATGCTTGTCAAATGGACATTGCATGTAGTGACTTACCTTATTAACACTATAGGTAATATGGGGACGTGTTAAACAAATGTGTTGGAGAGTACTCACTATTTGCCTATAAAGAGTGACCTTAAGAAATGAACCATCATACGACGTTAAAAGTGGTGTAGTAACCATCGGAGTTCATAACAATGTGGAATCATTCAATTTGAATTTATGCGATTTAGAACATGTTTTTTCTGACTAAAAACTAGACCATCAAATGTGCGATAAACCTCCATACCTAAAAAATAATTGAATTTACTCAAATTCTTGAGCGAAAATCACTCATGCAAAGTTGAGATGATTGCATCAACTTCATGCAAGCTGTCACTTGTGACAATGATATCGTCAACATAAATTGTTAAATAAAGTTGACCAACCTGCTCCGAATCCTTATTGAATAATTAGGAATCAGCCTTGGAAGCTCGAAACATGAGAGACCCAACAAGCAACGAAGTCAACTTCTCAAACCAAGCTCATGGAACGCTTCGATCATTAAAAAAACTTGCTATTTCCATAGTAAATAATTTGATTCATCAAGCCGTATTGTAATTGACTTATTGGAAAAAAGGCTAAGTAAAAACAGAAGCAGAATTATTAGAGGAGTTATCAAACCCACTTGAATCGGTCACACAAACCATTGTTGAAAAACAATATAGAAATTTGAAAGCAAGGAAACCACTTCAAGAATCAACTAGAACAAAGTACCACATAAACACCAAGAACTTTGAATCAAAAAATTAGGAGAAGAAAAACAATCAACAAAAAAAATTAGCATTCTCCGTTAGAATCTTTCAATCTTCGAGCCAGAGACTAGCTCTAATACCATGATGGAGGCGTTGAGTAGTCACGTCAGCAAACATGTTAGTAGTGGAATAAACTCGCCATGAATGCAAATAAAGAAAAATATACAGAAAGATAAAAGAAGAAGAAAAAAGATAAAAGAAGAGAATTGTATTTTTAATCTTTTATTTAACAATACAAGAAGCCTATCTTTTACATAGTAATGCTTCACTATTTATAGGGATCTATGATTCATTGTAAATTATAGATGAATTAAAGAGAATATTGTAAATTAATATATTATGAAAAAACACTTTCAATCATTAAATAAATATTAATATATACAATATTATTGATTGATATGATACGTATATTAGATCAGTTTGAAAATTTATATATGTGCCAAGTACAACTATATCAATAAATTCAGCGGTTAGATCGTCAAAATATTGGTTTAAATATTTAATTTTATAGCCGTGTAAGTGAATCCCTCCCCATTTAAAATTATTCAATCCATTTTTTTCATAGTTTAAATATTAAGTTAATTTTAAATAATTTATCTTTTTATTACAAATATTTATGTAGTTGAAATATTTTGTTTTTGCAATCAATTGAACAATATTAAAATGAGTCAATAGTTAATTTTTAAACTTAAAATTTATTTAAAAAAATATTAATAATATTTAAATTAAATTTATATATAATAAATAGCCTATAAAATAGTATAATATTTAAATTATAAATATTAATAAAAATATCATTTTTATTGTTTTAATGTTAAAACTATTAATATAATATATTCTAAATTATTTTAAATATTTTAAAAATATTTTATAATATATAAAAAATTATACAATTACCATACACAATCAACCCAACCCATGCATTACACAACCAAGAGACTAAGAAAAAAGTCCTTTTAACTTTTTTGATATCATATATAGAATAAGGTAACGAGTTCTCTGTGTGAAAAGTGTCACTACTAGTTGGTTGACACTTCATGAATAACATTAGTTTAATTGGTGGAACACATTGGTTAAAGATTATAAATAAATTACGAAATGATACTTATAAATTGAATGAGTAATTTAAATTAGTCGTTATTTTTGAGCTGTAAATTGTTGTTTTTCATCTCTACATACTAAGATTATAAGAGCCCAAATTTGACCGGGCTGAAAACCAAATAAAGAGGGATAAATAAATAAACTATTGTTTATTTAACAGTCCAAGTCCATGTTACAAAGCCCAAACAGTGGGCCCAAAAATCAAATATTTCAAACCCATTAAACCTAAAGCTACCCAGTGGACCCACTTAGCCCAAATACAAAAGCCTATACCCGGTTACAACCACCCAGCAAACCCAGACCTAAATAGACCCAGGACTAAAGTGGCCCAACTGGCCCAATTCATTACACCAAGGCAAGAAACCCTAGGGTTTCTGCCTATTCCTTCTGGCGCGCAATGTCTTTTGGAAGCTTCGGGGAGCGTCTGTCCAGTTCCCCAAATCAAGGCGGTCATCAATGCTCTGTCTCATCAGCGCTGTGACCCCTCAACTTCGCCACCATGCATCGCGCCACCATCAGCGAGCGAATCACGTCGGAATCATCATGCGCCACAATCCAGTACTAGCCCCATCAGCGCGTAGTCATGGGTGCTTGAACGGAATCTTCGCGATTCGCTTGCAAAAGAAAAGGAAACACAGCAGATACGAAAAACAGAAAAAGGAAACTAAAATAAAAAGATTTCAGCAGATCACAATCAAAGATATGGTGGATACAGCAGACAAGTTCGATTTCTTTCCCAGTTTATGTAATAACAGTAGTGGCTATAAAAGCCCGAATGAAATCTATGTAAGGGGACCGGATTTTGGAAAGAATAGAAATATACTTACATATTCGATTCAGAGAAATACAAGCAGTTTCTAAGAGGTGATTTAATCGTGTACCTTGTTCTTATCTTAGCATGCATATATAAATCGTTCTAAGCAAAAATCGTGTACCTTGTTCTTATGTTTTATATATTGTACAGTAAATATTATTTTAAAAGTATTATTAAATATTATGTCTTTATTTGTGATATATGTATATTTTGTTAACAATAACTCGTTTCATTTTTTTATATTGCATATATCATGTGCTATATGTTATTTTATATTTATTATTTGATATTACATTTCATGAACATGTACATTGATATTGTATTACTTTGTTGTATATTATGCATTGTTTTTAAATTATTACTTTGAATATTTGTATGTTTTGTTTATTCATTTTCAATATATATTATGTATTTCTTTGTATGTATTTGCTATATATATTACTTTTATATGTATTTAATGCACGATCTTTATATTATTGTCAGCATTTTGTTTAAGCACATGTTTTACCTACTACAATAATATGTTATTATGTATGATTTATAATACAATACAATTCCCCACGCATCATTTTTTAAAAAATAAAGCTCCAAAGTTTTCAAAAAATATAAAGGCAATGCTTGGTGTTTAGAAATTTTGAGAAAGTAGTGCCCTAACTTATTAGGTTGTTACTTTCTCGTTGAGTTCGAATAATCAAGTACCCTTCTAAGTTTTTAACGGTTTTCAAAATGTGAACAACTGTCTTGGAATTGCAAAGCAATATGTCCTAACTTACTGGATGTAGCGTTTTGTTGTTTCGAGATAGGGATTTCTAAAAAGCTAACTTAGTGTAAATATTTTGATACAAGTGAACCCCACTTTTCAAAATCGAAATATTTTAAAGAGGATTGCATCTTAAAATTTTCAAAATTTCCGACATTGGAGACACTTGATAATCAATTAGGTACCAATTCTTGGGCGTTATGAGGGTGCTAACCCTTCCTCGTACGTAACCGAATCCCAAATCTATTTTCTCAACTTTCGTAGACCAAAATTAATGTTTTAAAAACAAAACATTTTATAAGGTGATCCAATCACACCTAAAAAGATTGGTGGCGATCCCGTTTTCGTTTTTTCTTAAAGTCGATTCCCATTTTCCAAAATTCGATTTAAAAATGGTTTCGACAGCTTGGCGACTCCACTGGGGAACTAATAAGAGAGTCAAGCCGTATAACTGGTTACCTCTTGTCTTAATGTCGAAAAGTAAAAATTTTAAAATTTAATCTTCTTTGCATTACATGTGTTTGTATTATTGCATGTGTTGCTATATTATGATACGCATTGCATTTGCATGACCGTTGTGGTCATACCCTTAAGTGGGAGTGAGAAACTACGCCTTCGTGAGGTTTTCGCCTCTGTGCAGAATAGTGGATCACTTTCGGAATACATTCGTACTTATGGTTTCGTGAGATTTTCATCTCCGTGTAGCCATAGGGAAATGTATTCCCCTGAACCGAACTCGATTCAAATGAGCCTATAATGGGTGAGAATTGAGGAATCTGCTGGTTCGGGTACCTCAAACTTTAGAACCAACCTCATATAGAAAACCCGCAAGAGCCCAACTTGGTTAGAGTTAAACTTTAGATATTACCCTTATAAATTATCATTGAGATTTATTGATATCATGTGATACTAACTATTTCTTTTCTTTTGTTCGCATGTCATTTTGCATTTACAAAGGCACCGATTCACGGTCAGTTTCTAAGTTAGGAAGTTTTATTATGGAGAACGGACTTCTTGATAGAGTGAAGGGCAACGCTAACGTCCATAGATGGTCTGAACAAACTCAACTAGAAAAGGGGGGCAGTATAACTATGGGATATGTGTCGGAGTTATCAGATTTTACTCGTATTAGTGTCACCAGAATAATCTCCAAGAGCTTAAGGAAATTTGGGATCAGTGGGGCAATGAGACCAAGCAGTTATTCTACGGTAATTACAGAGACTTACCTTACTTGCTTGATGTTCAGATAGACGAGCACTTATTCTGAACCCTTGCTCAGTTTTGGAACCCGGCATACAATTGCTTCACTTTTGGGGAAGTAGACATGGTACCTACTGTGGAGGAGTACGCTGCCTTGCTTCGTTGTCCCAGGTTTCAGAACGATAGGATATATTCTCGAGCTGCTTATGTCCCTACTTTCTGGAAGAATTTGATGATTATTACGGGGATGAGCAAGCAGTGGGCCACGGCCCGAATTAAGGAAAAGGGTGAGTGCAAGTGCATTTTGTGGGACGCTTTGAAAGATTTGATTCTGACACACCCTGATGAGACGAAGAAGGTGGATGTTTTTGCCTTAAGTTTGTATAGATTGATGGTTTTCCCTAGGGCTTTGGGATATGTAGATGAGGCAGCCACAGATCTTTTTCATCGACTCAGTAAAAAGGTCACTTCTGTCCCTGTAATTTTGGCAGAAACATTCAGGTCTTTAGGTGCATGTAGGAGGGCTGGTGCTGGCAGGTTTATAAGGTGTGCTCAGTTACTTTTGGCTTGGTTCTACAGTCATTTTCGGTTGATAGATAAGGTGGTTTGTTGGGTCTTCTTCGAGGATTATTCACCATTGAAAGACATAGTGGCTTCAACTAGGAGAGTTGATGTTCCAGAAGAGAATTGGATAGCGCTACTTCAGAACCTTCAGTTGAAAGATGTCGAGTGGAGGGCTCCATGGATGATTCCTGGTAAGGTTCTTTACCAATGCGGCAATTTTGATTGGGTCCCCCTGTTAGGAATTTGGGGTGCCATTGGTTATGCCCCATTACTTGTACTAAGGCAGTATGGGTTGAGACAGTTCGTGCCAGCGACTCATGGGTTGGCTCAGAGTGAATTTGTATACAGAGGAGCCGATTACAAGAGGAGGGTTAGCTAAATTTCTAGTGCTTGGAAGAAGACTTGTCGATTGAAAAGAGTAGCTATTAGCCCTGCTACGACACCAGAATACGTAGAATGGAGAGGTAGAAGGGTTAATAATAATATCCCTAAGCCAAGTATGAAAGGAGCTCGACCAATAGAGGAATATTTGCAAGTAAGGCCCTCAGAGTTAGAAATTATGAAGCAGGAGTTCGAGAGAAAGAACTTGGAGTTCGAGAAGAAGATAGCAAAGCTCAAAGAAGAAAAGATGTACTTAAGTTTGGATGTCGAGGTTCAAAAGATAAAGGTCAAGAAAGAAAGGAAAGAAAAGAGGAAGATCGAGATGATATAAAGGAGCATTACAAAAGGCCACAAGTATCCTTAAGGAGAGCGAAAGTAGAAGGATCTTCAGATCAGTTGCAGAAAAAGGTCCAAGAGGAAAAGGCTAGAGCTGAGTATTGGGAGAGGAAGTTCCAAGAGATGCAGAGGCAGAATTTGGCATTAGAGGAAGAGAATAGAGAATTGAAGACTAAGGTGACTGAGCTTGGAAGATCCCTACGTCGGCACCAAAACCATAATTCTGCGATCGAGTTAAAGGATCTAAAAAGCAAGGTTGATGATTTGGAAGTGGCATTGTATGATGATGAACTCCGGGTTGAGCAGCTCAAGGCGCAAGAAGATTATCTGAAGGGAGAACTACACCAGGCTGGATGACAGGTCAGAGAAAGGGATCATGTCATTGGTGAGGCCATAGCCCAGATTCGAGAGGTCGCTGAGTATGTGCAAGACTTGGCAATTCGAGCTGATGTATTGAGTCTGATGTATTCATCATCGTCGGATGTAGGACAAGAGTTAGCCCTTTCATTAGATAGAGTTAAAGCTTTGGGCCTTAGGGCGAAAGCGTATTTGTAATCCTCTTATATGTAAAGATATTCTTTTTCTAAATAAAATTTTCTAAATGAAGTTGAACCAGAGTCGATATCCTTTTTGCATTCATGCATTTACATCTCATAGCATTTCATCACATCATTTGCATTTAAAGTTATAGAAAGACCTTGATTAGTTACAGTTTACTTCAAAGGTAGAAAAGAAAATCTGGAAATCACACATCCTTACGGCACTCGTACTAAAACTAAGAGTATGGATCAAAGGTTCAAGCAATTACAAAAAGATATGCAAGATCAAATGCAAGAGCAGTTGGCCAAAATGCAGAATGAAATGAGGGAGCAAATGCTAGAGGCTCAGAGGAACATGATGGCTGAAATGGCTCAACTGCTGAGAACCACTGATAAAGGAAAAGCTCCCATAGCGATCACTGAAGAGGAGAATAAAGGTCTTCCTCCGGGTTTTACTCTGCCTCATTTGCCACTGCAAACCGAGGCACCTCCTAGAAGGCCATCTGTCACCGTGAGGCCTCAACATGGGCCAGTGGATGCTGGAATCCCTGTAAATTTCTCATCTGGGTTGGGAAATAATTTGGGTGATAGCTCGATCAACCCTATCACTCCTGATCTGGATTTAATGGAGAAGGAAAGAATGGCCACTGAATCCGCGAAACAATTAGAAGATCGTTGCAGGTGGTTAGAGGATAAATTTAGGGTTTTGGAAGGCGCTGGCAATCATTATGGGATTGATGCCAAAGACTTAAGTTTGGTCCCAGATTTGGTGCTTCCTCATAAATTTAAGATGCCAAAGTTTGAAAAGTACAATGAGACTACTTGCCCAGAGGCACACATAACAATGTTTTGTAGGAGAATGACTGGTTATGTGAACAACGATCAACTATTGATCCATTGCTTTTAGGATAGGCTAGTGGGAGCAGCGGCTAGGTGGTACAAGCGGTTGAGCCGTGCAAGAATCGGTTCATAGAGAAATCTTGCATAGGCTTTCATGCAACAGTATAACCATGTGACTGATATGACGCCAGATAGGATCACGCTTCAAAACATGGAGAAAAAGCCTAATGAAAGTTTTAGGCAATATGCACAACGATGGAGGGAGGTGGCAATGCAAGTACAACCACCATTGTTGGAAAAGGAGACCACCATGTTATTTATTAATACTTTGAAGTTGCCATTCATCACTCATATGATTGAAAGTACCACAAAAAGTTTCACGGATATAGTTATGGCGGTTGAGATGATTGAGAATGCCGTGAGGGGCGGTAAAATCGAGGGGGAAGTGGCTAAAAGATCGGCCCCAAGGAGAAAAGACAATGAGGTGAATAACATGAACAGTTTCAACTCTATGGCAATCATAGTTGGACAACCTAAAGCAGCTACAGGTGAGCAACAAAGTACTCAAAGACAGGAATCGAGTACAAGACAAAATTCAGAGAGAATGCAATTCACTTCTATCCCTGTGACATATCGTGAGCTTTATCAAAGCTTATACGATACACATGCCATTGCTCTGTTTCACTTGGAACCACTGCATCCACCGTTCCCCAAGTGGTATGATGCAAATGCTAAATGCGAATATCACGCGGGAATACCGGGGCATTCAATTGAAAATTGCACCGAATTTAAGAAGGTTGTGGAGAGGCTTATCAAGATGGGGGTTGTAAAATTCGACAGTACTACTAATACCGAAAATCCATTACCAGATCACGGCAATCAAGGAGTGAATGCCATCGATGAAACAAAGAAAGGAAAGATCAAGGAAGATGTTGCTGAGGTGAAGACACCCATGAAAATAATATGGGAGGAGATGGTGAAAAGGGGTATGTTGACCTCCAGAAAAGGTAGAAGAGGAATAGAGAATTATTGCGAATTCCATGGAGAGATGGGTCATATGATCCAAAACTGTGAGAAGTTCAAGGCCATGGTGTAAGGCCTTATGGTTAATAAAGAGCTACAAATTTTTTAGGGTAGTTCTGGCGAAAGACAAATATGTGTCATCCATAAACCCAATCCTTTCCCTTACAAAGATGACAAGAGGGTGCCATGGAGTTATGATTGCAGTATAACAATACCTGAGGGGGAGAGTATAGCCAGTGCATCTAGAGATGTGCAAAATGAAGGTTCCCATACGCGGAGTGGGAAACGTTATGATACGGGGGGCGGCAGAGTAGAGCCCACAAAGACAAAAGAAGTTGAGGTTGAGAGGGAGAAAGAAATTAAAGTACCCATTAATGAGCTAGTGAAGGAGGAAGAGGCTAAGGAGTTTCTAAAATTCCTTAAGCATAGCTAGTATAGCGTGGTCGAGCAGTTGCGTAAGCAGCCAGTACGTATATCAGTATTAGCCCCACTGCTGAGTTCTGAGGTGCATCGGAATGCATTATTGAAGGTGCTTAACGAAACATATGTCACTCACGACATATCCGTTAACAAATTGGATCGGTTGGCAAATAACATCAGTGCTGACAATTTTATCTATTTCAATGATGATGAAATTCCACCTGGGGGCATAGGGTCGACCAAAGCCTTGCACATCACTACTCAGTGTAAAGGATACACACTACCAAGTGTACTTGTGGATAATGAGTCTGCTTTGAACGTCCTGCTGTTATCCACCTTGAACAGATTACCTATTAACAGTGGTAAGAGCCTTTGATGGAACTGAAAGGAATGTGATGGGACGAATCGACATCCCTTTGGAAATTGGGCCAAATACATATGAAGTTGATTTCTTGGTGATGGATATGAAGCCCTCCTATAATTGCTTATTGGGGAGGCCATGGATACACTCGGCAGGAGCGGTGCCTTCTTCATTGCATCAAAAATTGAAGTTAGTGACAGATGGAAGCTTAATAACCATCAATATGGAGGAGGACATCATAGCAATGATCACCAACAAGGCCCCTTATGTTGAGGCAAATGAAGAGGCTATCGAGTGTTCTTTTCGCTCTTTAGAAATCATTAATGCCACCTTCATTTTGGAAGGAAGTGAGGTGCCGGCACCCAAAATGCCTAGAGCCACAAGGATGGCCCTACAAATGATGATGGGGAAGGGAGCATTGCCAGGAAAAGGGCTAGGAAGACAATTGCAATGAGGGGTTCAAACCCCAAAACTGAGTGAGAAGAAGGATCGCTTTAGTTTGGGTTTCAAGCCAGACCATAAGCACAGGAGGAAAGAAACTAAAAAACGCCAAGCGAGAAGAAAGGCGCGTTTGAATGGAAGAGAAGTGGAGTGAGAACCGATGGCATTCCCGCCTATATCCAAATCCTTTAAGTCAGGAGGATTGCTGATAGAGGAAAGTCATCAAGTTAATGCTGTACACAATGAGGGATCAGACCAAGGAAACCTCGAGGGCATTCACCCTTACGAACCAGGGAGCTCTCTGAATAATTAGACTGCAGAGGACCTTCTTGTAGTCTTTAGAAATTTTTCAGAGTAATTATCGAAACATGTTTGTTACTTTAGGGCCTAGGAGTAGTAAGATTACGTTTGTGAAAAGAGGCTTATGTTCATCTATTATTATTTAAATAAAACATAACTTTTATCAATTTAAACGAGTATTGTTTTTTTATCAACCAATATTCCTTTAAATTTTGGCAATTCTTCTTTTTTTATTCATAACACATAAACAATCATTCTTAGATTCATTCATTCTTTGTATATTCTTTCATACCCCCACAGGTCCCTAAATATCAATGATATGAGTACCGATACTGCAACTCCTGATTTCTCTTGCGAACAAGACATGTGTTTAGAGGAACCTCAGGATTTTAAAGATGTTCAAGATTATGATGTATCTCTTGATCTGTTAAGAATGGTAAAGCAGGAGGAGAAACAATTCATGCCACATGAGAAAGAGGCAATAGAGAATGTAGCCCTAGAAGAAGGGAAGGAGTTGAAAATTGGAACACTGATTACCGAGGATACAAGGCGTGATCTTGTTGAGTTACTTCGAGAGTTCAAGGATATCTTCGCCTAGTCATATCAGGATATGCCCGGGTTTAGTACCGATATTGTAGTACATCTTCTTCTGATAAGTCAGGATTGTAAGCCAGTCTAACAGAAGTTGCGAAGAATGAGGCCAAATATTATCCTGAAAATAAAGGATGAAGTTAAGAAGCAGTTCGATGCAGGATTCTTGTAAGAAGTGAAATACTCTTAATGGGTAGCTAACATTGTACCAGTTCCTAAGAAAGATGGGAAGGTACGAATGTGTGTTGATTACAGAGATTTAAATAAAGCTAGCCCCAAAGATAATTTCCCTCTGCCACACATAGACACTTTGGTGGACAATACAGCAGGATATTCGTTGTTTTCCTTCATGGATGGTTTCTCAGGATACAATCAGATAAAGATGCATCTAGAGGACATGGATAAAACCACCTTCATAACCTTATGGGGAACCTTTTGCTACAAAGTAATGCCGTTTGGACTAAAGAACGCAGGGGCAACATACTAACAGGCCATGGTAAACTTATTCCATGGCATGATGCATAAGGATATTGAGGTATACGTTGATGATATGATTGCCAAGTCGCGTACAGAAAAAGAACACATTGAGGTCTTAAGAAGATTGTTCTTGAGATTGAGGAAATTCCAGTTGAAGCTCAATCCAGCAAAGTGTACCTTCGGAGCCAGATCGGGAAAGTTATTAGGCTTTGTGGTCAGTAAAAAAATGAATTGAAATCGACTCAGATAAGGTTAGAGCCATACGAGAGCTACCTCCACCACGCACTCAGAAGGAAGTTCTAGGATTCCTAGGAAGGTTGAATTACATCACTCGGTTCATTTCACAACTGACCGAGAAATGCGATCCTATCTTTCGTCCCCTTAGAAAGCACAATCAGGGTACTTAGGATAAGGAGTGCCAGAATGCTTTTGAAAAGGTCAAGCAGTATTTGTTAAATGCTCCGGTATTATCTCCACCAAGCCCAGATAAACCGTTGATACTGTACTTGTCAGTGTTCAGTAATTCCATGGGATGTGTGATTGGCCAGCATGACGAGTCAGGGAAAAAGGAGAAGGCAATTTATTATCTCAGTAAGAAATTCACTGACTGTGAAATGAGATATTCACCGATCGAAAAGTTGTGTTGTGCACTGATTTGGACAACTCGGAGGTTAAGACAGTACATGCTATATCATACCACTTGGCTCATTTCAAAACTTGATCCATTGAAATACATGATGGACTCAATGGTTCTAAATGGGAGAATGGCAAGATGGTAAATTTTACTTTCAGAATTTGATATAGTCTACATAAGTCAGAAGGCCATAAAAGGAAGTACGGTAGCAGACTTTTTGGCCAGTAAGGCTTTAGAGGATTATGAGCCATTGAACTTTGATTTTCTAAATGAGGAGTTAATGTGCATAGCAATGACCGAGGATTCTCCTTCGAAGTCAAATTTTGATGGGGCTTCTAATGCAGTCGGAAATGGAATTGGGGCAGTCTTGGTATCCCCGAATGGCGATCATTACCCTTTCACATGCAAGTTGGACTTTGATTGCACGAACAATATGGCTGAGTATGAAGCATGCATCATGGGACTTCAAGTAGCTATAGAGCGAGGTGTAAAAACCCTAGAAGTATATGGAGATTCTGCGTTGGTAGTTTATCAGATTAGAGGTGAATGGGAGACAAAGGACCCTAAATTGATCAATTATCGAAAGGTAGTTTTGGGGTTACTTGAGGAGTTTGATGACATCACCTTCAATTATCTCCCACGAGACGAAAATCAGATGGCAGATGCTTTAGCAACCTTAGCCTTAATGATCAGGGCAAATAAAGAGGAAGAGATAAAACCAATTCAAATGAGTGTTTACGAGGCTCCAGCTCATTGTTGTAACATTGAGAAGAAAGGAAATGACAGTAACCCCTGGTATTAAGATATATTGCGATATGTGAGAGATCATAAATACCCTGTACAAGAGATGGAAAGACCAAGTACTTTTGAGATGTGTCGATGCTGTGGAAGCTGCTAATTTTAGAAGAGGTTCATGAAGGTGTATGTGGGACACATGCAAATGGGTTCATGATGGCAAGGCAAATCATGAGGTTTGGCTATTATTGGGCCACAATGGAAGGGGACTGTATCAACTACACCAAGAAATGCCATAAATGTCATATTTATGGGGATAAAATTCATGTACCACCTTCACATTTACATGTTATGACTTCTCCATGGCCCTTTTCTATGTGGGGCATGGATGTCATTGGACTAATATCACCGAAAGCTTCGAATGGACATTGATTTATCTTCGTGGTAATTGATTACTTTACAAAATGGGTAGAGGCTGCTTCTTATGCGAATGTTACTAAGTCAGCTGTGAGTCGATTCTTGAAGAAGGAGATCATTTGTCGGTATGGAATGCCTGAGAAGATCATATCCAACAATGCATTGAATTTGAACAATAAAACGATAGCAGAGGTTTGCGACCAGTTCAAAATCAAACATCACAATTCTTCTCCCTATCGTCCAAAAATGAATGGGGCAGTAGAAGCTGCCAACAAGAATATTAAGAAAATAGTGGGGAAGATGACTGAAACCTATAGAGATTGGCATGAGAAGTTGCCATTTGCACTCCTAGCCTATCGAACATCTGTTAGAACCTCTACTGGGGCAACTCCATTCTTGCTAGTTTATGGGATGGAAGCAGTGTTACCTATTGAAGTAGAAATACATTCTCTTCAAATTTTAACGGAGGTAAAGTTAGATTAAGCTGAGTGGGTTCAATCCCTGTATGACCGGTTGAACTTGATTGAGGAAAATAGGCTAAAAGCCATTCGACATGGTCAGATGTATCAGAAGCGAATGATGCCAGCTTATAACAAGAAAGTTCGACCAAGAGAATTCCAAGAGGGAGACCTTGTACTGAAAAAGATCCTTCCTATTCAAAAGGATTTTAGAGGAAAATGGATGTCGAATTGGGAAGGGTCGTATGTCGTGAAGAAAGCTTTTTCCGGTGGTGCATTGATCTTAGCTGAAATGGATGGGAAAAGTTTACCCAATCCAGTGAATTCAGACTCAGTTAAAAAATACTTTGTCTAAAGAAAAAGAGAATCTAAGGTGAAAACCCGCAAAAGGGTGCCTTGAGATTTAAAAAAAAAAACGGAGAGGCCAAGGTGAAAACCCGCAAAGGGCACCTTGTGACCAAAGGGGTTTTGAGTTGAAAACCCGAAAGGGTAACTCAAATTTTGAAGAGTACACAATGATCTTGCTACAAAGAGCGAAGAATGCTGCAAACTGGGGCATCAACAGAGTACTTGGGATCTTTTAAACACGTGTTGAACTAAAAAAAGACTTCATGGAGCTGATGTATAGGCACTCAATTGGCGATATCTAGAGGATCTAACTTCTATCTCGTTTGCTATCTTTAGATTCTATTTCTTCTAGAAGATAGGCTAGCAGATTAATTCCCTTTTGTATCTTTTTGATAATTCATTCAAATCCAATTATTCTTAAAAGTTTATTCGTCTTTCACTATTCTTTAAGTATGTTGCATTGAAATAATGATAGATGAACTAAATATATTTACAAATAAAGTTTTGCGCATTACTCTGAAATTTCTAAATAACACAAGAAACTAAAACAGGACAATTGCTCGAGAAATTTATGTAAGAAACGGATGAAAGAACTCGAGGAATTCCTTTCTTCCAGTCCAAAAGGAAAATAGACAAAGCCAATAATTCAGTTCTTACAGACATCCTCAGTGAATCGTAGCATTGGAGGACAGCTTACAGGCTGAGCATGAATGAAACTTTGAGAAAAGAAAGGACAAATGAAGGAATGAATGATGACGTCTAGGATAAGGGTCATATTCACGACATTTTGTATCATAACATGTTTAATTAGGAACATTCGACTCACTTCGAGCATAGCATCCTAAATTATCAGGCATAATTATTCTATAGGTTATCGAAGACAGCGCGCTTTAAACCCCAAAACAGTAGGGTAATAGGCCGCAGCATAGCAAATCTGACCTTCATCGGGGCAGATCCAAGATGACAGATCTTATCTCTCTGTATTCGGCGGGGAGCAGATCGAAGATATAGCTGATTTGGCTTTCACGTGTTTACGATGAAGTAAAATCTAAGATGATTGTTGTCTTTGTATTGTTAAAGAACAAATCGAAGTCTGGCATCTCCACTTCAATGGAGAGTAGATACATAGCAGATCTGACTTTTAGGTGATTAGACTGAAGCAAGATCCAAGATGATTTGGCATCCTTGTGCTTATAAGGAACAAATCGAAGACATAGCTAATTTGGCTTTCACGTGTTTACGATGAAGCAAATCTAAGATGATTTGGCATTTCTGTATTGGCGGAGAGCAAATCGAAGTCTGGCATCTCCACTTCGACGGAGGGCAGACACATAGCAGATCTGGCCTTCAAATGATTAGACTAAAGCAAGATCCAAGATGATTTGGCATCCTTGTGCTTATAAGGAACAAATCGAAGACATAGCTGATTTGGCTTTCACGTGTTTACGATGAAGCAAATCTAAGATGATTCGGCATCTCTGTATTGGCGGAGAGCAAATCGAAGTCTGGCATCTCCACTTCGACGAAGGGCAGACATATAGCAGATCTGGCCTTCAGATGATTAGACTGAAGCAAGATCCAAGATGATTTAGCATCCTTATGCTTACAAGGAACAAATCGAAGACATAGTAGATTTGGCCTTCAAATGATTAGACTGAAGCAAGATCCAAATGATTTGGCGTTTTTGTGAGCAGATCGAAGATATCAACATGACAGCCAGAAGCAGATTGAAGATCATGATTTGATAAGATTGGTCAAATTTGGTCTTTCTAAATCTTTGCTCAATTCCCATTACACAGCAATGAGCAAAGAGGGGCAGATGTAAGAGCCCAAATTTGACCGGGCTAAAAACCAAATAAAGAGGGATAAATAAATAGACTATTGTTTATTTAACAGTCCAAGTCCATGTTACAAAGCCCAAACAGTGGGCCCAAAAATCAAATATTTCAGACCCATTAAACCTAAAGCTACCCAGTGGACCCACTTAGCCCAAATACAAAAGCCTATACCCGGTTACAACCACTCAGCAAACCCAGACCTAAATAGACCCAGGACTAAAGTGGCCCAACTGGCCCAATTCATTACACCAAGGCAAGAAACCCTAGGGTTTCTGCCTATTCCTTCTGGCGCGGCAATGTCTTCTAGAAGTTTTGGGGAGCGTCTGTCCAGTTCCCCGAATCAAGACAGTCATCAATGCTCTGTCTTATCAGCACTGTGACCCCTCAACTTCGCCACCATGCATCGCGCCACCATCAGCGCGCGAATCACGTCGGAATCATCATGCGCCACAATCCAGTACTAGCCCCATCAGCGCGTAGTCATGGGTGCTTGAACGGAATCTTCGTGATTCACCTGCAAAAGAAAAGAAAACACAGCAGATACGAAAAACAGAAAAAGGAAACTAAAATAAAAAGATTTAAGCAAATCACAGTCAAAGATATGGTGGATACAACAGACAAGAAATGGAAAGCAATCTTCGATTTCTTTCCCAATTTATGTAATAACAGTAGTGGCTATAAAAGCCCAAATGAAAACTATGTAAGGAGACCGGATTTTGGAGAGAATAGAAATATACTTACATATTCGATTCAGAGAAATACAAACAGTTTCTAAGAGGTGATTTAATCGTGTGCCTTGTTCTTATTTTAGCATGCATATATAAATCGTTCTAAGTAAAAATTGTTGAGGTTTTTTAAAAAAAAGAAAGAGGTTACCTGTGACTTACCGAGGAAAGCGAAGGCTTTTAGCCTTTTGAACCTCCGTGTACGACGGTGCGTGAGTGTGTGTAGGACCAATGGTCGAAGCGTGGCCTACAGAGGCCAGACCCCGGGGTTCCTTTCCTCCCTTTCTCTTTCAGAGATTCTCTCTGAGTTTTTTTTAACACAGGTTTCTAAATGATTTTTTAAAGTGAAATTTGGCTTATATAGCCCAAGAGAAACGACGCCGTTTTAGCTTAATCTGATAGGTTTAAAACGACAACGTTTTAAGACCCTAGGATCCGCGCGTTGACCCGATTACCCGGGGAGGATCCGTGCATTTTTAAAGATTGGGTTAATTACCCAATTGGTCCTTCCACCTTTTTTGCGTTTATAATTATTTTTCATTCTATTTCTAATTTAGTCCTAATGAATTAATTTTATTTCAATTTAGTCCCAACAGAAAGCATTCTAAGGCTTATAACGAAACGCTACCGTTTTGGGAATAGGGCAATTTGCCCAATGAGTCCCTTTTGTTTTACGCGCGTTTTAAATTGGGCCTTAATTCAGTTTTATTTCTTTTAAATTCGTCCCGTAATTTTGCTAAACTTTAAATTTAGCCTTATATTCATTTTTTATTCTATATATATATTTTTTATATGTAGATATTGTTTTATTTTTTAACCTTACTTTTATATTATACACTATAAGATTATTTTATCATATATATATTATTATTATTTATCGTATATTATTTTTTCACAAATTATTATTATTATTTTCCATCATTATTTTTATATATTATTATTATATTTTACTTGTATTATATATTTATTAATTATTTATATATATTGTCCTTACATATATACTTTCGTTATTTTATATCATATCTATTATAATTCTTATTTCCTATATATTTAACTTATATTTTATTATATAACATTTATTATATTATATTTTATTCTATATTACTTATTATTTTTTATATATGTTATGTATATTATATGTTATCTATTATATTATTTATTATTCATTATATCATTTAAAATTTTAAAATTTGTAAATTGAATTATATTTTTAACTCATATTATACATATATTAAGTTATTAATTACTTATTTGTTATGTATTATTTACTTTAAAATGATTTTTTTATAATATGTGTTATTTTATAAATTCTTTTACATACTTTTATTTTATATGTTTTTAAACCCCATATATCTTATATATAATTATTATTCTTTTATAAATATTTTGTTATTATGTTTTATATATTGTACAGTAAATATTATTTTAAAATTATTATTAAATATTATGTCTTTATTTGTGATATATGTATATTTTGTTAACAATAACTCGTTTCATTTTTTTATATTGCACATATCATGTGTTATTTTATATTTATTATTTGATATTACATTTCATGAACATGTATATTGATATTGTATTACTTTGTTGTATATTATGCATTATTTTTAAATTATTACTTTGAATGTTTGTATGTTTTGTTTATTCATTTTCAATATATATTATATATTTCTTTGTATGTATTTGCTATATATATTACTTTTATATGTATTTAATGCACGATCTTTATATTATTGCCAGCATTTTGTTTAAGCGCATGTATTATTTACCAACTACAATAATATGTTACTATGTATAATTTATAATACAATACAATTTCCTACGCATCATTTTTTAAAAAATAAAGCTCCAAAGTTTTCAAAAAATATAAAGGCAATGCTTGGTGTTTGGAAATTTCGAGAAAGTAGTGCCCTAACTTATTGGGTTGCGACCTTCTCGTTGAGTTCGAACAATCAAGTACCCTTCTAAGTTTTTAACGGTTTTCAAAATGTGAACAACTGTCTTGGAATTGCAAAGCAATATGTCCTAACTTACTGGAGTAGCGTTTTGTTGTTTCGAGATAGGGATTTCTAAAAAGCTAACTTAGTGTCAATATTTTGATACAAGTGAACCTTAATTTTCAAAATCGAAATATTTTAAAAAGGATTGCATCTTAAAATTTTCAAAATTTCCTACATTGGAGACACTTGATAATCAATTAGGTACCAATTCATGGGTGTTACGAGGGTGCTAACCCTTCCTTGTACGTAACCGACTCCCGAATCCGTTTTCTCGACTTTCGTAGACCAAAATTAATGTTTTAAAACAAAACACTTTATAAGGTGATCCAATCACACCTAAAAAGATTGGTGACGACTCCCGTTTTCGTTTTTTCTTAAAGTCGATCCCCATTTTCCAAAATTCGATTTAAAAATGGTTTCAACAAAGATAATTGTAATTTTTACAATATTTACTTTCTCTTTCTTATTAAACCATCGATCCTTAAAAATTATTAAAGTATAAATTTTTAAATATAATTAATTCGTATACTTAATTAAAAGAAAAATTACTTTTTAATTTTTTTATAAATAAAATAAAGGATTAGATAAAAATATTCATAATTGCGTTATCTAAAGAAAAAATTTCTTTCAAAATCTCTTTAATCTCTATCTAAATTCCTCAAACATATGTAATATTTTATCACTTGATAGAATTATTTTTACTAAAGCATCTATTATCAAATTAGTCTCTTTAAGAACGTAATGCAAAGACCATTTCCTTTCTTATGTTAGGATTTATTGAATTCTTTTTATTAAAGTGCTGTTTAATTATTCTATAGGGTAATATTGACAAGTTACTACAATAGTTGTATAAAAATGTCTAAATATTAAAATAAAAACGACTTTTCAGATCATTACACATAGTAATAACTTATTATTATTTCCTAAAATAGGAATTATAACAACTTTTCAAGACTTGTTTTTATAAATTCTTTTTGTTCATTTGGAAGAATATTAGTAATTAATTCATCTTTATTTTAAATAATTTATCTATACTTTTCTATAATACAAAATATTATAATTCTATTTATTATTATTGTTCCAATATTAATATTATTAAAATGTTAAAAAGTTCAGTTGATGCATTGTAGGGATAACAAAACTAGTTTCTATTCAAACCAAATTAACCGACAATGCTAAATTGGTTCACCATTGAAATTAATAATATAGGTCAATTAGTTTTTTTTTTATTATGAAAATTCGATTATCAACGGTTAATTAATCATATTAACAATAAATATTATATACACTCAAAGATATATTAACTGAATGGATTGACCTAATGGATCAAATAAGATAATATAATATATCTAATAATAAGATAAATAATTTTATATTTCGATAATGTAATCTTACATTTCATGAACCAAATACACTATAATAATATTTTATATCTAAATTTACTAATTATTATATATTTATTAAATTCATAATGATTTATTTATAAATCAGTATGATTGATGCGACAAATTTTAACAGCAAAATTACTAATAATGTCAATGCTAAACTCAATTTTTTGAATTAAAATATATAATATTAAATGTTTTTTACAAAACTAAATCTCAAATTTCTTTCAAAGAATAAATCTAAGACTATTTAACTTGCCTATATCATTAATTAACCTCATTCCATAAGTTTTTATCATTGGATTTCATTTCTATTAATATCAAGAGTTTAATTAATTTGATGTTATCCATCAATTAAATCTTAAATTAATTGTGAAATTACTAAAAAATTATTTATTTTACAAAACAATAAATATTATTTTAATAATTTTTTTAAAAAAATGCATTCAAAATCATGAGATTTGAATTCCAAATATAATGATTCTTTTTTGTAGTTGTCGTGTCCATTTTCGTGGTTACCCCCCTAATATTACTGTTTTTAAGATTTTAACTTGTGTCTCCCTTTAAAAATACAATATATCATTTATTGATAAAATATTATTTGACAATCAAACACAAAATCAAAATCATGATTTCACTATTTTAACCAAAATTATAATTTATTTTTTATAAATTTAATACATTAATATAATTTAATTTTAAATTAAATGTTTAACGTAATAATAACTAAATCAAATTTCTTATGTTCGTTTTGCGACTTAGGGTTAGTTTGGCAATATTTTTAAAAAATGCTATAGAAAAAGTACTTTTAAGATGTACTTTTGAAAAGTTTAGTTTAAAATTTGAATGTTTAGTATTGCTGTCAAAAAGTGCTTTTGAGGAATAAATTATCCATTTTAGATATGTTATTATCAAGTAACAAATATATATTTAAATAAAATTTAAATTAATTAATATAATTATATTTTAGTAAGAATATAAAAAAATTATTATAAGTTCTTGTTAATATTTTAATATATGAAATATAAATTTTAAATATTTTTAAGTAATAAATATTAATTACTTATAAAATTTAATTAGAATATATAAATTATATTTTAAATATTTAAGTATAACCATTAAATATTTGTAATTAGTATTTTAAAAAATATTTTTTTTTATTTTTAATTAATAATTTTAACATATTTGTAATTAAATATCAAGAAAAAAAGAAAAATACTATATTATTGAAAAAGTAAAAAAATAATTAAACATTAAAAGTACTTTTAGGAGAAGAAAAATTAAAAATTTTAACTTCTCCTAACATTTTTAAAAAACAAAAAATTTTAGCTAAAATAACTTATTTTAACTTATTTTATATAATTTTTTTCAAAAATATTTTTAGAACCAAAAGTGTATTTTTTAAAGCACGGAACAGGCACTTGACCCTTGTGGCAGCATTGAGAAACAGCTACCGGCTTTCAATTATTTAATATGTGGATCCAAACTTTGAATTTCCCAAAATACATTTATATTTTTTAAAAAATGGGAAATTGGTTCTTATTTTAGTTTCTCAATAAATGTTCTTCTTCTTAGGGAAAACAATGAAGCTTGCAGGCATATTTCATGTCATATTTCACATCCAAAAAAAAGTAAAAACATACTCTACATATCATATAATATAAATATACTAAAAGAAACGTAGGTTATAATGATGAGTCGGTTAGGAGGTTGTAGCTACACCAAACATAGCCTGTGCCACTCAAATCTCTGCCATTAAAAATAAAATAAAAAACCCACTCAAATCACAACAATATCAAATATCAACAAATATTTAGTTTACTCCCCAAAATTTGTTCAAAACCTTATTTTAATTTTATGTTTTTTTTAAATTTAAATTTTTATGTTTTTAAATTATTAAAAATTATAAATTTTTTTTTTAAATTTTTAAAAAATTAATTAATTACTGACCTGTTACATGGATGTTATATCTGTAAAATTAAGACGTTAAATTTTTTAAAATAAAATAAAAATAATTTTTTTTAAAAATAAATTATTATGCGAAAATGTTTTAAATTTTATATAATAAAGTAAATCATATAGACTGAGTTATCAACCTAATACGGATACATAACCTACTCCATTTTTTTTCCCTCCCTTTATTTATTCTTTTATGTTTTGGTTGTGAAATAAATAAGAGAAAAAGTGAATCAAATTATTTTTTTTAAAAAAAGAGGGTGCATGTTACTGAGGCAGTGAAGTCCAGTAAGTACAAAATTTACAGTACTCACGTCTCTCTCAATTTCTGCACACTCTCTTCCTGACACCCGTATCACCCACCTGATTTTTTCTGTTTCAGTTTTTATTTTATTTTGTTTTATAGGAACAAAAAGGAAAATGGAGAGTCTTTTGGACTTTTACTTTGTTTATTTGTTTATATACAAAATTAAAGTATCGTTTCTTTCAAAAGTTGTGTTTGTGGACTGAGAAAAAGGGAGGGACTCTGTTATGAACCCAAGAAAGGAAGCTTGGCAGCACAGAGTGACAAGGTTTTCTTTTTCTTTTTTGTGTGTTTTGGTTTGAGACCCAAAATATAAAACCAGAGAAAATGTTCATCTTTAACTAGTATTACTATTATTGAGTCATGAAAATGAGTCTTTCTCTTCTCCTCTTCTTCTTCTTCCTTTATTCTGCTACTGTTTCTTTTTCATATGAGCCTCGTAACCATGAAGGTAAGGAACATGTTTTAAAGTAATTTTTGTCCTTTTTTTCTTTCATATGGGGTTTGATATTTTCTCCTTTTTTTTTTGTTTCCTGGTGGGGTTGTAGTGGAAGCATTGATAAGTATAAGGAGAGAATTGAATGATCCACATGGGGTGTTAAATAACTGGGATGAAGACTCTGTCGATCCTTGTAGCTGGGCAATGATCACTTGTTCTTCTGAAAACCTTGTTATTGGCCTGTTAGTCTCTCTTCCCTTTTTTTTTCCTGCTTGCTTGTTTCGAAAGCATCGTACAAGTAAGCTAAAATGTTTTAGCTGTTTCATCATTTTAACGGGCTTATTTTTTCTCAGGGGAGCACCAAGTCAGTCCTTATCAGGAACTTTGTCCGGGACGATAGGAAATCTCACCAATCTTCGCCAAGTGTAAGAAGACATGACATTTTTAAGCAATGTTTAAGTTTGTGTTTTGTTTTTATGTTGTAAATTGCTGGTGTGATTTTGAAGGTTGCTGCAAAACAATAACATATCTGGTAAAATCCCACCCGAGCTTGGAACTCTTCCCAAACTGCAGACTTTGGATCTATCCAACAACCGTTTTTCCAGTGAAATTCCAGGGTCATTTGGACAGTTAAATAGTTTGCAATACCTGTAAGTTCCTTTTCACTTACTTGTTTCCTGTTCATATGCTAAGGATAGTAGAGTTGAAAGGAAGGAAAACAGAAGTTTATATGTTTTAGTATTTGAAATTCTGTTTGTTTTGGCCTGTAATGAGAGCAGGCGGCTGAACAACAATAGCTTGTCTGGGCCTTTTCCTGCATCTTTAGCAAAAATCCCTCAACTTGCTTTCTTGTGAGTGTGAATTTCTTTCTTTTCCCATCTCTTTCTCTAACATGTTCACCTGAACCCTGCTTTTGATTTTCAGAATCTGATAATTGGTGTTTCAGGGACTTCTCCTATAACAATCTTAGTGGACCTGTACCCAAGTTCCCTGCTAGAACTTTCAAGTATGATTTATTTGCTATAGCTCTCTGGTCAATTATTATAATTTAGTTTTAATTTTTCCTATTGGTACGTGGATTGTAGCATTGTGGGAAATCCATTGATTTGTGGAAGCAGCTCAACTGAAGTTTGCTCTGGATCTGTCAATGCTGATCCCCTTTCATTTTCCCTGGGTTCATCAAATGGTATCAATCCCTCCTTGTAACTCTCCACAGCTCTTTATCCTCTCCTTATTTATTGTTTATGTATGTTTCTTTTTTTGCCTCATCAATCAGGGGAACAAAAATCCAACAAGTTAGCTATTGCACTTGGAATCAGCCTCAGTTTTGCCACTCTCATACTCCTCTCATTTGCCCTACTTTGGCACAGAAACAAACGAAAAAGGCTAACGATTCTGAATATTAGTGGTTGGTGACAACAACTAACTAAATGTCGAAAGTTTTCTTTTATATGTTTATTTAATACGATTTAATGTTGTCACACGTATATTGCAGACAAACAAGAAGAAGGCCTCATAAGCCTAGGTAACCTGAGAAACTTCACTTTCAGGGAACTCCAGCTTGCTACAGATAACTTCAGCTCCAAGAACATTCTAGGCACCGGAGGTTTTGGCAATGTCTACAAGGGAAAGTTAGGAGATGATACTCTTGTGGCAGTGAAGCGGCTAAAAGACTTGACGGGAAGTTTTGGGGAATCACAATTCAGGACTGAGTTGGAGATGATCAGCTTGGCAGTTCACCGCAATCTGCTTCGTTTAATTGGATATTGTGCTACTTCTAATGAGAGACTTCTTGTTTACCCTTACATGTCTAATGGCAGTGTGGCATCCAGGCTCAGAGGTTGGTCCTAGCTTTACTTTGCTAAAACTTCTTTCATTCAATTCTCATGCTGGACAATTTGATTACCTATTTTGTTTGTCAAATAGCTGCACAATCTGATTATTATGACCCAGTCTGTGGATCCCGTTCATGTTTGGAGTAATTATTCCTTTTTTTAATAATAATAATTTACTGTTCAAAATAGTTTCTAGCTGACAATAGTCTTCATTGTATGTTTTCCTAACTCTTGTAGGAATTCATTTTTACAATCCTCCTTCATAAGCTACTACTGTATTTCATTTCTTTTCAGTGGGGCTGAATATGAAATGATAAATACCGAGAGGGAGGACCCATTATCTGCATCATCTAATTCCTATTTTTTACAAATGTTTACCAAGTTAGCTTTTTCAGGTGTTATGGCTACTATAGTTATTGGTTTACAGACTACAACGGATTAGTAGAATAAGTTATAGTCTAAGACTGGACATTACAAGCTACTATATTGTCCCCTCGCCAAAAATCCAAACAATTCTTAAGCATAATGTAGTATTAAATTTGAAAATGATTTCTTGACTGTAATTTAGCATACCTTGTAAATGAGTTGGGTTTGGCAGGAAAACCAGCTCTAGACTGGAATACGAGGAAGAGGATTGCAATTGGAGCTGCGAGGGGACTTCTTTATTTACATGAGCAATGTGATCCAAAAATAATCCACAGAGACGTGAAGGCAGCTAATGTTCTTCTGGATGATTATTGTGAAGCCATTGTTGGTGACTTTGGCCTTGCAAAGCTCCTTGATCATGCTGATTCCCATGTCACCACTGCTGTCCGTGGCACTGTTGGGCACATTGCACCAGAGTACCTTTCAACTGGCCAGTCTTCAGAGAAAACTGATGTGTTTGGGTTTGGAATTCTCTTGATAGAGCTCATAACGGGAATGAGGGCTTTGGAGCTCGGAAAAACAGTTAGCCAGAAAGGAGCAATGCTTGAGTGGGTTAGTTTTCTCGGAAACTATAGTAATCTTAAACTCTTGCTTCCTATTAGTATTAACTCGGTTGTTTTGCATGATCACCAATTTCATAGGCATGCTAGATTTTCAAAGAAACTTGGTATTGATCAGTGGATTTCTATCTAAATGCATTTGACTACATTACCTTTTTATGCTAATAGGTTGAAATCGGTTTTTGAAGCATAAAAAGAGAGATGAAGTAAGCTGATGAACATTTGGAATATTGTTGTTACAGGTGAAGAAAATACAAAAAGAGAAGAAAGAGGAAGTATTGGTGGACAGAGAGCTAGGGAACGACTATGACAGGATTGAAGTGGGGGAGATGCTCCAAGTGGCTTTGCTATGCACTCAGTACCTTCCAGCCCACCGCCCAAAAATGTCCGAGGTGGTCCGGATGCTTGAAGGTGATGGGCTTGCTGAGAAATGGGCAGCATCTCATGATCATAGCAATTCCACCATGAACCACTTTCCTAGCAACAAAAGTAAGGCGCCCCCTACCACTGGATCAAAACATGATGAAAAAAGTTATGATGATGAATCAAGCAACAAGTTGGGCACAGGAATGGATGATGATGATGAACATTCTTTGGATTCCTATGCCATGGAACTGTCTGGTCCAAGATAACAAGAAGGGAAAAAGAGGTGAAAGTGAAATATATAGAGAGGATGAATTCTTTATTAAATTCTTTAATCCACCCAAGTTTGAAGAGGAAGAAATAGGTGTAGGGCAATGTTATGCTTAAAAACTTTGATGGTAAGGATTATATATGTTCTGGGATTGTAATGTAAATAGCCCGTACCATGTTTTATTTTACTTATTTTTGGCATTGAATCTTAACTTATTCTGCCAAATAGGGGGGTTTAGATAAGGGGATAAGACCACTACAGGTAAAAACAGCATCAGATGCCTCTGCTACCAAGTCCGGGCCAGGGACAGGTACAGGCTCAAACTCAGTGTGAGTTTGACGGTTGACTTTTTTTTTTTTTCCCTTTGGAGAAAAAATAATGAAAGGAAAATTGGCATTATTGGTATTTGAGATATTATTTTGGCCTTGTCTGAGAAAGTGAAAGGATAATTGTCAAAGGTGAGTGAGAGGATGAGGTGGGGATGTCTTTGCAGTGTCATGCGCTTGTTGTTGGCCCTTTGCCTCTTTCTCCCGTTTTGGTTCTTCAAAGTTGAATGTTGGTTAAATTAACCAACTTTGTTATTAGTTCCTTTTCTTTGGAAAAGATTTTTTTTTTTATATTTATTTGATCAGATTTAGTCTTTTACTTTTGATTTAAACCGTAATAGTTAAATTTATTTAAATTTAATTATTAATTGTAAATTTGGTTTATATTTTTAAATGGATCATCCAAATATTTAGATTTTAAGATTTTTGAAATTTTAATATTGGTTGAAATGATAATCATTAATTTATTAATTAGATTTTTAATGAGGATGAAAATGTTAACATGGCATGTGTTTGTCAATGACTAAAAATGTTGGGAATTTTAATAGAAGAATTTAACCTTTAATGTTAGTCCAAAATGCTTCGAAATTAAAACTTAAAACTTGCTTGGAGATTCTGGCATATGATTTTTTTATTTGGATTTTAAACATTATTTTAAGTTAGAAATTTTAAAAATTTAAAATTATTAAGATTTTGAAATGTAAGAGTAATATTAGTACTTTAGTTTTACTTGAATCAAAATGAATAAATAATGAAAATTAGTGAATCAAATTCTTAAGTTCTTTAATATATTATTCAAGTAATATTTGAATTATATTTCTTTAGGTTTAAGCATATAAGAGTATCTATACTATTTTAAAATTTAAAATTTAATCTCTGTATCTTTTTTATTCAAAAACCTTGGTCACTTTACTTAAATTTGTAGTTAGAGTTGTTAATGTGACAATTATAAACAAAAGGCAAAATAATTCTTTTAGCTTCTAACATTTATAATTTTTGTTAATTTGGTCATTTCTCTTTGAAAAAATGTATAAAAAAAATTAAAACTTTTAAAAGTTCATAAAAACTTTTTAATTATTTTTCTAATTTTGCTAATAATTTGTGATTTTGTTGAAAAAGCAACAGACAGCTTCAAAGAGATGAGGAAATTTAAAGGCAAAAGCTGAGAAGAAAGAGCTTTGCCCACATGAATCTTTGACTCTCCCACAAAACAATTGTCACAGTTTTTTATTTTGTTATTTTTTACATTGTTGAAGGATATATATATATATACTATTTCGTGCTATGCATGGGTTTGCTGTATATATCTATTAGAATATATTTATTTATTAATTAAAAATAATTTTTAAAAGACAAATAAAATGATTAAAAATAAAATTAATATATAATGATATAGTTTTTAGTATTCATGAATGATATTATAATGATAGTAAAAATCATCTATGATATTGCAGATTTATACATGATTGTAAAAATCATATAAGATATTGCACATATATAATTTGAATGCAACATTTTAGTAGGTTATTTCCAAACCAATACCACCTTCCTTAATGGACGAGTAACTTTCATAATGGTATGTAATTGGAGAGAACTCAGCCACGATATTATAATGGAATGATTTCGTGACGAAATAAGTTTTATAATTAATAAACGAAAAGCTGAAACTTAATTATATATCATTTGAGCCCTAATTACATATGTCCAATCGGTCTTTTCGCTAACTCGTTGAAATAAAAAATGAGTTGCATGATAAATCAAATAAACAAAAATTGATAGAAATGATAATATTAGAGAAATATGTTACATTCGAAAATGAATGTGGTTTCTCACGTAGTATGAAAATGACCTGAAAATTAATTTAGATTTTTAAATTATTATTTAATTAATTAAAATTCGAGAATGGAAATAAATTTATTGGTCATTGTGAATCCATTTAATATAGAAATTAAATATATTTTCTTATGGATTCTTTTATAGTAAAGTTGTCATGATTTTAAAGGAATTAGAATTATAATGAAAAAATCATTTAATTAGAAAATTAAATAATATCTATTTTGAGAAATAAAAAAAAACATGTATTAGATTGGATTAAATTATAAAATGTTTAGTTAAAAGTTTAGGAAGCACATATAATTGGACTCAATACAAGAAAGGCTCGAATCTTCATCCTAATACATATGAGGGGAAACACAACCTATTAGCCCCTCTCTTTTCTAGTTCAACTAAGGGATTGTTTTTCTATTAAATAAGCATTAACAGCACGTTTGGTTCGCTGTATTGGATTAGAGGTGTATTGGATTGGATTAGAGGTGTAATGGAATAGAGTGTAATAGCAAATCAACTGTTTGGTTGAATGTAATGGAATAGAGGCGTAATAGTAAAACTGTGTTTGGTTGAATGTAATAGAGGTGTAATAGCATAATGGAGAAAACTAAAATGACCAGAATACCCTTAGCATAAATTTGTTTTGGTAAATGATTATTGTTATTGTTATTTAAATTTTAATAAGATTATTTATTATCAAAAATAAATAATTTAATCATATTTAAACATAATTATTATTTAATATATTTTAATTAAAATATATAATTTAATAAAATTCTTAATAATTAGCAGAAATTTGTTTTGGTAAATTATTTTATTTAAATTTTAATAAGATTAATATCAATAATAAATAATTTAATCATATTTAAACATAATTATTATAAATATATTTTAATTAAAATATATAATTTAATAAAATTCTTAATAATTAATATTCTTATATGAATTTACTCAAACCATATTATTAAATATGATACTGTAAAATATAAAATAACATAATTATTATTAAATATAATATAATTAAAATATATTATTTAATAAAATTCTTAATAATTAATATTCTTATATGAATTTACTCAAATTATAATATATGATTATAACTAATATGATTTAATTAAATATATGATTTAATAAAATTTAAAATTATTATAACTAATATGATTATAGTTTATGAATTTGTATAATTTAAAATAATAATTATTACATATAATTTAATAATAATATATAATTTCATAAAATTCTTGATAATAAAAATTTTCTTATATGAATTTATACAATTTAAAATAATTAATATTAATATAATTATATAGTGATATATAATTCCATAAAATTCTTAATAATAAAATGTTCTTATATGAATTTACTAAAATCAATATATAACTTGAGAATTATATTATGCATAAACATAATTAACTTATATTAAGAAAAGGTTAGATGAAAATGAAATTGTACATTAAAATCCATATGTTATATAGTTTTACAACATCAAAAAGTTTGAACATTGATATTTAATGGTAAGAAAGAAATCTCCTAACCCATTCCAATCGGGCAACTGAAGGTAAACTAAAGAAAACGATCATTTGAGTTGGATGGTCGGGAATTTTACTCAATGCATCATATCGTTGATCGTCGGTTAAACCTTCAATTGACCATAAGGCTGAATATAAATTTGAAGCTCTCTCTTCCATATGTTGTTCTGACTTCTGCTGAACTACCACCTCGGAGGCAAAACTCCTACTGATTTGATCGCCAACGGCCTGAATTTTCTCCCCGAACAAAGTGGCAGCCTCACTAAATGAAGAAAACATATTATCACGAGCATCAGATTTCTTCTTTCTCTTGTTTGAAGATGAGGAACCCCCTTGGTCTCGATCTCCTCGTGGATCCGTACCAGAAACATCCATGTCATCTAAAGAGACGTCAGCTTCGCAGTCATAGAATGTGTTTCTCTCTTCATTCATATCTGTAGTACGTTCATTATCAGCATGTATTTCTTCAAGAACATCAGCAGCTGTTTGAGCATCTCTCCCAGTTGCTCGATCTCTTGCGTATATGGTAGTAAGCTGGTCATAGTAAGGGAAAGTACGAAATCTGAATTGGGCGGCTTCTTTGTGACTCTAAAAAAATGAGGAAATCATATTAGTCGTAAGTTTGGTAAAAATAATATAATAAAGACTTGAAATAATCTTACCTTTAAATAGGACTCCCAAACCGCATCTTCAGCAACAACGAGCTGCCTATGCTCGTCCCAACCAAAACCGCTATTGTTTTGGCCATTAAGCATGTCGTAGACGATTGACCACTCCCTTTTAAGTAACCTAATCCTTGATTCAATATTAGGTTTCGCCTTCAACATTGCATTTGGTAAAACCGTTTGTAGCTTTCTTTCCAACTCATTCAAATAATCGGCTTTGAACCCGGTATCAGCATTAAATGTTCCAACATTGTGCAGGTCCACCATGCTGGAAACTAATGCTGCATCTTCCTCGGGAACCCATTTTCTTTTGCTTCCTCGAGAAGCTTGAGCATTTGATTCTGGAACACCTGACATAATGATCTTAAGAACAAAAAAAAAAAAATTATATTAATTACTATTTTAATATCATGATTCAAAAGGTCAACACTTTATAAAATCTAGTAATTAAGTTGAATATCATGAATCAAAAGTTCCATAGCACAAAAAATTTAAAATTATAACACAAGTTGAATTAGAAGAAATTATATTATAATTTCTGTAGTTTAGTACAATACAAAAATAAATACAAAAGTTTCACAAAAGTTTCACAAACTAATTTCTAGATGCTTGCCATTCATCGAACATTTGGTTGGCTAGTTCCATCCTCCAAGTAGCCCAAGCATCCGATGGATGAATATTTGTGATATTCGGTTCATCGTCATCCACCACATTAATTGTAGGTAATCCTTCTCCCACCTCCGCTTCAATGGGATCACTACTCATATGGGTTCGAATAAAATTATGGAGCAAACAACATGCAATAATAATTCTATTGTGCACCCTTACAGGATAGAACGATGGACTCCTAAGTATTCCCCATCTAAGTTTTAATAAGCCAAAGCATCTTTCAATGACATTACGTGCTGAGGCATGTTTCATATTAAAAAACTCTTGCGGAGAACTTGGCTGATAACCCTGACGCCACTCGTTCAAATGATATCGTTGTCCTCTAAATGGTGCAAGAAATCCCTCACAATTTGTGTATCCAGCATCAACTAGATAATAACAACCTATAGGATAAGTTTCATATTAAAAAATGATTAATTCAGCACACAAAGTGTGATCTTAATGAATAAATCAAAGTCCTCTAACTATACACTTTACCATGAGGAACTTTTAATCCATGTCTTCTACTAATGGCATCTCGAAGAACCCGTCCATCAGCAACTGAACCTTCCCAACCAGGAAGAACATAAACAAATTGCATCTCAGGAGTACAAACACCTAGCATATTTGTTGCTATGTCACCTTTTCGCGTCCGATATCTAGGTTTATCAACTGTTGGAACCCTAATCTTGATGTGGGTTCCATCAAGAGCACCTAAGCAATTCTATATCACATGATATAAAACCTTGAGTTAGAATACTAATTTAAATCTAAATCAAGTAAATGTTGTTGAAGCTATATATAAAACTTAGTCCTATACCTTAAACCATTTCCACCTTGTGTCAGAAGAATCGGCTGTAATTGGCTCCGGGTTTTTAAATAACACATCTTGCAAGCGTATGACAGCATTTAAAACACTATGAAATGCTCTGCTAACAGTTTCCCCGGACCTTCTAAAGTGATGCTTGATAACTCGATTTTTCAGGTGATGGGAGATGATATGTAAAAACATTGCTACTTGCTCGTCAACAAGCATGAACCTTGTCGACTTCAATCCCCTATCGATTCTAACATCTCACATAATTTAAAAAAGGCAGCTCTATTCATCCTAACTTGTTCAATACAGGTCTCGTCACTAGCATATACAAGCCTATTCACATAATCCCGTTTTGCATAAAAATCTACGGTATAGGACCTAATCCTTGGTCTATGTAGGCTAAGGCTGGCACCCATTCTAAATAAGAACCAAACCGCTATTCTACAGATTTCCAACCATATTGTCACAGCAATACTAATTCTTTTACGCCTCACACTTTGTGCAATTAAAGGCAGACGAGCCATTACTGCAACATTTTAAAATTAGAACACACTATCAAAGAATTGAAGTTGCAATTACACATTATCGAATAAAAATAAACAGCACAAATTTAGAACACACGAAGCAAAAAATTAGACGACTAAATGATATCGTTGCAACTTTAATTTCATTTCTTTATCAATCACCCAAATAATAATGAAAGAGTATATTTAATTACTGATGATTAGTTTAATTAAGGTTTTATAACTTTTATAACATTTTAAATGGTAATTTCATTTTGTAAAAATATAATTAACTTTGAAGAGGACTTATTTTTTACAAGAATTGTTACTTAGCTGTCTAGTATCAAGTTTAAAATACATGTTTAGCATTTTTTCATCAAAAAATTATTATTATTAAAATTTCAGAATTCTATAGAATTTATTAATTTAACAGCCAAATTTGACTTTTTAAGTAAAATTTGTATAATTTTATTTATCATATTATATATACGTTAATTTTAAAAACTTCCTTACACTTTCACAATTATAATTTATGTATTATAGGGAAATCATATTATGAATGAGGAATATTTTATGTATAATGTAATTGACTTAAAATCTAAGATAGAATTAGACAATAATAAATTTCAGTCCATTTATCCATTTTTATAATTAAGATAACATTATTTCCATTATAGGGGAAAAATAATGTTTGAATCAATTAACATTTGTTTTAAATAACATGTATTGCGTGCATAAAAGGTTAATTATAATCCATGAGCATTTAATTTCTTCAAAAACTTATATTAAATTTTAATATATTATGTATAATTGAGGTAAAATTAATTTTGTTTAATAATGAAATTGAAGTTTTAAAACTAGATAATAACATTTTAAATGGTAATATAATTTCATAAAAAATATATAACTTTTATCTCATTTACATGTACAAATTTATCTCATAAAAGATGTGTAGGCATAATGCTCTTTAAACAAAATGTTACCTAATAGTAAAAACATATAACTTGGCTGATAAATTCAAAAAGAACAATGGTCATGCAGCAATAACCATAACCATACAAACAAAAGCTTTAATGAGCATTACAAACATACAAACAAAACCATATTCATTTGGGAAACAACAGAACCTACTACATCAATACTAACCTGTAATGCTCAAATCTGGGACGACTGCGATGTGGAAGTGTTGGAAAAATGTTACCTGTAATGAGAAAAGTGCTCGGATCAACCTTTTTTTTTTGGGGAAAATATTTATGCTATAGCTAAATATAGTATATCAAAGCACAGAACAACCATACACCAATCATCATCCATGAGCCATATTTTAAATATGATATCGATCAAAACAGTATCTAGATAGTTTATTAAATCCCCTTGCCTACCAATCATCAATACTTACAATTATGCAACAATCACCTTTTAAGTTAAAATATAATATCGATGAAAATATGCAAAAATATGCAAAATCAACAATAAAAAAAGAAAAATTAAGAAAATAACAAATGAAAAGGTAACAAAAAGCGATAGTTTATTGTATAAAAGGTAGCAGATGAATTTCTTTCTTCTGCCTAGTGTCAACTTTATAAACACCTTAACCATTACGTTTTTTTTCCTCGGCAATAGTTTGAATATTTAATTTATAAGAAAAGGCATCAAAATGCCATAAACCAGCAAAAAAAAAAAAGAACACCTTAAACAACTTAACCCAACTTTTAGGGGACAATAACAAAATCTAAATCGAAAAAGCCAACCAAAACAAAGAATCAGTGCACAAACCAACCAAACAATGCAGCAGCAAAACAGAACAATCCACTACTGTACAGAAAAAACAAAGCAAAATCTGCAAACAGTTTCCTGTTTATTCTTTCTCCAACTCATAGCAAAGAATAACAAAAAATGGAAAGGGAGTGTCTTTTGTAAGCTTTCTTAATTTAAATGAAGTCCGCAAGGCAAAATTTCAATGTATATATGTATATAATATGGTATTAAAAAAAACATGAATACACAAATGTACCACAATCCATATAACAGAAATTATTTAAATGTTCAAATTTGTATACCTATAATACCTTAAAACACGAATATGACACGAAATCAATACGAATATGCAGATTGCCAAGCATAAAGTATACTATCCTGTTGTCTACCTAAAGACCCATGTCTCTCAATCTACACCGAAAAGAAAATATAAATATATATTTCTTCTCAATTCATCTCCTTAAATAGTCCTTCAAATAAGGAAGAGCAGATCTCCTTTGAAACCCAAATAAGAGTGAAACCATGTTGGACTCTGTGGAAGCAAACAACTTTGAGGCATTGCCACTTCTGTCATTGAATCATGTCTCATTGTTGTGTAGATCAGTCTGGGATTCAGTGCGGTTCTATGAAGATGTTTTGGGCTTTGTTTCCATCAAACGCCCTTCTTCTTTCAAGTTCAATGGAGCTTGGTAACCTTACTGCTCTACCCTTGTTTAGTAAAATCCAGTGTTGAATGAAACAGGATACTAACTGAACAACTGATGCAGGTTGTATAATTATGGCATTGGGATACACTTAATTGAGAATCCATCAATCGATGATTTCGACACTATCGTTGAACCTCGACCGATTAATCCAAAGGATAATCACATATCCTTCCAGGTATAGCAAAATGAAACCAAGTTGAATCTTTCAGAAACCAAGCAGCACTAACAAGTTTCTGTTTGAAATAGCAGTGTACTGATGTTGGCCTTGTCATGAGGAGGCTGCAAGACATGGGAATGAAGTATGTTACGGCGGTGGTCGAAGACCAAGGGAACAGGGTTGATCAGGTATTCTTTCATGATCCAGATGGTTACATGGTTGAGCTCTGCAACTGTGAGAACATTCCTATCATTCCTCTTTCTTCATGCTCATTCAAGCAAAGGCTAAGCAGTTTCTACAAGTCTGCACCGGCTAAATGCGGATTCATGGAAAACGCCATGATGGAGAGCTTAAGCATGGAAATGTTGAACATTTCATTTTGAATCAGCACAAGGAAAAGAAAAACTGTGAGCAACTTTCATTTTTCTTTTTCTGCTATTATATTCTGCAATTGTTTTCACAAGTCTTACAATGGTGTGCTGTCTTGTTTTTCCTGAACAACTTGTGTATTTCGTAATGGTTATAGCAGTTAATAAGTATGTGAGATTGAGTTGCAATCCTTGTGTAATATATCTATACCCACTGCACCCATTTGAGAAAAAGCTGCCCGGATCAACATCATAGAGATACCCATGTCCAAAATGAAACCTTTCTCACCAAGTTCAATAATCACTTGAATGGCCATATCGACCATTCCCTGTTTGCATAGCCCACTTATTATACAATTATAGCATGCAACAGAAGAAACTAATGACACCCTATACTCATCAAATACTTCAAGTGCCTCCTCTATTCTGCCCACTTTACAGTAGCCATCAATCATTGTGCAATAAGTAATCGAATCTGCATTTAAATCCATTTCCGGCATTGCTTGGTAGAGTGCACGAGCATCTTCAAATGCACCAACCATAAAGAATGCTTTGATAAGTATGTTACATGCAACAACATCCATACAAAGACCAGATTTTTCCAATTTTTCTTTCGTCTTAATAATTCCTTTTATATTCCCTTCTTCGGTATAACCATACAACAAAGTACTGTATGTTATAATATCACCGGCTACTTCTTTGAATACATTATCTGCTTCAGATGTCCTCCCAACCTTACACAAACCATTGATGACTATGTTATAAGTAACAACACTTAGCTTAATCCCTTTCTTCTCCATTCCATCTAACAAATGGAAGACGCAATCAAAATCTCCTTTCCGACAAGCTCCATCAATCAACGTTGCATACATAAACTCATCCACTTCAATCCCCATATCTTGAACTTCCTTGAACAACCTAAATGCCTTCTCGAATTTCCCTTCCTTACAGAAACCTAACATGATTGCCGTATACGTAATCACATTCGGCATCACCCCGTCTTTCAACATCTTCTTCTGAAATCCAACAACCTTCCCAACACTACCTTCCTTCGAAAACCCATCAATAAGGACAGTGTAGCTCACAGTATCAGGGTTTATTCCTCTTTCAACCATCTCTCTATATTTTCTCAAAGCCTCCATTAAACACCCATTTCTAAAATACCCTAAAATCCAACAGCTATAAAGAATAGCATCCAAAGCCAGCCCTTCCTTTTTCATACTATAAACCAACTCACAACCCTCATCAAATTTACCCAACAGATTAAAACTGCTTAAAAGATCTGTATAAGTAACAACATTAGGCTTTAAAGCTCCTGAATTCATACAATTTTCGAAAAACCGAACTGCAACTTCAGGTTTCCCAATCTTACAAAAACCAACAATCACTGAACTACAAACAAAATTATCAAAAGGGTATCTAACATTATCACCTGTCATCAACTCCAACACCTCAATTGCTCTATCCATATTCCCTTGAGATACAAAACCATGAATCAACGAGCAAAAAGTAAAAGAAGAAGGCAATGTACCAGAATCACTCAAGCAATCCTTTAACAACAAAAGACCCTTCTCTGGGTTGTTTCGGATGACAGCAAAAAGAAATCAAACCCGTTAAAACCAAACCTGTTCTAATACTAAATTCACATTTTTTATCATCACTCATAAACATATATGAATAGAAAGTAAAGCAAAAATTAACAAAAAGATTCAATCAAACGCAGCATAAAATCCAGTAGGAAAAAAAGAGAAAAGAAACTGTAAAAATAAAAATAAAACCCAGTAACATCAAAGCTATCCCAACACTAAATTCACTGTGTTTATAATCACATAAGCAAAATTAACAAAAAAAACAATGAAACAGAGAAGGAAGAAAAAAATGGAGGAAAAAAAAAGCCAAAGGACTGAATGAAACAGAGGGTTAAAAAAACCCAAAAACAGTAGGAAAATAATTTGAGAATACCTTGATTGAGAGGATCAAAGAAGGGAAATTAGTGGTAGATCCTTCGATGTAATTCAATCCAGATGAAGAGAAAGGACGGCGAAAATGATTAGGGAGAGGGTCGGGTATGGAGGGAGGGTAAAACAGGGAGATGGGGAGGGAGGCCGGAAGTAATAGCTAATACAGCGAAAAGGGAAGGGATTGGAAAACACGGGAATTTGGGGATTAGGGGCGTAACCGATTACGCGCGTAATACCTATTACAGCGAACCAAACGCCGGAATAGGGGCGTAATGTAATACGCACGTAATCGGGGCGTAATGGATTGGGTAATACGGCGAACCAAACAATGTGTAAATGCATTCTACTAATTCAATTAGGGTTTCTCTCTCTATAAATAGATGACACCGGTACGATTAAAAATACAAGAGGTTATACACAACTTTTGAGATATTATTACTCTACCCGAAAATAGTCAGAATTTGTTTCTAAGTATAAATTATATTTCTCGAAAATAAAAATTCTATCGATTTCAATAAGAGAGAGGTTTACTTTCTTACTAAAAATAAGAAAATTATTTAAATTATGTGTTTGATTCGAAATTATTTGAGCTCACACTTGAAGCAATTTGTGGTACAAGAGTAGCGGAGAATATTGTTTGGTTAAAAGTTAGGAACGACTAGGACTCGTCTAGTCCAAAACACATGTACTATTTTGGGAAAAAAATTATTGCTATAAATCTAAAAAATCGAGTCAATTTTTAAATTTTTATTGAGAAAATCATTTTTCAAACTGAATTATTTTTCAACAAATAGTTCTAACATAGGTACCTCATTGGTCCCGGTAAGGTTGCTTAACAACCTCTGTCGATCTAACTTTGGATACTCCATCAACCGTTCTACGAACAACACTGCATTAACAGGCGAAAAGCTAAAATGATAAAAAATTATAAATAATAAGAGTTAAAAAAGTTATTTTACCTTTTATATAACAACTACATCAACATTTCTAACAGCAAAACTGACCGAAAGACCAAATTTCAAAAAAAAAAAACCAATATCTCTAAATTAAGATATAGAAATTAAATTTTAAATTTAAACAGAGTAGAAATAACTTTTACATATTTAAACTTACGACAAACCAAAAAAGAAAGAAGAATTGCTTGTGTAGTAGATTAAAGAAGAAATGACGTTTGGAAGAGAAAGATGGTCAATAATTTAAAAAATGAATAGATTCAAAATCTGAAGATTTTAAAAAATAATTGTTGTAATTTTGTAAGCATAATCTCGAATCAAAATACTTATTTAAATATATAATTTAGATGTACAATTGAAGGTTTTTTTTCTTTCGTACCAAGCAAAATACGTTCATGAATTTTTTAGATTTATATTTTTAAATTTTTTTATAATTTTGATATTTTATAATTTTTAGTTTATAAAAAAAATAAATTTTTATTAAAAACAAAAAATAATCAATATTTATTTTTTTATAATTTTATATATTTTTAAGAAAAATTAATTAACAAAAACTGTAAACGTTGAGGGCTAAAATATTATTTTACCTTTTTTATAATTGGCAACAACTTTAGCAAAAAAATTGGAAGGAGGAAATAAAAATTTTAAATCAATTACAGTGTAAGAACTTACAACACGTTTGGTTCATTGGAATGAAATAAGACTGTACTAAAATAAGATTGTAATGGAATAGAGCTGTAATAGAATAGAACTGTGATAAATAATTTAATTGTTTGATTGAATAAAATATAAAAGAACTGTAACAGTATTATTATATTTGGTTGAATGGAATAGATAGGAAAAAAGTTGAAATGACTAAAGTACTTTTAGTAGAATTTTTTTAGATAATTATTATTGTTATTAAATTTTAATAGAATTAAAAAATAATAACTAATTTAATCATATTTTAATATAATTATTATTAAATACAATTTAATAAAAATAATATATAATTTAATAAAATTCTTAATATAATTATTATTAAAATATGAATTAATACATATTATAACCCTTAAACTAGATAAATATTATTTATTTTATTAATACATATTTTGTATATATAAATTAGTTAGATTTAATAATAAAATAGGAACATTATGATAAAAAGTAATATCAAGAGATATTTTTATAAATTATACTTGAAAGATTATTTTGTTCAAAATTTCTTTTGGGTATTTTTTATATACATACTGTATAAAAAATATATGTAATTATATTTTAAAAAATTATATTTAAAATTCATTTAAAACCCACCTAATTATAGAAAATTTAATATTATTTTCTAGTACTTTTTTTTATCGTGCCTCTCTCTAAACTTCATCATCACTCTTAGCCACTCATCTTCTTCATCTAATCTTTTCTCTTAAAACATGAATTGGAATCAATTACTGACAGCCGACCACCAGTGGCACCGTGGTCCACTATTTCACCTGCTCCAAAAGCCTCTTATTTAAGCTTTTTATTTCATCTTCTTGTTTTCCCCCTTTATTTATCTGTTATCTGTAAGAAAAATGGGTAAGAAAGCTTCCCTCTCCAAATCACATTTTATAGATCTATTATTGAGAAATGGTTTTTTTTTTATTATCTTTTGGAAATTGATTGAGAGTTGAAACTGTTGAGAAATGAATTTTTATTCTTTATTGATTGAGAGTTGAAACTGTTGAGAAATGAATTTTTATTCTTTCTTGTTATATTCTAGAAATTGATGGAGAGTAGAAGAGAATTTTACAAATCTATTATTGAGAAATGGGTTTTAGTTTTAGTTTTTTTTGTTATTGTATGGAAATTGATTGAGAGTTGAAACTATTGATAAATGAATTTTTATTCTTTCTTGTTATATTCTAGAAATTGATGGAGAGTAGAAGAGAATGGGGAGTAAGATTAAAGTAAAAACAAGGTGGAAATAGAAATGGGTTCTGCAATTTATTTTTGAAGTTTTTGAAAATGACTGAGAGTGAGTTTGAAAAAAAAAAAGGTTAGGTAAAATTGAATAAAACAAAAATTTTCTATTACGTGATGATGTTGAATAGCTATTCTTAACTTCTTCCACCAAATGTTGATTCCGTGAATTTGATGAATAGAGAAGGAATGAGATTCCATTGAATAACCCGTTCAATGAACTAAACTATTGAATTACTGTTCACCACTGAATCTGACCTAAATGTAATGGCTATTCATGCCAACCAAACATGTCGATAATGTTTCAAAATTAAAGTATAGGGATAAACTTTAAATTTCAAGAGTACAAGAACCTCTAAACATATTTAAACCTATTTATTATCATAATTTAGAGGAAAATTAATAGTTTATATGTCATACATTATCATTTTTTTTATTATTTTAGTCAAATTTATTCTTAAATAATAAAATATAATATGTTTTAATAACTAAAAACATACTTTTTCCTTTTTTTTTTCTCTCTGTCACTTTGATTAATAATTTGGGTTTTTTTTCCTTATTACTATTTCTTATTTCCAAATTATATATTAGAGAAAAGAGATAAATTAATTTACTAGAAAAATGTTTTGAATCAATATAATAAAATGCTATAAGCTTCAACTCTTATTTAAAATAATTTTCAAGGCAATTGTCCATAGATTGTAGATGATCATGCCACATTGTATTGATGAGGCGCAAAGTGCATTTTTATCGGGGAGATTGATTATGGATAATGTAATAGTGGCTCTCGAATTGCTGCATTCTTTCAAGAAGAAAAAGGGTGGACGAAGAAGGTCTTTTGCTTTGAAGCTGAATATGAGTAAGACATTTGATAGAGTGGAGTGGCATTTGATTGAGGAGGTAATGCTTAAGATGGGTTTTGGTGAGACATGGGTCAAGTTGGTAATGTGATGTGTAAAGTTCGTCAAATATTCAGTGGTTCTGAACGCGACACCAAGAGGGCAAATCTCCTCTTCTAGAGGACTTGGGCAAGGTGACTCGTTGAGCCCTTTCTTATTTCTTTTTTATAGTGTGAATTTATCAACTCGATTATGATTAGCTTGTCAAGAAGGTTTGGTGAAATGAGTGAAAACGAGTCATTCAAGACCTATAATATCACATTTGTTATTTTTACAGATGATAGCTTTATTTTTTGGGATAAATCTTTAGAAAGGTCAACACACGTGAAAAATGTTTTGAAAGAATATAAGAGTTGTTATGGGCAACTGATTAATTTTAATAAATCTCTTGTTTATTTTAGTTCGAGTGTTAGTAAAGGAAATCAACAACTAAGAGAAAGAGAGTTAAGTGTTAAGAGCTCTATGGATTCTAAGAAGTATTTAGGGTTGCCTATGGTAGTGGGTTGAAACAAAAAGTTAGCTTTTCGAAACATTATAGATGATATCACAAGGGAGGAAGGTGATTTTTATCAAATTAGTGTTGCAAGTGATCCCCACATATGTCATGTCTTATTTTTTATTGCCAAATTCTTTTTGTGAGGAAATAGAAGTTGTATTTTGTTGTTATTGGTGGAAAAAATCATAGTTGAATCGAGGTATTCATTGGTGTTCATAGGAGAGGTTATGTAATCTGAAGGAGGGTAGGCAATTGGGCTTTTGGAAACTAACAAAGTTTAATGTAGCATTTTTGGCCAAGTAGGGGTAGCGGTTGATTTGTAATGCTACTTCATTAGTAGCACCTGTTTTGAAAGAAAAATATTATGCAAGTAATGAATTTTTAAAAGCGGAGTTCAGGAGTCAACCTTCGGCTATATGGAGAAGCATTTGGGCAATAAAAGGGCTTTTTTTGAAGGGGAGTAGTTGGCAAGTTGGTGATGGAAAATCAATTCCAGTTTGGGATGTAGCTTGGTTGCCTAGAGACAGAACTTACAGAATTAGATCACCACGAGTTAATGAGATAAATTTTGTGGCTGATTTGATTGACGAGCAAAGTAGGAAATGGAAAGAGTTGTAGTTAATATCACCTTTAATGAATAGGTGATAACTCTTGAAAAGAGTTATATTTTATGCCTTTGTACCTAGTTAATTTTTTGTACTTAAGCACATCTAGTTGCATTTTAAGACATTTTATTAGTATTTTTAACATTGTATTAGAACTTGGGCAGCGTTTAAATATTAGATTCTTTAATTGCTCATGGAGGGGCTCTGTTTTGCGGTATTGGCTGGTGCAGGATGAGGAACAAAAAATAAAGGAGTGAAGTTTTATCAGGGCAAAAAGGTGGTCAGATTAGCAGCCAGTATGCCGTAGCAACGTCGGAAAGGTGTCCATTCAGCATTTAGTGCATATTAGTTTCAGCTCAACTCTACTTGTACCAGATAAATCTACCTAGAAAAGCGGAGAAGATAAATCTTAGGGCTGATGAAATTATCTTGAAGAGAAAAAGAAGAAGAAAAAAAATTTAAAACGAAGCAAAGTAGGAAACCCTAGACAACAGAACTACTAGTAGAGATCCTTAAGAAAATTAGAAGGTAGCGGCTGAATAGAGACAGAAAGAGGAAAGACTCAGGCAACCCTTTTCAGCCACTTTAGGACATTATGCAGCTGGAGTGTGGATTGGACAAGCGAACGTTGTCTTCCCAACATTCTTCCATTATTTCAAATCAGTTCTTTTGTAAATTACAGTGATGAAAACGATGTTTGAGTTGGATTTTATTTGCCAACCTATGAGCTAAATCTCATAGCGTTGGGATGACTTTGATGAAACTTTAACTGTCTTCAATGGATGCAGTATAAATATGAGTTATTTTATTGTTTCATTCAATTATTTTATTCTTTGCAATGTATGTGAGCAATCCCTAGACATAGTCAACTGTGCACCATATCCTTAAATTAATTTAATTCTGAAAAGGTTGGATTAGTTGGACCATGGTTGAATGATATGAGCAAGTATTTGACCTATACTTGTAGTAAACTCTAGATATAAAGCATCGATCATGCAGAAGGTAATAGTCCAGGGTACCATATTAAAAGCCTATAGCCACAGGCAAGGTAACTTGAAGTTTTTACTCTCAAAAGAGGCAGGCCACTTAAGAACTCTTCTGAACAGTAGGTTAAGTATGATTTTGCTAAGGCATTGCTGACAGGAAAAGTAGATTCTTAGTAATCCTGGCCTTCTCATTCAACATTGCATAACCCTTATCTTTGCCGAAGTAGCTTTTCCATAGCATTCTTAGTTGTTTATTTATTCGTTACATATTATTCACGAAGTTATTCTCTTAATTGTCATCACATTTCCAAGTATTCAGTAGTTCCACATATTGCATACATCATTATTCCTATTAATTGCCACTGCATACTTACCATAGCTTTACCATAGTATTAATCACATTTTATTATAATAACTTGGAATAATTTGGTTTAGTTATTTTAATTAATTGTATTAGTTTTATTTAAATTAGTTATATTTAATCTCTACAAGTTTGTCATCAGTACATGAGAAAAGGAATTCCTGCAACCAATAATATCTTTTTGTCCTAGAGATTGACAGAACTTTTTGTAGAAGGCGAAAAGAACTACCAAAAATGGCTAGGAATGGGAATGATCTTGGTTTCAATGATAATTTGAATGGACAAGATGTGAATCCTCCTATTCGAAGGGTGATACCAGGAATAAATTATAATTTGAATGGTCAGGGCACTGATCCGCATGTCCATGGGGTGATAGATGACAGAAATAAGACCAATTTGAGAGCATGTTGTGCCAATTTTGGATGACTTGAACCCAGGGATAGTCAGACCACAAATACAAACTCAATATTTTGAGTTGAAACTGATAATGTTTTAGATGTTAAAAATAGTAGGACAGTTTGGGGACTGCCTACTAAAGATCCAAGATTGCATTTGTGACTTTTTCTAGAGGTTTGTGACTCGTTTAGGCAACAAGGTGTTCTTGAAGATGCCCTATGACTTAAATTGTTTCCATATTTTTTAAGAGATCGTGTGAGACCATAACTGAACGCTTTGTTGTTGGAGATAGTGGCATCATGGAATAGTCTTTGCCAGAGATTTTTGCTACGATATTATCCACCAAACGTGAATGCCAAGATGAGAAATGACATCACGACTTTTCGGCAATTGGAGGATGAAATGCTATATGAAGCTTAGGAGCGATTTAAAGATTTAATTCAGAAATGTTTGATGCATAGATTTCAACACTGGATTCAAATGGAAATATTCTATAATGGGTTGAATGCACATATGAGAATGGTAGTTGATGCATCTGCCAACGGTACATTATTGGATAAATCATACGACGAAGCATATGAGATTTTGGAAAAGATTACCAACAATGACTATCAGTACCTTGCCATAAGAGTTGGGACATACAAGAGGGCTGTTCTACCATAGAGCTCAATACAATTACTTCATTGACAACCCAGGAATGTTCTTTAGCTAACATGATTAAAACAATGAAAAATCCAACTGCAGTCCAGTAGGTGAAATCAGTTGAGTTGTCATGTGTTTATTATGATGAAGATCATATGTTTGATGAATATCCAACAAACCCAGCATCAGTATATTACATGGGTAATTTTAACTGAAATAATAATCCCTATTCCAATACTTATAATTTGGGGTGGAAGCAGCATCCAAATTTCAATTGGAATAATTAAGGTGCTGGGAGCTCACACAATGTTGCAAGACAAAATATTCACAATGCACTGCCCCGTTACAGTCATCCTATGCCAAGGAAAAATGCTCAGCACCGCCAGGTATCATCTTCTAATTTTATTGAATTTTTGTTGAAGGAGTATATAGCCGAAAATGGTGTTGTGATTTCGAGTCAAGCTACACCTGTAATATCTTGAATTAGGGCTTAATCAGAATAGTGGTTTCGTGACCACAAATCCGAAATAGAAATAATTATTTTATAATTATTTTGATGATTATGATATGATTGCATGATTGTGTGAAAATTTCGTGATGAAATTCTATGCCTAAAGTGCTTAAATTGAAAGTATTGACTAAATCGAATAAGTTGCAAAATTTGCATTCTAGAAGTTTTTAGTATGAAATTGCATTGAAATATTAATTAGGAGATCTTAAATAGCAATTTGACCAATTTTAAGTTCATGGACAAAATTAGGACATGGAAGGAATTTTTGGAAAGTTTAGTAGTAAGGGCATTTTGGTCATTTAGTTATTAAAATGAATTAAAAACAAAATTAAAAGCCAATTTTTGTCCATCTTCTTAATTAGGCCGAAATTTCAAGGGTTCCCCATAGTTAGGGTTTGTTTCAAGCTTCCAAGCTCCATAGTAAGTGATTCCAAGCCCCGTTTTTAATGTTCTTTACGTTTTTGGAATCCGGTTATGTTAGCAATAATTCAACCTAGGGTTTATATTTAGAAAAATACCCATAGGTGAAATTTGTGTATTTTGATGTTTTATGATAGAATATGGAGTTTTAAATTATGTTAGACAACTTGTGCTGCTCGGTTTTGAGTGAAAACGAGTAAAATGGCTTAATCGGCAAAAATACCTAATAGTCACAAGTATATGTTAGAGTAAGAATTTGATGTTGCCATAGAAGGGAAAAATGATCAGCATGTTATAAAACATAAGAATAAGGAATAAAGTTTAATTCCCGAGCCTAGGGGCAAAAGTATAATTATGCAAAAGTTTAGGGGCAAAAGTGTAATTTTTCCAAAGTTCGTATTAAATGCTGTTTTGATGAATGTATGTATTAAATAAGATTAATTTGGCATTATAGATCAAGAGAAACGAGATTCAAGTCGTGATCGAGGAAAAGAAAAGATTGTGGACTAAATTGCAAAATCTTTATATTTTGGTACCAAGGTAAGTTCATGTGTAAATAATGTAGCATAATTGTTATTTTTAAGTTATTGATGTTAATTATATGTACGCTGATTTTTAATCGTGAAATATTATGCTTTGTGGTTAATGTTGAGTAATATGCAAATTATGTTTACTACTTGATAAATATGAATTGCTACCGAGTATCGGTTCCGGTATTCCATGAAAGACGACAAATGTGAGATCGAGGGAAATAGCCCGTTTGAACCTTAGGAATAGATTAGGATACAAGTGACATGTCACTAGGATGGTTGAGCATCCGAACTCGTTGAGTTGAGTCCGAGTTCACTTATGGATGCGAATGTCCGAACTCGTTGAGTTGAGTCCGAGTTCGTGAGATGTAACTAGGCATCCGAACTCGTTGAGTTGAGTCCGAGTTCACTTATGGATGCGAACGCCCGAGCTCGTTGAGTTGAGTCCGAGTTCACTTAGGGGCGGGTTACATGATTTCTTGATTACATATGAGGCACTTATGTGCAAATTATCCGTGTATCCGAGTTGTATTTCGATGTGTTCAACGGGTGAAATTTCTAGTGAAATGAAAGAACACTTAAGATGCAAGCGACGTATTGGTAAGTGTTTTGAAATGGACACTTTGGACAGGTATGTTCTTAACCCTCGGGTTGATAATAGATACAACAACGATAAGGTGGTAAGATGATGAATGATGTTTAGAATATGACATATGTTTTGGTGATACCATGCTAAAGTTGTTTGGTATATTTGTATTGTTATGTTACTTGTTATTTACATATGAACTTACTAAGCATTTATGCTTACTCCCTCCTCTTTATTTACTGTAGTTTTGAACAAGCCAGCTCGGGAATCGGGACGGGTCGAAGGTTCGATGACACTATCTAAAGGACTTTCATCTGGGTAAATGGCTTGTAAAACTTAAGTATGGCATGTATAGCAATATACTTATTTTGTGTAAATAATTTTATGATATAGCCATGATTGGTTGAGAAAATGTTTGATATTGATAAGTCATGGTGATGGTTAAATTTAGATCATGTTTGATATCATGGAAGTTTAATAGGTTATCTAGTTCATAATAACTCATGAAAAGATGAAACTTGCCTTAAAACAGAATATTGCTGCAGCAATGACATGAATTTGAAAAATCACTAAAAAATAGTATAAATGGAACTAAATGATGAGTAAGTTATGAAATTGAAGCTTAATGAGTCTATTTTCATGTGGATTGAACAAAACAGGCATATAAATTATATTTTATGAGATATTTAAACTTTTGTGAAACAGGGGTAGAGTGATTTCTGGATCCCCTGTTCTAAATTTAAAAATTCATAATAAATTTTAAAAAAATAATTAGAAGTTTTTATTATATGTAAAGATTCCTTATTGAGTCTAGTTTTAATAGAAACAAACCTCATAGTCATTGAAATTCTGTATAGAGGGATATCTGATTCGTAATACACAGAGGTCAGAGTAGTCGAACCCTGAAACAAGGGAGACTTTAACTAATAAACTGTACTAATTGGCCCAACCAAAAATTCTAGAAAAAATTAGTAAATAGATATATGAGTCTAGATTTAGGGAAAATTTATGGATTTTGATTTCGAGTTTTGTAACTCGAGATATGATTTTTCTTGTAACTGTGACGCGGGTAGCTAGAAAGCTGTGAATGTAGAAACAAATAATTTGAAGTTCTTAATTTGATAAATTATGTTCGATAACTCCTCAAGCTCGACTCTGGTGACGGTTTCGGGCGTGGGGGTGTTACATTTAGTGGTATCAGAGCAGGTTTAGTCGGTTCTCAAACTACGTGTTGTATGTACGGATTTTACTATACATGCCATATGTATGAATTGTGATAGTGTGACGACTTCTGACCTTTTTAAATGATTTTTATATAGTAAATGGATCTTGATCCAGCTGTGGTAGATGAAGTAGAGAGTAATGCGCCAGCTCCGGCTGAAGGGGCAGCGCCGATTGAAAACCACCTCCTACTGTTGGTTAGGGAGGAGGAGAAAGGGATCGGGAAGCCTTTCTCCAAATGATGAGTGCATGGTACACTGAGTTCGTTCGTACGAACCCAAATGTACGACCTCCCCCACCTCCCCCAATTCCTCAACCTATGCCTCTGATGCCTCAGGAGTGGATATGATAAAATTTCACAGAACCCTCGTTGACAGAATTCGTAAACAAGGGGCTGAAGAATTTAGAGCAAATATTGATGATGATGCAGAGAAAGCAGAGTTCTGGCTTGAAATTTCTATCTGGGTATTTGATGAATTATCTTGTACACCTGAAGAATGTTTGAAATGTGCTACATCTTTGTTCAGAGATTCAACCTATAATTGGTGGAAGACTTTGATTTCGGTGGTACCGAAAGAGAGGGTAACCTGGGAATTCTTTCAAGAAGAGTTTCGGACGAAATATATTAGTGAAAGATTTATTGATCAGAAATGTAAAGAGTTTCTTGAGCTAAAGCAAGGTAATATGACAGTCTCAGAATATGAAAGAGAGTTTGTTCGATTGAGTAAGTATGCCAGGGAATATGTTCCTACAGAAGCCAAGATGTGCCGGCGATTTGCAGACGAGCTTAACGAAGACATTAAGGTATTTGTTGGGATCCTTGAACTAAAAGAAATGGTGGTACTTGTCGGTCGAGCTTGCAAGGCTGAAGAATTACTGAAGGAAAAGAAAAAGGTAGAATCTGAAACACGAAATTGGAAGAAAAGACCAATGAGTAATGCACCCTCACAGCAAACCGGAAAGTCAAGAAATATGAATCCTCGTTCCCAAGTTTCAGCTGGGCAATCATATGGAAATTTTAAGAAGCAGAATGTGGGTCCTAAATCTCAGAATACTTCTGCAGCCAGTGTAAGGAACTCGAGATTTGTTAAACCTGAGTCCCAGCGGTGTGGTAGAAATCATTTTGGTCCGTGCAGAGCAAATGAATGTTTTCGATGTGGTTCTCCGGATCATTTTATTAGAGACTGCCCAGAGAGAGCTGAGAAAGAAAAATTTCAGAGTGTAAAAGCTAGTGGTGCAAACTCGAGGGGAAAGTATCCGAGAAAAGCTGGAAGTGAAACAAGCAGTAAGAATGTAGCCAGAGATGTAGCAGTTAGATCTGAAGGAAGAGCCCCGGCTAGAACTTATGCTATTAAAGCGCGTGAAGATGCTTCCTCACCCGATGTGATTACCGGTACATTTTCTCTTTATGATATTAATGTTATTACTTTGATTGATCCTGGTTCTACTCATTCATATGTATGCATGAAACTGGTGTCTAGTATGAATATACCTGTTGAGAACACAGAATTTATGATTAGAGTGTCGAACCCGCTAGGCAAATGCGTGATAGTTGATAAAGTAAGCAAGAAATGCCTTTCAATGATTCGGGGTCATTACTTTCCGGCCGACTTGATGTTGTTTCTGTTTGATGAATTTGATGTTATTTTGGGTATGGATTGGTTGACATTGCATGATGCTATAGTAAATTGCAAAGAAAAGGTTATAGAATTAATGTGTGAAAACGGTGAAACTCAATGGGTTGAATCAGATAAATCAGGGGCATTGTCTAGTGTGATTTCTTCGATGTCGGCTCAGAGATATTTGAGAAAGGGTTATGAAGCTTATTTGGCGTATGTAATTAATACAAAAGAAGTTGAAAAGAAAGTTGAATCAGTGCCGGTTGTGTGTGAATTTGCGAATGTATTTCCAGAAGAATTACCGGGTTTGCCTCCAGTTAGGGAAGTAGAATTTGGTATAGATTTGATACCGGGAACAGCTCCGATCTCGATTGCTCCATATAGAATGGCACCAATAGAGTTGAAAGAATTAAAGTCACAGTTGCAAGAGTTGAATGATAAAGGCTTTGTGAGACCAAGTTTTTCACCTTGGGGTGCTCTTATGTTATTTGTGAAAAAGAAGGATGGTTCTATGAGATTATGTGTTGATTACCGGCAGTTAAACAAGGTGACAATCAAAAACAAGTATCCATTGCCGAGAATTGATGATTTGTTTGATCAGCTAAAAGGAGCGACATGGTTTTCAAAGATTGACTTGAGATCTGGGTATTATCAGCTGCGAGTGAAAGAGTCAGATGTGCCTAAAACTGCTTTTAGAACAAGGTACGGTCATTATGAATTTTTAGTTATACCATTCGGGTTGACAAATGCTCCTGCTGTGTTTATGAACTTAATGAATTGCATATTTCGGCCATACCTGGACAGATTTGTTGTGGTGTTTATAGATGATATTTTAATTTATTCAAAAGATGAGACAGAGCATGCTGAGCATTTGAGGATAGTTTTGCAAACTTTGAGAGATAAGCAGCTGTATGCTAAGTTTAGTAAGAGTGAATTTTGGCTCCGGGAAGTTGGATTTTTGGGTCATATTGTTTCAGGTGATGGTATACGGGTTGATCCTAGTAAAATTTCAGCCATTGTTGATTGGAAACCACCGAAAAATGTAACTGAAGTTAGGAGTTTCTTGGGGCTAGCTGGGTATTATCGGCGGTTTGTAAATGGATTTTCTATAATTGCTGCTCCTATGACTAGACTACTCCGAAAGGATGTTAAATTTGAATGGACGGAAGAATGTCAACAGAGTTTCGAAGAATTGAAAAAGTTATTAACTCAAGCACCAGTGTTGATACAACCCGAATCAGGTAAAGAATTTGTGGTGTATAGTGATGCTTCTCTAAATGGTTTGGGGTGTGTACTCATGCAAGAAGGAAAAGTGGTGGCTTATGCTTCGAGGAAGTTAAAACCTCATGAGAGGAATTATCCTACTCACGATTTGGAATTGGCTGCAGTGGTGTTTGCTTTGAACATTTGGTGACATTATTTGTATGGTGAAAAGTGCCGAGTATATACCGATTACAAAAGTCTTAAATACTTGATGTCACAAAAAGACTTGAATTTGAGACAGCGAAGATGGTTAGAGTTATTGAAAGATTACGAGCTTGTTATTGATTATCATCCGGGAAAAGCGAATGTGGTTGCCGATGCTTTAAGCAGAAAGTTGTTGATTACTTTGAGAGTTATGAACACTCAGTTGAAAATGTCAGATGACGGTTTGATTCTAGCAGAGTTAAGAGCAAGACCGATGTTTTTACAAGAGATTTTTGAAGCTCAGAAAAATGATCAAGATTTGCTAGCCAAGAGAAAACAGTGTGAAGCTGATACGGGATCAGATTTTAGAATCGGTTCTGATGGTTGTTTGATGTTTAAAAATCTGATTTGATTACCAAAAAATAATGAGTTGATTCAAAAGATTTTGCATGAAGCACATAATGGTTGTTTGGCGGTTCATCCGGCAGTACAAAGATGTATAATGACTTAAAGAAAATGTACTGGTGGAGTGGAATGAAAAGAGATATTTCCGAGTTTGTATCAAAGTGCTTAGTTTGTCAACAAGTGAAAGCTGAACACCAAGTACCTTCGGGTTTACTTCAGCCTATTATGGTTCCTGAATGGAAATGGGATCAGATTACTATGGATTTTATATCAGGGTTGCCGTTAACTCCAGGGAAGAAAAATGCCATCTGGGCAATAGTTGACAGACTGACTAAATCGGCTCATTTTATTCCGGTACGTACAGATTATTCTCTTAATAAGTTGGCTGAATTGTATATCCGAGAGATTGTTAGACTTCATGGGATACCTTTGTCAATCATTTCAGATAGAGATCCGAGGTTTACCTCACGGTTTTGACAAAAGTTGCAAGAGGCATTAGGTACAAAGTTAAATTTCAGCACTGCCTTTCATCCACAAACTTATGGACAATCAGAGAGAGTAATTCAGATTCTTGAAGACATGCTCAGATGTTGCGTATTGGAATTTCAAGATAGTTGGGAAAGGTACTTACCATTGGTAGAATTTGCTTATAATAATAGTTATCAGACGAGTTTGAAGATGGCACCTTATGGAGCATTATATGGTCGTAAATGTCGGACGCCATTGTATTGGACTGAACTCAAGGAAAATCAAATTTATGGAGTTGATTTAATAAAGAAACCGAAGAAAAGGTGAAAGTGATTCGAGATTGTTTGAAAGCTGCTTTAGATAGACAGAAATCTTATGCGGATTTGAAACGAAAAGAAATGGAGTTTCAAGTTGGTGATAAGGTATTTTTGAAAGTGCCTCCATGGAAGAAAGTCCTTAGATTTGGACGAAAGGGCAAGTTAAGTCCGCGTTTTATTGGACCGTATGAAATAATTGAAGAAGTTGGACCGGTAGCATATCGGCTAGCGCTACCACCTGAATTAGAGAAGATTCATGATGTGTTTCACGTGTCTATGTTACATCGGTATCGTTCGGATCCTTCACATATAATTTCACCGACAGAAGTTGAACTACGACCAGATATGACTTATGAAGAAGAACTGATTAAGATTTTAGCTCGAGAAGTCAAACAACTAAGAAATAAAAGTGTTGCACTTGTAAAAGTGTTGTGGCAAAAGCATGGGGTAGAAGAGACTACATGGGAACCTGAAGAAACTATGAAAAACCAATACCCACACCTGTTTATCGGTAAGATTTTCGAGGACGAAAATCCTTAAAAGGGGGGGGAGAGTTGTAATATCCTGAATTAGGGCTTAATCGGAATAGTGGTTTTGTGACCACAAATCTGAGATAGAAATAATTATTTTATAATTATTTTGATGATTATGATATGATTGCATGATTGTGTGAAAATTTCGTGATGAAATTCTATGCCTAAAGTGCTTAAATTGAAAGTAGGGACTAAATCGAATAAGTTGCAAAATTTGCATTCTAGAAGTTTTTAGTATGAAATTGCATTGAAATATTAAATAGGAGATCTTAAATAGAAATTTGACCAATTTTAAGTTCATGGACAAAATTAGGACATGGAAGGAATTTTTGGAAAGTTTAGTAGTAAGGGCATTTTGGTCATTTAGTTATTAAAATGAATTAAAAACAAAATTAAAAGCCAATTTTGTCCATCTTCTTCATTAGGCTGAAATTTCAAGGGTTCTCCATAGTTAGGGTTTGTTTCAAGCTTCCAAGCTCCATAGTAAGTGATTCCAAGCCCCGTTTTTAATGTTCTTTACGTTTTTGGAATTCCGGTAGCTCGATTAAGCTTATGTTAGCAATAATTCAACCTAGGGTTTATATTCGGAAAAATACCCATAGGTAAAATTTGTGTATTTTGATGTTTTATGATAGAATATGGGGTTTTAAATTATGTTAGACAACTTGTGCTGCTTGGTTTTGAGTGAAAACGAGTAAAAGGCTTAATCGGCAAAAATACCTAATAGTCACAAGTATATGTTAGAGTAAGAATTTGATGTTGCCATAGAAGGGAAAAATGATCAGCATGTTATAAAACATAAGAATAAGGAATAAAGTTTAATTCCCGAGCCTAGGGGCAAAAGTGTAATTATGCAAAAGTTTAGGGGCAAAAGTTTAATTTTTCCAAAGTTCGTATTAAATGCTGTTTTGATGAATGTATGTATTAAATAAGATTAATTTGGCATTATAGATCAAGAGAAACGAGATTCAAGTCGCGATCGAGGAAAAGAAAAGATTGTGGACTAAATTGCAAAATCTTTATATTTTGGTACCAAGGTAAGTTCATGTGTAAATAATGTAGCATAATTGTTATTTTTAAGTTATTGATGTTAATTATATGATACGCTGATTTTTAATCGTGAAATATTATGCTTTGTGGTTAATGTTGAGTAATATGCAAATTATGTTTACTACTTGATAAATATGAATTGCTACCGAGTATCGGTTCCGATATTCCATGCAAGATGACAAATGTGAGATCGAGGGAAAAAGCCCGTTTGAACCTTAGGAATAGATTAGGATACAAGTGACATGTCACTAGGATGGTTGAGCATCCGAACTCGTTGAGTTGAGTCCGAGTTCACTTATGGATGCGAATGTCCGAACTCGTTGAGTTGAGTCCGAGTTCGTGAGATGTAACTAGGCATCCGAACTCGTTGAGTTGAGTCCGAGTTCACTTATGGATGCGAACGCCCGAGCTCGTTGAGTTGAGTCCGAGTTCACTTAGGGGCGGGTTACATGATTTCTTGATTACATATGAGGCACTTATGTGCAAATTATCCTTGTATCCGAGTTGTATTCCGATGTGTTCAACGGGTGAAATTTCTAGTGAAATGAAAGAACACTTAAGATGCAAGCGACGTATTGGTAAGTGTTGTGAAATGGACACTTTGGACAGGTATGTTCTTAACCCTCGGGTTGATAATAGATACAACAACGATAAGGTGGTAAGATGATGAATGATGTTTAGAAATATGACATATGTTTTGGTGATACCATGCTAAAGTTGTTTGGTATATTTGTATTGTTATGTTACTTGTTATTTACATATGAACTTACTAAGCATTTATGCTTACTCCCTCCTCTTTATTTACTGTAGTTTTGAACAAGCCAGCTCGGGAATCGGGACGGGTCGAAGGTTCGATGACACTATCTAAAGGACTTTCATCTGGGTAAATGGCTTGTAAAACTTAAGTATGGCATGTATAGCAATATACTTATTTTGTGTAAATAATTTTATGATATAGCCATGATTGGTTGAGAAAATGTTTGATATTGATAAGTCATGGTGATGGTTAAATTTAGATCATGTTTGATATCATGGAAGTTTAATAGGTTATCTAGTTCATAACAACTCATGAAAAGATGAAACTTGCCTTAAAACAGAATATTGCTGCAGCAATGGCATGAATTTGAAAAATCACTAAAAAATAGTATAAATGGAACTAAATGATGTGTAAGTTATGAAATTGAAGCTTAATGAGTCTATTTTCATGTGGATTGAACAAAATAGGCATATAAATTATATTTTATGAGATATTTAAACTTTTGTGAAACAGGGGTAGAGTGATTTCTGGATCCCCTGTTCTTAATTTAAAAATTCATAATAAATTTTAAAAAAATAATTAGAAGTTTTTATTTATATTTAAAGATTCTTTATTGAGTCTAGTTTTAATAGAAACAAATCTCATAGTCATTGAAATTCTGTATAGAGAGATATCTGATTCGTAATACACAGAGGTTAGAGCAGTCGAACCCTGAAACAGGGGAGACTTTAACTAATAAATTGTACTAATTGGCCCAACCACAAATTCTAGAAAAAATTAGTAAATAGATATATGAGTCTAGATTTAGGAAAAATTTATGAATTTTGATTTCAAGTTTCGTAACTCGAGATATGATTTTTCTAGTAACTGTGACGCGGGTAGCTAGAAAGCTGTGAATGTAGAAACAAATGATTTGAAGTTCTTAATTTGATAAATTATGTTCGGTAACTCCTCAAGCTTGACTCCGGCGACGGTTTTGGGCGTGGGGGCGTTACAACACCTCTCCGAACTCTTAAAAATCAAGTGAGGCAAATAGTAAACTCTCTAAATTCAAGGCCACAAGGAGCATTGCCAAGTGGTAATGAAAATTTGAGAACCCAAGGGAAGGAGCAGTGCAAGACCATCACTCTTAGAAGTGGGACTCAGTTGGATAAAGTTGTTCAAGATGCCATGACAAAAGAATTCAAATCTAGCCAGAATCAGGAAAGGATCTTAGAACCTACTGAACAATAGACAACACCTGAAAAGGATACATAGAGAAATGTTGTGAGAAAATCAAATCATGTTGCCAACAGAAATGCCACAGCAAAACAATATCAGGAACCTAAAAGACGATCACCTCAACCTTTCCTTAGCGATTCCACAATTCCAAGCAGGATATTCAGTTTAAAAGGTTTTTAGATGTTTTGAAGAAAATAGCTGGTAGAAGCTTTGGAGCAAATGCCCAATTACGTGAAGAAGCACAGATGGGGAGAATTTGAAACTGTTGCTCTTACTGAAGTGTGCACAACAATGTTGATGGATAAATTACCTCGAAAGTTGAAGGATCTAAGGAGTTTCACTGTCTCGTATTCCATTGGAAATCATTATGTTGGTAAGGCGTTATATGATTTAGGAGTAATTATAAATCTAATGCTTATGTCTATTTTCAAGAAGCTAGGAATTGGGAAAGCAAGACCTACTACAATGACTTTGAAATTAGATGATCGATCCTACGCCTATTCGAAGGGTAAAATTGAGGACGTACTGGTAAGAATGGATAAATTTATCTTTTATGCTAATTTCCTTATTCTAGAATTTGAAGTTTATTAGAATATGCCAATTATACTTGGAGGACCTTTTCTTGCTACATACAGAAGTCTAATTGACATACAGAAAGGTGAGCTGACCGTGAGGGTAAATGATCAATAGGTTACTTTTAATTTTTTTAATGCTTTGAAATGTGTAGATGAACATAAAGAATGCCATGTCATTTGTTTGATAGAAACGACAGTGGAGGAAGAATTCAGATAGAAACAACAGTGGAGGAAGAATTCAATAGACTTTGCCACAATAATTCTGATAATAACAAAGACTCATTAGAACAGATTGATGAAGTATGTTTTGAAGAACTCGGTGAATTCATGGAAGCCAAACATACATTGGAGAGACTAGGGAAAAAATTGACTCTTTGGATTTATTGAGTCATTTATTCAAGCCCCCTAAACCTTCTATAGAGGAACCTCCTACATTGGAGTTGAAACCTTTTCCACAACATGTAAAATATGAATACTTGGGAGATACAGTACCTTGCTGGTGGTGATTTCTGTGGAATTGACATCCGAACAAGAAGTCAAGTTGTTGGAAGTCCTGCGACGATTTAAGAAGGAGTTAGGATGGACCCTTGCTGATATAAAGGGAATGGATTCTATGTTTTGCATGCATAAAATCTTGTTAGAGGATTGCCACAACATGTCTATTGAGCAGCAGAGAAGATTGAATCTGATAATGAAAAAAGTTGTCAAGAAAGAGATTATCAAGTGGCTTGATGTTGACATTTATTTACCTAATTTCAGAAAGCTTGTGAGTAAGCCATGTACAATGTGTCCCTAAGAAAGGAGGTGTCACAGTGGTTAGCAATGAAAATAATGAGCTTATACCAACTCGCACAATCACAGGATGGAGAGTGTGCATGGATTATCGAAAGCTTAACAAGACAACTAGGAAAAACCATTTCCCCTAGCTATTTATTGATCATATATTGGAGAGGTTAGCAGGGAAACCTTTCTACTATTTCTTGGACAATTATTCAGGGTATAATCAGATTGCCATAGCTCCTAATGACCAAGAAAAGATAACTTTCTTGTATCCATATGGTACTTTTGCGTTTAGATGGATTGTAACACCCCTAACCCGTATCCATCACCGAAACAGGGTTACAAAGTATTACCAGAGTTTATAGATCAAACAAACAGAAATTTCAAACATTTCATATCATACAATATTCATGTCAGAAACCAATCGAAATCATACATACTATCCCTTATACAAGCCCTTGAGGCCCAAAATAGCATTAGAAACAAGTCGGGACTAAATCAGAAACTCAGAAAATTTTTTGGAATGCATTAAAAATTTTCAAATCAGAGACACTATAGCACCCCTAACCCCGTATCCATCACTGGAATAGGGTTTCAGAGCATTATCAAACTTATCAATTAAACAATCATACGATTTTCATATCTAAACAAATATCATTCACACATAGTCCCTAATACAGGCCATTGAGGCCTAAAACAAGCATTAGAAGCGATTCGGGACTAAACTGAGAACTCAGGGAAATTTTTGGAAAACATAGAAAATTTTCAAAATTCAGGGGATACGCGCTCGTATGGCCTAGCCTTGTGTCTCACACAGCCAAAGACATGCTTGTGTCACAGGCTGTGTGGACATTTGAAATAGGATCACATAGTCGTGTCCCAGCCTATGTCCTACCCTGTGTAACTCACTGACTTGGGTCACACAGCCAATCAAACGCCTGTGTGACTAGCCCGTGCACCCTTCAAAATGACCTCACATGCCCGTGTGCCAGGCTATGTGCTAGGCCGTGTGAAAACTGAAGGGTATACTGACTTATGCCACACGGCCAAGTCACACGCTCGTGTGTTGAGCCGTGTGGAGCTACTGACTTGATTTCTAAATAAGCACCAGAGGACATACGGTCGTGTCACCTTGCCATGTGTCACCCATGGCTGAGACACACGCCCGTGTGGACAAAAATAGGCTATGTTTCAAGCCACGTTTCTCACCCAAAATGTTGTCAACCTAGGTTCAACAATGCACAAACAACCAATGCATAAATAGACACTTATAATAAAAAAATTTCAAGCAAAAATCATATACTACCAATACCAACAACCAAAATGCTCTTAAGCATCCCAAATAGCGACTCAAAATCATACCAATTTCATATCCAAAATGTAACATCCCGAATGAGGGCCTAGTCGGAATAGTGGTATCGGGACTACAAATTTGATGTTAAAATAATTTTTTCATGATCATTATGAGGTCTAGGATATGAAAATGAGCATGTGTTGAAGTTTCATAAAGAAATTCTATGTGTAAGGTGTCTTATTGGATAATAGGGACCAAATTGAATAAATTGTAAAACTTGGATTCTAGAAGAAATTTGCATGAAATTTCTTTGGAATGTTAATTAGGGGTCCTTAAAGAGTAATTTTCCCAATTTCTAAGTTTTTGGACAAATAATGGGCATGCATGGAAAATTTTGGAAGTTTAGTAATGAAAGGCATTGTACAACCCAATTTTTTACCCGAGCCCACTAAGACCCAAATAAATAGCCAAATGATCCAAGCAAATTAAAAACCATCAGACCCAAACCAAACAGACCCCAACCCAATAAAAACTAACCTAAACCTAAAGCTAAAAAATTAAAACCCAAAGCCAAATTCCAAACCCAACAGACTCAACCCAAATAAACCTAATTACCCTAGCCCAATACAACCCAAACCTTAATAGAAAAAACAAAACCCTAGCCACTCTTAACCCTAGGCGCCGCCCTAGCCTTCTGACCAGTAACCTCAGCACCGCCACTATTGCCATCGCCACTCCACCGCCCTCAAGTTGCACCTGCAAGGATTAAATAAGAAAAGACAGCAAGAAATCATGTAAAATTGCCTACAAAATCCATAAAAAATCTTTTGTAATTTGGCTAGACACTTTTAAATAAAAAAAGAGAGTAGATTCAAACACACACACACACACACACACACACAAAAACTAAAATAACAAAGCAAGTTGAAAGGAAAAAGTTAGAAGCGGGCTAAGGTTTTCTTCTTTGTTCTTTTTCTTTCTTTTTTACAAAATCGTTTATATATACATATATTTCTTTATTTCTTCTTTTAAAATTACATATATTAAAAAAGGAGTAAAAAATATAAGAAAAATCTTACTTTTTTTTACTCGACAAAAAAAGGGCATTTTTGGGCTCCGGTCACCGTGCACGGCGGTCACCGGCGGCGTAGCCCATGGCGATGATCGGCCGGAGTCAGGTCGGATTTGGAGAAGGGGGAGAGAGTAGAGAGTTTTTTAAAGTTTTTTTTTAAAACAAAGATGGAATGATTTTTTTTTTACAAAAATGTGACTTAAATAGCAAAATAAAACAATGTCGTTTTGGCTTAAACTTATAAGCCTCAAAACGACGTCGTTTTGCCTTAGCCGACCCTAATCCGACCTGCTCCAGGCCTAGGATCCGCGTGTTTTCGATTAATGGGTTATTTGTGCATTCAGCTCTTCCGCTTTTCATGTTTTTGCAATTTAGTTTTTTTATTTCTAATTTTGCCCTGAAATTTTGCCTTGATTTCATTTTAGTCCTGTGTAAAGTGCTGCGTTTTGGAGGGGAAGGGAAAATTTCCATTTTAACCCCTCCTTGTTATTCACGCGTTCAAATCGGTCCTTTTCTCTTTTATTTATTTCAAATTCGCCCCAAATTTTTTTTAGATTCGATTTAGTCCTTTTTCGTTATTTTCACTATTTTATTATTAAATTAACTAATTTAATATATTATTATTATTATTATTACTATTATTATTATTTTACTATTATAACTTAACGTATTATTATTACTTTTATTATTATTACCATTATTATTATTATTATTATTATTATTATTATTACTTACATTCATTAGTATCATTATTAATTTTGTCTTTATTTTCTTTACTATTATTTTTATTATCATTAATTATTATTATTATTGTTTATTATTACAATTATTATTAGTATTATCATTACTGCCATTATTTTTATTATTACTAATTGATATATTTCTCTTTCGAAATTTATTTACCTATTATTATTATTATTATTTTAAAATACATTTATATTATTCTTATTATTACTTGTTCATTTATATCCTTTTATATATAATTTTAAAACTTTTTTTATTTATACCATCATTATGATTAATATTATCTTAAGTTGTTTACACCATATTTATTTATTTATTTATTTGTTTAATATTTTTTTAGTTGCTAACTTTAGTCTTTTTACTCATTGTTTTTTGGCTTGTTCATTTTATTTTCGTCCTTATTATCATCATTCGTATATACGCGTTTATCATTCTGTGACGCAAATTAGCATTGTGATTCATTTTCCATTTGACTACAAAATCACATCACATTAACGTTCATTCGATACACAAAATTATTTTCATAAGCGATACTCCATGGTTTGAGATTTGAAAAGTCGTTCCTTAACTTATAGGGTTTTGATTTTCTCAATAAATCCGAATATGCGAGTCCCTTTTTAAAATATAAGTTTTTTTAAAATAATCTCGAGAATTAAGAAAAGATCGTCTTCTAACTTACGGAATAGATCTCTTTTTAAAACTGAGATAATCAAATATCTTTCAAAATAAATAAATTTTTCGGCGTTTATTCGCGTATCGGGAATTTAAGACATTGTGTCCTAACTTACGGGATATAATCATTTTCCTCGATTAACGTGGAATATGTCATTTTCTCAAAAAAAATTTAAATAAGTATTTTAACAAAGGGTCGTACCTTTAAAATCTTCAAAGTTCTCAAATTTTCGATATCAAGACATTAATTAATCAACTAGGTACCAATTTTGGGCGTATCGAGGGTGTTAACCCTTCCTCGTGCGTAACTGGTTCCCGAACCCGTTTTCTGGATTTTGTAGACCAAAAATCATCGTTTTAATAAATTTAAAATTTTTAAAACAACCGAATTACTAGGTGATCCGATCACACCTAAGTAAAAAGGATTGGTGGCGACTCCTACTTTTCATTTTCAAAATAAAAGTTGACCTCTTTTTTTTTAAAAAAAAAATGGTTTTGACAGCTTGGCGACTCCGTTGGGGACTTTTTAAAATAAGAGAGTCAACCACGAGTTGATTAATTTTTTTCCTCTTGTCAAAAATTGCAAACTTGGTTTAAATGTACGATCCTTTCTTTGCATTTCACCCGCCTTTGTTACAATCTGTATCACTGTGGTTTATAATTGTTATGCTGTTCAAGTTTTGGTATCTTTTTGCACATTGCATTGCATGATCGGTTGATCTTACCCTTTTAAGTGGGAGTGAGAAACTATTCCTTCATGAGGTTTTCACCTCTGTGTAGGATAATGAATCGCTTTTGGGATACATCCGTACTTATGTCTTCGTGAGATTTTCATCTCCGTCCAGCCATAAAGAAATGTATTCTCCTGAACTAAATTCGGTCTATATGAGCCTATAATGGGTGAAGATTGAGGAATCTACTGGTTCAAGTACCTTTACTTTGAACCAAACTGCATACAGTGAGCCGTAGGAACCCGCCCTAGGTAGAGCTACACCAAACCCTAGTAGTTACCCGTGCAGGTGCTTTTTTTATTATTCCTTGCTTGCTTTAAATTGTGTATGAAATACTGACTTGCTTTGTTTTACTTTGATTGTACTTGCATGGAATTTTTATCACAAAAGGTTTTGATTCACATTCGGTTGCTAAATAGATAACTTATCATGGAAAAGGGGTTTCTTGATAAAGTGGAGGATAATGCAGCTGCCCGAATATGAGCTGAGACAACGCAGCAAGAGAAAGGTGATAGTCTTACCGAGGGGTATGTGTCAGGATTGTAGGATTTCACTTGGATCAGTGTAACCCAAAATAATTTACAATAGATGAAAGAAATTTGGGGTCATTGGGATGACGAGATCAAACAACTATTCTATTGTCATTATGGTGATTTACCCTATCTACTCGATATCAAGGTAAACGAGCACCTATTTCAAGCCCTCGCCCAGTATTGAAACTCTGCTTACAGTTGCTTCACTTTCAGAAAAGTAGATTTGGTACTTGCTATAGAAGAGTACACGGCCTTGCTCCGTTGCCCAAAGATTCAAGTTGACAAAGCTTATTCCAGAGCTGCCAACGCCCCAACGTTCTCAAAAAGCTGATAAACATCACGGGAATGAGTGAACAGTGGGTTACAGTCCGGATCAAGCAAAAGGGAGTTGTAAGTGCATCCCTTGGAGGAATTTGAGAGATTTAATCCTAGCGCATCCCGATATGAAGAAGAGGGTTGATGTTTTCGCTTTGAGCATTTATGGACTGGTTATCTTCCTCAAGGCTTTGAGGCAGATAGATGAGGCAGTTTCCGATCTATTTGATAGGCTTAGTAAAAGGGTCACACCCGTACCCGCAATTTTGGCTAAAATTTTTAGATCATTGAATGCTTGTCGAAGAGCGGGCGAAGGGAGATTCATCAGATGAGCACAACTCTTACTAGCTTGGTTCCACAACCATTTTTGGAAAGTGGAAAAGGTATCGTATCGTATCTTCTCTGAAAACTACTCTCCATTGAAAGAGTTAGTGGCTACGTCGAGATGGGATGATATTACAGAGGAAAAGTGGATGACGATTCTTTAGAATCTGCAAGAGAGAGATGTCGAATGGAGAGCCCCGTGGATGGTCCCTGACGAGATATTATATCAATGTGGAGATTTTGATTGGGTTCCCCTGCTTAGGATATAGGGAGCCGTCGGGTATGCTCCTCTGTTCATGTTAAGACAGTATAGATCAAGATAGGTTGCGCTACCAACACACGAGTTAGCTTAGTGCGAGCTCATATACAAGGAGGATAATTACAAAAAGAAAGTTCATGAGATATCGAATACTTGGAACTAATCTCGTAGAATGAAAAGGTTTGCTATTAATCCAATGACTACCCTTGAGTATGACCGGTGGTGGGTTCAGAGAATCAACGACAACATCCCTATGTCAGATGAAGAAAACACCCGATCAATGGAAGAACACTTGAAGGTGATCCAATTGAGCTAGAAATCATCAAACAAGATTTCGAGAGAAAGAGTTTGGAGCTAGAGAAAAGGATAGAGCAATTGGAGGAAGAAAAATACAGCTGGGGCTAGATGTCGATGTCCAGAAACTAGAAGCTGGAAAACTGAGAAAAGGAAAAAACAAGGCTGAAGAGGATTTGGACAGTTTGAGAACTGACTACAAAAAACTGCGAAGGTCAATGAGAACAGCTGGGCTAGGAAAAATGTCTGAATAGTGGCAGCTGGAAATTAAAGAGGAAAAAAATAGAGCCAACCAGTAGGAAGAAAAATTCTGAGATGCTCAAGCTCGAGAAGATGCTCTAAAAAGGAGTTTGGTAGAAAGCTAAAATGAAAAAGAGGGATTGAAGATTCGGGTGTCAGAGTTAGAGAGATCCTTGTATCACTATCGTAGTAGTAACTCTACAATCGAGTTAAAGGCTAGTCTAAGCAAAATTGAAGAGTTAAAAGGGAAGATAGAAGAACTTAAAATCGCGTTGCAAAATCGTGAACTTCAGATTGAACTCATTGAGGTAAATAACGAGCGATGGAAGGAGGAGCTTCATCAAACTCAAGATCAGGTCAGGAACAGGGATTACGTCATGGGCGAAGTTTTGACTCAAGTGCGAGAAGTGGCTGATCACTTACAAACATTAGCAATCCTGGCCGATGTATTGAGTTTAAAATACGAGTCAGAATCAGACCGAGGCCGAGAGCTAGCTCGGCTTCTTAGGTAGGTCAAGGCTTTAGGTGTCAAGGCAAGGCCTTATATGTAATACATTTTATGTAAAGAAATTTGTTTTCTAAAAAAGTTATTCTAATGAAATCGAATCAGAATCAACACCTTTTGTATTTGTTACTTTCATGCATTTGCATTCCATCGCATCATATGCATTAATTTTCAAAAAAAGACCCTAATTAAAAAAAATCATTTCAGTAATCTGGAAACCGAGGAAAATCAACCAAGTACGCATCCTTACAGTACACGAAGAAAAGCTAAAGCGATGGATAAAAGACTAGAAAAGTTGGAACAAATACAGAAGGAGATCCAAGAACAGATGCAAGCACAAATGCAAGAGCAATTGGCTAAAATCTAGTAGGATATGAAGGACCAAATGTTGGAATCACAAAAAAACATGATGAACCAGCTAACACAACTACTGACTGGTAGACAAGAGAAGGGAAAATGCCCTATGGACGATACTGGAGATGACAATGAAGAACCCCTCTACCCTTCGGGTTTTACTCCAATGAATGTTTAGATACAACCTGAAGTGTACTCACGAAGGCCATCTGTTATAATCAGGCCCCAACAGTTTTAGGTCGGTGTTTCAGCACCGACGAATTACCAAGCCGGCTTAGGCTCAAATCTAGGGGATAACCCAACTAACCATATTGTCCTCGATCTCGATGATGTGATAGAAACAGAAGAGACAAGGGTAGAGCTCTAGAAAGAACTCGAAGAATGGTGTAGATGGTTAGAAGAAAAATTTAAAGAAATGGAAAACGCTGACTATCGTGGTGGAATCGATGCTAAGGAATTGAGTTTGGTTCCAGACCTGGTGCTTCCCCCCAAGTTCAAGACTCCTGAGTTTGAGAAGTATAACGGGACTAGTTGTCCCGAAGCTCACATCACCATGTTCTGCAGGTGAATGAAAGGCTATGTCAATAATGACCAACTATTGATTCACTGTTTCCAAGAAAGTCTGGTTGGGGCAGCATCCAAATGGTACAACCAATTGAGCCGTACCAAGATCAATTCATGGAAGGATCTAGCACAAGCCTTTATGAAGTAATATAGTCATGTGACGGATATGACCCCTGATAGAATCACTTTATAGAACATGGAGAAGAAGCATAATGAAAGCTTCTAGCAATACGCCCAACGGTGGAGAGAGGTGGCCACACAAGTCCAACCACCTCTGCTAGAAAAGGAAACCACCATGCTCTTCATTAATACCCTGAAGGCACCTTTCATTAATCACATGCTGGGAAGCGCAACTCAGAGTTTCTCAGACATAGTAATGGCTGGTGAATTGATAGAAAATACGATAAGGTGCGGGAAAATAGAAGCTGGGGAAAATACCAAAAAGACAGCCCCAAGGAAGAAGGAGCACGAGGTAAATAATGTGAGCACATATTCCAAATCGATCACCAGAAGCCAATCGAGGACGACAACCACTAGTCATCAAGGCCCACCCAGACAAGAGCCCAGCACAAAGTAAAATATGGAGAAACTTCAATTTATGGCTATCCCAATGACGTATAAGGAGTTGTACCAAAGTTTATTTGATGCACATGTTGTGTCCCCCTTCTATTTAAAGCCAATGCAACCCCCATACCCCAAATGGTACGACGCAAATACCAAATGCGAATACCATGTAGGAATCACGGGACACTCAATAGAAAACTGCACCGCTTTCAAGAAGTTGGTCGAAAGACTCATTAAAATGGGTATTGTGAAATTTGATGATACATCTAGTGCAAAAAATCTGTTACCTAACCATGTGGATAAGGGCGTAAATACGATAATCGAGAACTCGGGGAAGGAAATTAAGATGAATATCGCATAAGAGAATACCCCGCTAAAAGAAGTGTGGAAGAAAATGGTAGAAATAGGGTTAATTATACAGAATTCAGGGGACAGACCCCGAGGAACAAAGAATTATTGTAAGTTCCATGATCTAGAGGATCATGAGATTCAAAAATGCAGTGAATTCAGGCTCTAGTACAAGGATTGATGGATAATAAGGAACTAGAATTCTTTGAGTATGCTAGAAACCCAGAAGGAAAAGATGTGCGTGCCTCGGAAGAGGGGTCAACAAAGAATATTTACAAAGTCAACCACACAGTGGTTATCGTTTCACGGCCAAGAATTAATAAAGCCGGGGCACAAGTCACACAAAAAGCAGGAATCCATAAGCCCGTTGCTTTCCCTTATAAAGATAGCAAAAGGTACCTTGGAACTATAACTGCAATGTGACAATCCCAGAAGAGGAAATCCCAGCTAACACATTAGAGGAAGGTCAAGACGTTGGTTTCTATACGCGCAGTGGAAGACGCTATGATACCCCAAATATAAAAGTCGAGCCTGTTAAAGGAAAATCATTGGTGATTGAGCAAAAGAAAGAAAAGTCAGTTAGACTTGAACTGCCTGTTAATGAATTGGTAATGAAAAAAAGCCAAGGAATTCTTGAAATTTCTAAAACATAGCGAGTATAGTATCGTGGAATAGTTGCACAAACAACCAGCTCGTATATCGGTACTAGCTTTACTCTTAAGCTTAGAAACCCATCGTAGCGAATTGATGAATGTGCTGAATGAAACTTATGTTGCTAACGATATTTCGATAAACAAGATGGACCGCCTAGTCAACAATATAAGTGTTGACAACTTCATATTCTTCAATGATGATGAAGTACCACCAGGAGGAGGGGATTGACTAAGGCTTTGCACATCACGACTTGTTGCAAGGGGTATACGTTACCGAGTGTATTGATTGACAATGGATCGGCCTTGAATGTCCTACCATTATCCACACAGAACATATTTCCTGCAGATAGTTCTCACATGAAAGCCTGCCAAAATATAGTGAGGGCACTCGATGGCACAGACAGGAAGGTAATGGGCAGAATCGAAATACCCCTTTTGATCGGTCCAAGCATGTACGAGGTGGATTTCCTAGTGATGGACATCAAGCCTTCGTATAATTGCTATTGGGGAGGCCATCGATACATTCAGCAGGGGTAGTCCCTTCGTCGCTGCACCAAAAGTTGAAATTGGTAACAAAAGGTCGGTTGGTTACGATAAATGCAGAAGAGGATATCATCACAGCGGTGACCAGTAAAGGCCATACCTAGAGGCAAACAATAAAGCAATCGAATGTTCCTTTTGGTATTTGGAGTTTGTGAATGCGACATTCATTACCGAAGGAAACAGGATCCCAATGGCCAGGATATCCAAGACTACAAGAATGGGCCTGCAGCTAATTGTTGGGAATGGGACCATACTGGGAAGAGGACTCAGGAGAAACCTCTAAGGAAGAATTGAGGTGCCAATAATGAAAGACAAACAAGACCGCTTCGACCTAGGATTTAAGTCGGACGCAAGACAAAAAAAGAAGGAACTAGAAAAGAAGCAATAGAGAAGGAGAGCGCGATTGAGTGGTGAGGAGATCGAATGGGAACCAATAATATTTCCCTATATATCGAAGACTTTTGTGTCTGGAGGAATCATTCACCCTGAGTGGGGGACGCCAAGAATGGAAATCATGGAAGGAATGTTGGAAAATTTAGACATCAATGCCACATATGAAGAAGGAACTAGAGTAGAGAATTTGTCGGGAATTCACCCTTATGAGCTGGGAAGTGTTCTGAATAATTGGATTATGGAAGAGATTCCTGTAGTCTTTAGAACTAACATAGAGTAATGTTCAAAACACACTTATTGCTAGGCCTAGGAGTAATAAGAATCCTTTTTGTGAAATAAACTTATGTTCAAAATCGTTATTTCAATGAAATGCATCCTTTTGTCTTATCCCGAGCAAATATTCTTTTGTTCTTTCATTCATAATCATACCATACAGATCATTATTCTTTGATTCTTTTGTTCTTTGTATATTCCTTCACACCTACAATAGGTCTCCAGGTATCAACGATATGAGTGGCGCTACTAACTCAGAATCTCTTTTTGAGTGAGATATGTGTCTAGAGGGATCTCAGGACTTTGAAGTTGACAGAGACTGTAACTTATCTCCTGATTTGTTAAGGATGGTAGAAAAAGAGGAGAAATAGATGCTTCCTCATAAAGAGTCAGTAGAAATTGTGAACATGAGAGACGAGCAAGAAAAGAAAGAAGTAAAGATCAGAGCTTGCATTACCACAGAGACAAAGCGAGAGCTCATTGAGTTACTCCAAGAATTCAAAGATGTTTTTGCATGGTCGTATCAAGATATGCCTGGACTAAGTACTGATATCGTGGTACACTGACTCCCCATAAAGGAAGAATGCAAGCCGGTTCAACAGAAGCTTCGAAGAATGAGGCCTTATGTTTTGTTGAAAATAAAAGAGGAGGTCAAGAAACAATTCGATTCTGGTTTCTTACAAGTGGTTAAATACTCAGAATGGGTAGCCAATATCGTCCCCGTCTCTAAAAAAGATGGAAAAGTATGAATGTGTGTAGATTACAGGGATTTGAACAAAGCCAGCCCAAAGAACAATTTCCCATTGCCCCATATCGGCACCTTAGTAGACAACACAGTAGGTTACTCACTATTCTCCTTCATGGATGGCTTCTCCAGATACAATCAGATAAAGATGCATCCTGAAGACATGGATAAGACCACATTTGTAACCATGTAGGGAACATTTTGCTATAAGGTGATGTCATTTGGACTGAAAAATGCGGGAGCAACATATCAGAGAGCCATGGTAACCTTGTTCCATGATATGATGCACAAAGAAATTGAAGTTTATGTCGACGACATGATCACCAAATCTCGAACAGAAGAGGAGCATGTGTAAGTCTTGAGGAAATTATTTTTGAGGTTGAGGAAATTCCAGTTGAAACTCAATCCAGCAAAATGTACCTTTGGGGCCAGGTCAGGAAAACTGCTAGGATTCATAGTTAGCAAAAAAGGGATTGAGATTGACCTAGATAAAGTCAAAGCCATACAAGAGTTACCTCCACCGCGTACTCAGAAAGAAGTTCGAGGATTCTTAGGAAGGCTAAATTACATCACTCGGTTCATTTCACAACTAACCGAGAAATGTGACCCCATATTCCGTCTCCTTAAGAAACACAACCCTGATGTTTAGGATGAGGAGTGCTAGAAGTGTAACACCCCTATCCCGTAACCGTCGCCGAAATAGGACGAGGCGTTACCAGAAAATTTGGAAGCAGATCAAACAGTAAAATTTTTAACTTTTTTTTTCTTTTTCGTGAATAAAGATTGTTCATTTAATTAAATTCTAAACACAAACAAAGGTCAAACTTATAACTTATAAAAGAAGACTTCCAAAGGATGTCATATTCCCATGGCTTATAAACAATAGTTATGATATCATTCTAGTATAATATATCCTATACATGCCATAAGCTAAATCCAAATCACAAGGTTTCCATAATAGTAGATAGTGTGATGAAGTACTGACGATCCCCGAACTGGTAATCAGAGTCCACAATCTATAAAACAAAGACAAAAGACAAACGGAGTAAGCTTACATAAGCTTAGTAAGTCTTAAGTAAAATGATAATTTTGCAGAATCAAATTCAATTATCATTTATCGCTCGATTTTTTTTCTAATCAATGAAGTCAATCTAGAGCTCCATAACGAACTATAATTTCAATAACCACATCATTTAGTTACCACAAATTATTTCATGATAATGACCAAAATGGTCAAATATTCGTATGTTCACAAGGTACACTTAGCTCATAAATACACTCCAATCTAAATGCCTCTATTATAGTTTAATCGAATACATTCTTATGGCCTAACACATTGACCAATTGTATCATAGTCACATGGACTGTGGTCACATTTGCATTCATACACTTATTCACATATGCATCGCTTTGTATACTTTTGATCTAATCCGAATCAAAAATCACATACGAGTACCTGATACATACCTGGCCAACTTAATGTATTGAACATCTTTAACTGTCGTTTCATTACTAAGCCTCATCGTCTTAGACCTTGCAGAAACCCCGTTTAACAATATCAAGAGATCTCACCATTCCGTCAAATAGTTCAAACCTCATGCACGCATATGTAGTTTATCTATTTCTTCCAAATTTGATTCACATAGTCTTTCGCATCTAGAAACCTCATATCTACTTCTAATTCAATCAATCAAACTAAAACATAATACTTTTACCACGTTTAGTTTCCATATTTAGAAGCACATAGTAATATCATAATCTATCATGAATAGATTCATAGAGTCACTACTCATTTTGCATAACATATACTCTTTCAATAATCATAATCACTTGCTCAAACGTACTCGTTTCATGCACATACATGAATATATATATAAACTTAATTCCTTATTTCATAATCGCATCAAAACTTTCGAGTATTTCAACGTGGCATGTATTGAATTACAGTATGGGTACGCAAAGAACCAAACATAAACCTTATCACATATACGTAGGTTGACAAAATACAGTCTTCCCTTGCATTTGTACATCTAGCCGAATACAATTTATTCTCAATTTATAAGGCCCTTTTGGCCGAATATGCACAATTACATATATAAATCTCATCACATACTTTTCTTTAATTAAAGCTCATACGATAAATTTAAATCGAATACTTTGTCATACTAACAACCATTGACCGAATAGATTATTCCCTTATTCAAAGATATAATAATCAATCACATATACGTTTTTCTTGAATGCTAGTGATTCACTTTGAGGTAAACTTACAAATGAGGAGGTAATATGTATCTGAACATCTTAAATGTATAGTACTTACTTGATGGTAGCTCATTGCGAACATTCAAGATCATAATCTTACTTAATTCACCAGCATTAAGCCTGCGGGACTTTAAACCCGGATACAATCCCAGCATGAAGCCAGCGGGTTTCTAACCCGGACGCAATCTCAGCACAATTCATTTAATATATATTTATATTTTTTACTAACTTTGGCCTCATTAACTATCTAATATTGCACACTTTTCACAATTGGTCATTCGGCCTTATCACATATTCACTTACACATATATCACATTGGCCATTCGGCCTTATCACATATACACACTTTCACATTCATCACATTGGCCATTCGATCTTAAGCTAGATATTGTGCCTTGTCATTTTATTTCATCTTAGGTACAAAATCACATTAGTAAATTGATTCAAATACGTAAAATTTTCCATTCAGCCTTAGAACATATCATGGCCACGTCATATTTTTCAATTTAGTCATTTCTATAATAGTATCCATTAATCAAAACTCAAAATAAGTTTAATTACTTAGAGACTTACCTCGAATGTTGTCAAACGACTACGGATCGGCTATTTGGTTAGTTTAGCTTTTCCCTTATCCGAATTAGGCTCCTGAAGCTCTTGAGCTTAATCTAAAACAAATTTAACTTATTAAAATCCCATTGTGCTTGCTTATGGCCGAATACCACAAGAAATTTAATAGGCCATATAACTACTTTTAGCTCAATATAAAATAATCGTACACATCTTTAATCACCTTAAACAAATTACTAAGTATTATAGAAAATCAAAGCATACTCATCGTTAGCCTTATTCGGCCATCTCAATACGTTCTAAGTGACCATATGTATATACGTCTATACTAAAGTGCTTTACATTAATAGCACCATATCAACAATGTATAATGCCGACCCCTTTAAACCAATTATCCATACAAATATTATTTGTACACATTTCCTTACCTAAATTTCACATTCGGCAACCACTTAATCAACTTAACAAATTTTCTATACTTCAAAACCACAAGTAAATATAATAATTTGTATCATTACATCGATTAAACTAAATCATGCATTAGCTTTTAGCACATTCGGCCATTAAAGAGACAACCAAATTAACATTCAAACCTTTTTAAGCTTAGATTTCCCAAAGCCGAATATCACATAAAAACCTTTAATACACATGCAAAGTTTACACTTTAACTAATTATACATATACTAATAAACTGAATATTATTTAAACAACCATTTGAATTGTAACGCCCCGCACCCGAGACCGTTTCCGGAGTCGAACACGAGGTGTTAACGAACTTAATTCATTTATTTTCACAGTTCATTTTAAAATTTCCAGACAAGCTGGCTAACTGCATCACTGTCACCTTAAAAATCATATCTCGAGTTCCAAAACTCGAAAACTGATTCCGTAAAATTTCCCTGAAACTAGACTCATATATCCATCTACAAATTTTTTTCTAGAATTTTTGGTCAGGCCAATTAGTACAGTTTATTAGTTAAAGCCTCCCCTGTTTCAGGGTTCGACTACTCTGACCTTCATGCATTACGACTTAGATATCTCCCTGTACAGGGCTTCAATACTTATGCCGTTTGTCTCTAATGAAACTAGACTCAAAAAGGAATCTGTGCATATAAAGAATGACTTCTAATTATTTCTGGTTAATTTATGGTAACTTTCCAAAGTCAGAACAGGGGATCCAGTAACCGTTCTGGCCCTATTTCACGAAAACCTAAACATCTCATAAAATACAGCTCATATGGTCGTTTCGTTTCTTCCATATGAAGATAGACTCATCAAGGTTCGATTAAATAATTTATTCATTATTTAATTACATTCCTACTATTTTTAGTGATTTTTCCAACTTACATCACTGCTGCTGTCAGCATCTATTTTAAGGTAGATTTTACCTATTTCATAATTTTCCATGAATCAACTAGCAAATTGACATACATTATTTTCAAGGGAAATCCCGATTAGCCATGACGTACGTAGCGCCAATAGGACCATGATCGGCCATTCCAATGGCTAGTCATTACCAAACATTTCCATACCACTTAGCAACCATATCACAAGACCATCTTAACTCATTTCTCATCTTGTTAACAAAAACATAGTAAAGCAAATCTTTATACACAATTATTATCAATTCATCCATCCACTAGGGACTTAGCCTAACGTTCAATAGCAACTCCTCCTTTATCAATTACATATTCGGCAAGAACATGGTAACTTATACTACATCAATTTTAAGTACATAAATTACTCAAACATAATCAAATTCACATTCGGTCTTGGTACATAATAAGGTAGCCGATTCTTTTCCCTTAGCACCCAATGCTCACATATGCTCATTTGTATAGTTCAAACACTCATCTACCATTGTTCATCTAAATTTATCATGAAACAACAACCATCACCCTTATTAATTACCATAGTCGAAACCCTACTCATCCCCACAATCAAAAATTCAACATGGGTTACTAAAATAACTTGATACCTCATTTAAGATTAACCAAAATTTCAAGAATTAACATAACTTCTTACCTTAATGCTCACTTAAGATGACCTAATGCCTTTTCTCCCATCTTCCTCTTTACATTTGGCCAAGAAGAAAGAAACTCAAGCTTTTTTTTTTCATCACCCTTCATTTCCTTATTTCAATTGCTTTTTCCTTATTTATTTATTTATTTATGTCATATAATATAAAGCTACTAACTAATAATTAATACATATTGCATGTTTTTAACCCATCATGGCCGGCCACTACTTGTCATAGGTGGAAATTTGACATGCAAACCCATTATTTTCATAACACGCACTAATAGATCCTTATAGATTAACCTATCACATTTCAAAAGTGTCACACACAAGTCCTATTAACTAAATTCACATGCAAATTGACTAAATTCAAACATGAAATTTTCACACATGCATATATACACATAATAAGCATCAAATATGATGGTTAATTATTTTTGTGACTCGGTTTTGTGGTCTCGAAACCACTTTTCGACTAGGGTCAATTTAGGGTTGTCACAAGAAGACTTTTAACAAGGTTAAGCAATACTTGTCCAATGCCCCAGTGTTGACACCACCTAGTCCAGATAAGCCACTGATACTGTATTTGGCAGTATTTGAAAATTCTATGGGATGTGTGCTTGGCCAACACGATGATTCAGGAAGGAAAGAAAAAGTGATATATTACCTCGGTAAGATGTTCACTGAGTGTGGGATGAGATACTTGCCAATTAATCTGGACAACCCAAAGATTGAGATAATAAATGTTATATCACACAACTTGGCTCATCTCAAAACTTGATCCTCTGAAGTACATGATGGAGTCGACTGCTTTGAATGGAAGAATGACTCGATGGAAAATTCTACTTTCCAAATTTGATATAGTTTATGTGAACCAGAAAGCTGTAAAACGAAGTGTAATAGCAGATTTTCTAGCTAGTAGAGCTCTAGAAGACTACGAGCCTCTGAACTTTGATTTCCCAAATGAAGATCTAATGTACGTGGCAACCACTGAAGAAGACTCTCAAGAAAGTCATCCTTGGAAGCTAAAATTTGACGGAGCATCAAATGCAGTGGGTAACAGAATCGGGACAGTCTTGGTATCCCCAAACTGAGATCATTATCTCTTTACTAGTAAATTGGATTTTGATTGCACAAACAATATGACTAAATACGAAGCATGTATCATGGGAATTCGTGCAGCTATAGAATGCAAGATTAAAGTACTAAAGGTATATGGGGGTTCTGCGCTAGTGATCTATCAGCTTAAAGGTGAATGGGAGACAAGGGATCCCAAGTTGATCAATTATCGAAGTTTGGTCCTTGAATTAATTAAAGAGTTTGATGATATCATCTTCTGCTACCTCCTGCGAGAAGAAAATCAGATGGCTGACGCCTTAGCAACTTTAGCTTCTATGATCAAGGTGAACAAACAAGAGGATGTGAAATCGATCCAAATGAGTATTTACGAGGCTCTGGCTCATTGTCACAACATTGAAGAAGAAGAAGAAAAGGATGATCATCCTTGGTACCACGATATACTGCGACATGTGAAGAATCGTGAGTACCCCAACCAAGCTGCTGGGAATGACAAAAGGACGTCGAGAGGATTGGCCAGTGATTATGTCTTGGATGGGGAGATCCTATACAAAAGAAGAAAGGACCAGGTGCTATTAAGATGTGTGGATGAGAAAATCTTGGAAGAAGTCCATGAGGGTGTCTGTGGGACACATGCTAATGGCTTTACAATGGCCAGGAAATTATGAGGTTCGGTTATTATTGGTCCACCATCGAAGGGGATTGTATTAACTACGTCAAAGGATGTCATAAGTGCCAAATCTATGGAAACAAGATTCATGTGCCTCTTTCACCGCTACATGTTATGACTTCTCCATGGCCTTTCTCTATGTGGGGCATGGATGTCATTGGGCCAATTTCGCCAAAAGCTTTAAATGGGTATCAATTCATCTTTGTGGTCATCGACTATTTCACCAAGTGGGTAGAAGTCGCTTCATATGCCAATGTTACAAAATTGACACTTAGCAAGTTCCTGAAAAAAGAAATCATTTGTCGATATGGAATGCCAGAAAGGATCATATCTGACAATACATTGAATTTGAACAACAGTACGATAGTGGAGGTCTGCAGTCAGTTCAAGATTAGACACCACAACTTGTCACCGTATCACCCGAAGATGAACGGTGCAGTCGAGGCAACCAATAAGAACATCAAAAAGATTGTGGGGAAGATGACTGAAACTTATAAATATTGGCATGAGAAGTTATCATTCACCCTTTATGCTTATCGAACATCTGTCAGGACCTCTACTGGGACAACGCCTTTCTCACTAGTTTATAGAATGAAGGCTATTCCCATCGAGGTTGAGATTTCTTCCCTCAGAGTTTTGTCAGAAGTGAAGTTTGATAAAGCAGAATGAATCCAATCCTGATATGATCAGTTGAATTTGATTGAAGAAAAAAGGCTAAAGGCTATCCGTCATGGTCAGATGTAATAAAAACGAATGATGCAAGCTTACAAGAAAAAGGTTCGTGTCAAAGAATTCCACGAGGGAGGCCTAGTATTGAAAAAAAAATCCTACTTAAACAAAAGGATTTTAGAGGAAAATGGATGTCGAATTGGGAAGGACCTTATATGGTAAAGAAGGCCTTTTCTGGAGGAGCGTTGATATTGACCGAGATGGACGGCAAGACTTTACCCAAACTTGTGAATTTGGATTCGGTTAAGAAGTACTTCGTTTAAAAAAATAAAAAAAGGAGAAGCCAAGCTGAAAACCCGCAAAGGGCACCTTGAGACCAAAGAGATTTTGAATTGAAAACTCGTAAAAGGGTAATTTGAATTTTGATCGAAGGTGGGGCATGCGGTAGTCTTGTGATACCTGATTTAACAAGGACGAGAGATGTTACATCTTGGGGAATCAACAAGAGTACTCTAGATCCCCTAAACACATATTGAGCTCAAAAAAGGGTCCTCAAGAAGTTTGTAGAGAGAAGCTCATGCTGCGATATCTGGGGCACCTATTTTCCTTTTATTCATTTTGTATTCTGGCAATGTTTGCTTTCTTTGATTAATCTACTCTTTTTAATTTTTTTCTGATAAATTTCAGTTTCGTCCATTATTACGATCTTTTTTCAAGCATTTTGCATTGAAATAATGATTAATGGACTAATGACACTTTCACAAAAGGAGTTCTGCATGTTACTCTGAAAGTTTCTAAATAGTACAGGAACCTGAAACATGATTAGTATTTAGAGTCTAAATTGACTATTTCTTCAGATTTTCTGTCAAAGATATTAGATGACCAAGAAGGTAGGGTAATGCGTCAGTGATAAAACCTTGATGAACAAAGGGTATTGACAACCCAAACATTAAAGAATGGATCATTCTCATTTTGCATTCATGCAATTATCATTCATACACATCTAGTTAGGAGCATTTGATTCATTCTGATCATCACATCCTAATCATTTGGCATAAGCATAGGCCCATGAAATTGATTCTATAGGTCATGTCCCTCCGAAGGACGATGTAGCAAGATCGGTGAGTTCACAAGTCTTATCTCCCTGAAGTTGCAGTGGAGCAGACTGAAGATAGCGAATCTTATTTCCCTGGAGTTGCAGTGGAACAAATTGAAGCTATAATTACAGATCTTATCTCTATGAAGTTGCAGTAGAGCAGATTAAAACAAACCTTATCTCCCTGAAGTTGTAGTGGAGTAGGTTGAAATTACAAGTCTTATCTCCCTGAAGTTGCAGCGGAGCAAATTGAAGCTAGTAATCCTATCTCCTTAAAGTTGCAGTGGAGCAGATTAAAGTGATAAGTCCTATACCTCTGAAGTTGCAGTAGGTCGAATTAAACCTAAAACTACAAATCTCACCTCTGAATTTGCAGTGGAGTAGATCAAAACTATAAGTCTTATTTCTCTAAAGTTGTGGTGGAATGGATCAAAGTGGCAAGATGTGGCGGACTAGAACGAGGCGACCTGAAGAAGAGCAGCACCAAAGAAGTCAAGACTTGGAGAGATCGAACAAAATTGTCTTTCTTAAAAGTCTTTGCTCTATTCTCCTTACACGAAAACGAGCAAAGAGGGTCAGCTGTATAGCCCAATTTTTTACCTGGGCCTACTAAGACCCAAACAAATAGCCAAATGATCCAAGCAAATTAAAAACCATCAGACCCAAACCAAATGGACCCCAACCCAATAAAAACCAACCTAAACTTAAAGCCGAAAAATTAAAACCCAAAGCCCAATTCCAAACCCAACAGACTCAACCCAAAGAAACCTAATTACCCTAGCCCAATACAGCCCAAACCTAAACAGAAAAAACAAAACCCTAGTCACTCCTAACCCTAGGCCCCTAGCCTCCTGACCAGCAGCCTCAGCGCCGCCACTGCTGCCACCGCCACTCGACCGCCCTCAAGTTGCACCTGAAAGGATTAAGTAAGAAAAGACAACAAGAAATCATGTAAAAATGGCTATAAAAGCCATAAAAAATCCTTTGTAATTTCGCTGGACACTTTTAAATAAAAAAAAAGAGAGTAGATTCAAACACACACAAAAAAAAAAGAAACCCAACTAAAATAACAAAACAAGTTGAAAGGAAAAAGTTAGAAGCGGGTTAAGGTTTTCTTCTTTGTTCTTTTTCTTTCTTTTTTACAAAATCATTTATATATACATATATTTCTTTATTTCTTCTTTTAAAATTACATATATTAAAAAACGAGTAAAAAATATAAGAAAAATCTTACCTTTTTCTTACTTGACGGAAAAATGGCATTTTTGGGCCCTGGCTGCCGTGTACGGCTGTCGCCGGTGGCGGAACCCACTGCGGTGATCGGACGGAGTCAGGCCGGATTTGGAGAGGGGGGAGAGAGTAAAGAGTTTTTTAAAGTTTTTTTTTAAAAAACAAAGATGGAATGATTTTTTTATTAACAAAAATGTGACTTAAATAGCAAAATAAAACGACGTCGTTTTGGCTTAAGCCCATAAGCCTCAAAACGACGTCGTTTTTCCTTGGCCGACCCAAATTCGACCAGCTCCAGGCCTAGGATCCGCGTGTTTTCGATTAATGGGCTATTTGTGCATTCAGCCCTTCCGCTTTTTCATGTTTTTGCAATTTAGTTTTTTTATTTCTAATTTTGCCCTGGAATTTTGCCTTGATTTCATTTTAGTCCTGTGTAAAGTGTTGCGTTTTGGAGGGGAAGGGAAAATTTCCATTTTAACCCCTCCTTGTTATTCGCACGTTCAAATTGGTCCTTTTCTCTTTTATTTATTTCAGATTCGCCCCAAAATTTTGTTTTTAGATTTGATTTAGTCCTTTTTCGTTATTTTCATTATCTTATAATTAAATTAACTAATTTAATATATTATTATTACTATTATTATTATTTTACTATTATAACTTAACATATTATTATTACTTTTATTATTATTACCATTATTATTGTTATTATTATTACTATTATTATTAATTTTGTCTTTATTTTCTTTACTATTATTTTTATTATCATTAATTATTATTATTATTATTGTTGTTGTTGTTGTTTATTATTACTATTATTATTAGTATTATCATTACTGCCATTATTTTTATTATTACTATTATATATATTTCTCTTTCGAAATTTATTTACCTATTATTATTATTATTATTATTTTTAAAATACATTTATATTATTCTCATTATTACTTATTCATTTATATCCTTTTATATATAATTTTAAAACTTTTTTTATTTATACCATCATTATGATTAATATTATCTTAAGTTGTTTACACTATATTTATTTATTTATTTGTTTAATATTATTTTTTAGTTGCTAGCTTTAGTCTCTTTACTCATTGTATTTTTGCTTGTTCATTTTATTTTCGTCCTTATTATCATCATTCGTATATACGCGTTTATCATTCTGTGACGCAAATTAGCATCGTGATTCATTTTCCATTTTACTACAAAATCATATCGCATTAACCTTCATTCGATACACAAAATTATTTTCATAAGCGATACTTTATGTTTTGAGATTTGAAAAGTTGTTCCTTAACTTACGAGGTTTCGATTTTCTCAATAAATCCGAATATGCGAGTCCTTTTTAAAATATAAGTTTTTTTAAAATAATCTCGAGAATTAAGAAAAAATCATGTTCTAACTTATGGAATATGATCTCTTTTTAAAACCGAGATAATTAAATATCTTTCAAAATAAATAAAATTTTTAGCGTTTATTCGTGTATCGGGAATTTAAGATATTGTGTCCTAACTTACGGGATATAATCATTTTCCTCGATTAACGTTGAATATGTCATTTTCTCAGAAAAAAAATTAAATAAGTATTTTAACAAAGGGTCGTGTCAAATTTCTCAAATTTTCGATATCAAGACATTAATTAATCAACTAGGTATCAATTTTGGGCGTATCGAGGGTGCTAACCCTTCCTCATGCGTAATTGATTCCTGAACCCGTTTTCTGGATTTTGTAGACAAAAAATTATCGTTTAAATAAATTTAAATTTTTTAAAACGACTGAATTACTAGGTGATCCGATCACACCTAAGTAAAAAGGATTGGTGGTGACTCCCACTTTTCGTTTTCAAAATCAAAGTTGACCTCTTTTTTTTCAAAAAAATGGTTTCGACGGACATTTTGGTAATTTGGTTAATTAAAGAAGAAAAAGGGAAAAATCAAGCTAAAATCAGCTCATTTTTTTCTCTATGCTGTCGAAATTCCAAGGGTGTCCATAGCTAGGGTTTTCAACCTTTTCAAGCTTAATAGTAAGTGCTCCATAGCCTTGTTTTTAACGTTCTTTGTATTTTTGAAATCCTCGTAAAATGCTCTCTCTATTTCTACCCATATTTCAAGCTAGGGTTCATGTTCAAAACTTTACCCATCGATGAGATTTTTGTGTTTTGATGAGTTATGGAGGGACATGAGAGTTTAAAGGATGGTAAACAACTTTTACTAAGTGGTTTTTCATGGAAATGGCTTAAAGGACTAAATTGTAAAAGTTGTGGAAATTGGTAGGAAAATATAGAATGAAGGGAAAACATGGGCTTCTATGAGTGTGTATAATATTCGGCTAGGCTTGGGTGGCCAAGGAATTACATTCATTTCATTATATGAGCCCTAGGACTAAATTGTAAATATTGTAAAAGGTTAGGGGCAAAATGGTCATTTTTTCTGGGGGGTGAGTTTTAGGCCTAAAGTGAATAATGTAATGTATTAATAATCTAATTTTAATGATATAGACCTTGAGGAACAAATTTCAGAGGTCGATCGTCGAAAACGAAATGTTTTGAAATAACCGAGACATGAAACTGAAGTAGTTACCAGGTAAGTTCGTATAACTCGAAGTAAAATCTTAAGATACTTAAACATGCATGTTCTTGAATGTAGGAAAATTTAAATATTCATTTCATGATAATTCATGAAATGGGCTTGTATAAACGAAAGATGTAAAATGTCTCGGTTGAAATAGAAAGGGAAAATTCGATGGATAAATTATGGCTTGCATGATACGAGACCCTGCATGTGTTGTAGAAAAGGATTTAGCCCGGACGGGTAATTCGATGATCTCAAAAATACAAAGGATCTAGCCCGGACGGGTGTTCCTTGAGTGATTGAGCCTCCCAAAAAATATGGTGCATTAAGGATTTAGCCTGGACGGGTAATCTGATTTAGGACTGAATTTAGCCTGGACTGGCAATTAAGATCCGAGATTATGAGAGAAATTTTTGTTAAAAAGGGATTTAGCCTGGACTGGAAATCCCGACATTGCTCTATAAGTTATTACTACGGGGGATTTAGCCTGGACTGGTAATCTCGCCATAAGATGTAAGGTTCACGGGAGTACATACTTGAGATGATCACTTGTATGATTTGACGGTAAATGGTTATCCATCGAGATTTCCTAGAAATTCAACGGGAATTAACACGCTAAAATAAAAAATGGGAATATTGAATTGATAAGCTCATCTAAGGCTAATGACATGATGTATTATTATGAGACTAACTTGATGATTGAGTGCATGTGATAGGGAAACTATTTCATACTTATTGGAATTATTGCTTAATATGGTTGTATGCTAATTAACCGGTAAGTTTACTTTCGAGTTATCCGAACTTAATAAGCATATAAATGCTTACCCCCTTCTCTTTTCCCTGTCTTACAAAGCTCGAGGACTCGTGAAGATTGGAAGACGGTTGGAGAATCAACACACTATCGACTTGTCCCGCTTTGGTATATGGATACTTTTATTTTGTTTAATGGCATGTATAGGGTTTTTGGTTATTTTGTTATATGAGTCATTAGGCTAGCCAACGTAAGGGCCTATATGGTATACTTATTCTTTTGTATACGGCCATGAGATATGGCTCATATTGATGTAGGTTGTAAACCTACTATTGATGCATGTTTATGTTTAAATGTTTCATGAGATATGATGATGAGGTTTATCGTGAATGGATACTTGATATGGAACCTAATAATTTGAGAGTGGACATAGTATACAATGATATATGGCTATAATATGGCCTAAGTATAAAATGTGCTATGTTAATCCCTAATGCGAAAAGGATAATTTAGCATGCATTAATCCGATGAGATGAGGTTAGCATGCAATGAGTCATGTCAAGGTTGTTCAAGAGTATAATTAGGCCATGTTACATACCATTAAAATCTCTAAGTGTGTATGGATGATATAGGGTAACCAAAGGCTTGGCCCTAAAAAGGTCCACATGGGTAGACACATGGGCATGTGTCTAGGCTGTGTGTGACACATGGGCATGTGTCTAGGCCGTGTGTGACACACGAACAACCCCATGGGTGTGTTGCTTGGCCGTGTGTCCCCCGCACCTTAAATTTAAGTTAGTTTGCATAGTAGTAAACACACAGGCAGAGACACGGCTGCGTGTCTCAACTGTGTGGAGGACATGGCCTAGCACACGGACGTGTGTCTCAAAATGAATGATGACGTCATAAATAGAAGGTCCGGGTTTTTAGACACGGGAGAAGACACAGGCGTGTCTAGGCCGTGTGAGGGACACAGGTCAAGGACACAGGCGTGTTCTTGGCTGTATGAAAACCCCTGTAGGTTCGAAGTGAAAAATAAATCCAAATAATTCAACACGGGTGGGACACATAGGCATGTGCTTTGCCTCCACACGGGCGTGTGAGGCATAACCTTAGAAATTTTACTAAAATTTTCTATAGTTCTCAATTTAGTCCTGGATTGCTTCAAATGTATGTTTTGGGCCTCGTAGGCCTATAATAGGGACACTATGACGTTTCTTGATTGGTTTTAAAATAAAATAAAATTTTATAACCCGTATTTTCTGAAAGTGTCCAGGTATATGTCTAGTAACGCCTCGTACATTGCCCCGGTCTAGGATACGGGTAAAGGGTGTTACACAAAATCACCTAAATGATCAAACTCACCTATTAGACTTTGTGCCTAAATCAACATGCATACCACATTCTCAAATTCAATCATTTTGTACTCAAAATTCCAATTCACAACAAGGCATTCACATAGAAATTATAAATCAAATATCAAAGGCCATTTACACATATATACATAACCAAGAATACCAAAATAAGCCAAGTGACATTGCTAAACACATAACTAAAACCATATATCATTTACAAGCCAAATCAATTGGCTATCAACATTACAAAAATATGCCATATTAACCACAACACCTATACATGCCATATAACCAAGTACACAAGTTCAAAAGTACTAAAACGACGGTTGGATAGTGTGATGGGATCTCCGACAACTCCCAATCCGAGCAAGCTTCGAAATCACTATAATACACGGAAAAGTAAAAATAGTAAGCTATTAAGCTTAGTAAGCTCGTATGTTAATAAGTGTAACTTACCATTCATTCACAATTTAAGTAATTTAAACATAATATACTACAACTCAACTTAATCACAAGGCTAACATATATTCATCCACATAGTAAATCATGAAACTCACAAATTTTATGGATTCAATGCTCATATAGTTTATTTACATAACTGTACTGATACGTATCAATCTCTTACCCTTTTAAATCATTAATATACCTGTTGAACCATTTGGAATAATATCGGATACTTGGGAATCTAGCACCCTAAGTGCCAATACATGGTCAAAACCATCTCAATCTCATATCTCACATGTTAATGCTGATCTCGAGCTACCATCGGGTCTACTCACACAAGCTGACAGTCAAGACATAACTACATGGTGCTGCTCACACAAGCTGATGAGTAACCGCAACACATGCTGAAAAACTCAGCCACCGATAGAACGTACGGACCAGCACCCAAAACACAATAACTCCTAATGACATGTCATTTGTAACCTATCTATTCCTACGGTTCAACTAGGATTTCACACGTTGCCAAATCTTCGTCAAATATTTTCGTGAAGTTGTATTCATCAGTAATGTAATAATAAAGAATTTAATATACAATTACCTTAAGGCTTATTAACATACGAACTTACCTCGAATTTACACAGAGAGAATCGAACTATCAATTCACTATTTTGTTTTTCCCTCAATCTAAATTTGAACGTTGCTTTTGTTGATCTATTCCTGAAGTTGCCAAATCTTCGTCAAATATTTTCGTGAAGTTGTATTCATCAGTAATGTAATAATAAAGAATTTAATATACAATTACCTTAAGGCTTATTAACATATGAACTTACCTCGAATTTACACAGAGAGAATCGAACTATCAATCCACTATTTTGTTTTTCCCTCAATCTAAATTTGAACGTTGCTTTTGTTGATCTATTCCTGAAGTTGCCAAATCTTCATCAAATATTTTCGTGAAGTTGTATTCATCAGTAATGTAATAATAAAGAATTTAATATACAATTACCTTAAGGCTTATTAACATACGAACTTACCTCGAATTTACACAGAGAGAATCGAACTATCAATCCACTATTTTGTTTTTCCCTCAATCTAAATTTGAACGTTGCTTTTGTTGATCTATTTATAATGAAATTTAACTTATTTAAATATCATTCTATTCAATTTAACTCAAAAATCATATTATGATAAAATTACACTTTTGCCCCTCAAATTTTAAATTCTTTACAATTTAATCCCTAGCTCATAAAATGAAAAATTCATGCAATTCCATTTCAACCCATACTAGCTGAATTCTATATAGACTTATAGCAACCCAAAATTTTTATTATTTCACACATTTCACCATGAATTTTACACCTTCTACAAACAAATCCCTAATTTGCAATTTCAACCAAAATCACTTAACAAATGTTGTTTATCTAACAACAACCATTCATTTCCTACCATTAAACTTCAAAACACATACATATTCATCAATGGTAAAACCCTATACTTTTAACAGTTTTGCAAATTAGTCCCTAGGCTAGCTAGATTAAGCTACAACGACTCTAAAAACATAAATCATTAAAAACGAGTCGAAATCACACTTACATGCACAAGGAGACTTGGCCGAACCTTGAAACCTCTTCAATGGAGCTTCTAAGTTTTATTTTCAGTGCATGAAAGCTTGTTTAGAAGATGACATTTTGTTATTCTTTAGTTTACTTAGCTTATTTATTCATCTACTTATTTAACCTTTGTTATTTATCATTAAAATTTAATTAATCATGCACATAAATGTCCACTCATATTTCAAATGGTCTAATTGCCACATAAATCCCTTAACTATTTAATTTCATAGCAATTTAGTACCATTAACTTATGGAACTCTAATATTGTACTTCATACGATTTAGTCCTTTTTATCGAATTGAGCAAGCAATTGATAAAATTTCTTAGCGAAATTTTTATAGACACTACTAACATGCAGTAGACATTAAAATAATAATAAAATAAATATTTTAACCTCAAATTTGTGGTTCCAAAATCACTGTTTTGATTTGAATAAAAACGGGCTGTTACAGACACAATCGTGTCTTAGGCTATGTGGGCATTCGAAATAGGGACACATGGCCATGTCCCAGCCTATGTCTGTGCCTATGTGACTCACTGACTTGGGTTACACAGCCAAGCCACAGCCCATGTGTGAGGCCGTGTACCCTTTCGAAGTAACCTCATACACCCGTGTGTCAGGCCGTGTGCTAGGTCATGTAACAGCCTGACTTGCAAACCTTTATAAAGCTATAGGGGTCACCTGGGCGTGTGTCACACACGGCTGAGACACACGCCCGTGTCTCTACCAGTGTGGACGAAAATGGGCCATTTTAGAAGCCACATTTCTCACCTAATTTAGCACCAACCTAAACTCAACATTTTGCATATACACAAGTCATAAATAGGCATCCAAAACAAGCCAAAATCAAGCCTTAAACATGTAATATGTTCACATATAGCCAATATGCCCTTAGGCACCTCAAATGACAACTTATAACATGTATATCTAAACATTCAATATATCCAATTGTTTAACTAACTTAAATGCATATTTGCTCCAAAACTTACCATGTAGGTCATTACTCAAAACATACCATTTAATACCATTTATGTACTTGGTCTCTAGTATCAAATGGTCATATACGTCACTTGTAACTTGTGCACTAAAAACACCAATACAAACCATTTCAAACTAACATTATTATACAAATGTGCTTTCCGCAACAAGCACTAAATCACTCCAAATTATAATACATATCCATTTGCATATTCAACTACCATTTAATTTTCATCCATCAAACATAAATCAATTCACATATTAACCATACCAAACCACACATCAAACATGATAAGGCCATTTATATATACATAGAAAAATATACCAAAACATAAGCCAAAGCATATAGCCGTAACCATAACATTGCACATAGTCCAACATTTGCCGAAATAACCTATACATGTCATTATAACCAAAATTAAACAACTGAAAGTACCAAAAGAGCCAATGGATGGTGTGATATAGCTCCAAAAAGCTTCCAACCCAAATGAGCTTTTGAATCACTATAAAACACAAAAAATGACACAGAGTAAGCATTTAAGCTTAGTAAGTTCGTATAACACATAATTTAACTTACCAGTTAACCACAATTTAGGTAAGTAAACATAGCATATCCCAACCAATTTGGCCAAAAGCCTAAACACATGTTCACCAGCATATTAGCCATGTAAATCACATATAAAATCCAATACACATGGATGAATTCAACAAGTAATCACATTTCATGTACATGTATTATTCATTTCATATATCAGTGTATCATGTAACAGCACTTTCATGTATTTCATGTAAATACCTGTAATAGTCCATATCAAACTCATATAATCTCATAACAGAACTGTGCCCGTTGAACCATTTAGAATTTTTTGGATACACGGGTAGTACACACAGGGTGTACTCAACTATAATCCGTCAATTCCTGTACATGTATGCCCATACGACCTCTGAATCGGTATGCTCTTACGAGTTGTAAACGGTAAGATTCTCCAAGCTGAATAACTGTAAGCTCCTTTGAGGTGAATAATGGTAAGCTCATGCTAGATAAGTAATGTTAAACTGATACGAGCTGAAATCAGTAACCCTAATGACATGTCATTTGTATCCTACGAATTCCTAAGGTTCAAATGGGGCTCGGTAGTCATCGTACATCGTCGAATATGCTATCAGTATCCATACATGGAAATTAGACAATTCACATACATATAAAGCAATTGAAACATATAAATGTACAATTTAATTACACGAACTTACGTCGATGAGTGTACGTAGATTCAGAGGCGACTAATTCGAGATTTTCTCTTTGCCTCGATCTAACTCCGTACGAGGTCTTGCAAGATCTATATGAATAAATTTAATTCAATTCAATATAATTCATATTCAATTTAGTCTAACACACTTTTTGACAAAATTACCATTTTGCCCCTATATTTTTAATTCTTTGCAATTTAATCCCTAGGCTTAAAAAATGAAATTCATTCAATTTTATCCCTACCTTAGCCTAGCTGAATTATAAACATACTAATAGTAGTACATATATTTCACAAACTCACAAATTCACCTCATAATAATTTCTATTTTTCAATTTAGTCCCTATTTGAAAATTTCATCAAAAATTCCTTTACAAAAGTTGTTTATCTAACAAAAAAAAATTCATTTCTATCATCAAACTTCAAAAATCAAACATATTCATCAATGGAAAAATCTTAATACTTTAACAGTTTCACAAATTAGTCACCGGGCTAGCTAGATTAAGCTACAACGATCTCCGAAACATATAAATCACTAAAAATGGGGCAAAAATCACTTACCAATTGGATTTTGCTTGGCCAAACCCTAGCTCTATTTTATTCAAGTTAGAATCGACTATGATGTTTTTGGAGAAGATGAACATAACAAAAAAATTGTTTTGTTTTATTAATATATCATTTAATTACCCAATTTACTTAATTAACCTATATAATCTTTAAAAATTACAAAATTGCCAAGCCACTATCATCCACTAACATATTAATGGTCTAATTACCATATAAGGACCTCCACTTTAGAGTTCTATAGCTATTTAATACCTTTAGCTATTAGAACTCAACTTTTGCAGTTTACGTAGTTTAGTCCTTTTATCAAATTAAGCATGTAAATGGTAAAATTTCTTAACAAAATTTTTACACAATATTTCTATTGTGCTGCAGATGATAAAATAACATTAAAATAATTTTTTTGACTTCAATTTGTGGTCTCAAAATCACTGTTTCGATTTCACTAAAAACGGGCTGTTACATGGATGTCGTTTGGATTATGTAATGCCTTGAAGACTTTTCAGTGTTGTATGATGGCTATATTCTTGGATACAATGGAGAAATTCCTTGAAGTTTTCATGGACGATTTCTTTGTATTTGGCAACGATTTTGAAGATTGTTTGAAAATCTGGAATTGGTTCTATGCCGCTGTGAAGAAACAAATCATGTCTTAAACTGGGAAAAATGTCATTTCATGGTTCATGAAGGGAATTTTTTAGGGAATAGAATATCATAGTGATAAATTGAAGTACACAGAGAAAAGATTGAAGTAATCGAAAAGTTGCCACCTACCACCAGCGTCAAGGGTGTTAGAAGTTTTCTAGGTCATAAAGGATTTTGTTGAAGATTCATTAAGGATTTCTCGAAGATATCTAAACCCTTATGTGCACTGCTGGAACAAAATATATCCCTTGATTTTGATGAACATTGCCTAGGTGCTTTTGAGGAATTAAAGAAAAGATTGGTAGCAACATCAATTGTTGTAGTTCCATAATGGACTTTGCCATTTGAACTCATGTGTGATGCCAACAATTATACCGTGGGACCAGTGTTGGGCAGAGGAGAGACAAAATACTGCATGCAATATATTATGCTAGCAAAACTCTGATGGATGCACAACTTATTTATACCACCACGAAGAAAGAGCTGTTAGCTGTGGTGTACGCGTTCGACAAATTCTATCCTTATCTAGTGGGTGCCAAAGTCACAGTTTACATAGATCACTAGGCTATTAAGTACTTGGTGCATAAAAAAGATGCTAATTCAAGATTGATTAGGTGGGTATTGTTACTTCAAGAGTTTGGTTTGGAAATTCGGGACCAAAAGGGGATTGAAAACCAAGTGGCTGATCATTTGTCAATGATAGAATTGGGTAATGTAGATGTCAATAATAACTTTATTAAAAAATATTTTCTGGACGAACAATTGCTATTTGCCAAGGCATTACCTTGGTACATCGATATAGTGAATTTCTTTGTGAGTGGTGTGATGCCACCTGATTTAAACACCCACAAAAGGCGAAAATTTCTTCATGATACTAAGAATTATTATTGGGATGAACCCTTCTTATTTAAACAATGTGCTGACCAAATCATTCAGAACTGTGTCCTTAACGACTAAATACACAGTATTTTGGAGCATTTTCATTCAGCTCCTTATGGAGGACATTTTGAAGGAATGAGAATTGCAACTAAAGTGCTTCAGTCGGGATTCTATTGGCCAAGTTTTTTCAAATATGCTCATGAATATTGCCAATCATGTGACCATTGTCAAGGAACGGGGAATCTATTTAGGAGACATGAAATGTCACTATAACAGCCCGATTTAGGGCCTAGTCAGAATAGTAGTTTTGGGACCATGAATTTGAAGTCAGAGAAATTATTTTATTATTATTTAGATCTTATAGCATGTTTTTAAGAGTGCATGAAAATTTTGGTGAAGAAATTTTAGCGTTTATGAGCCCAGTTGTGAAAAAGGACTAAATCGCATAAAGTGCAAAAGTCTTGAATTGATAGCTAAAGGTGTTAAATAGTTAGAGAACCAAAATTATGGATCTTTAAAAGGCAAATAGACCCTTGGAAGAAGGCATAGCCAGCCATAGAGTCAATGAGGAGACAAATTTGTCAAAATTAGGTGTGTTGGTGACCAATTTTGACTTGATTAAAAATAAAATAAAGGGAAAAAGATATCATTTTTTTCCATCTTCTTCTCCACCGAATTTTCAAAAAAATTAGGGGCTTTGAAAGCTTGAAATTTTTTAGCAACTTGAAGCACTCACAAGTAAGTGACTTTAATGAGTTTCTTGAAGATTTTTACATTTTTGGACCCCTTTAAGCATGAGCTTTCAAATGAGGGTACTATTCTGCAAAATGATTGAAAGTCTACAGTTTTTCCATGAGAGCATCTAGGGTGTTTTCTAAAATTTTATGGAAGAATATGAGTCTTGGGTGTTGTAGGCCAAAATTGGCCCAATTTTAAACCCTTTTACGATCCAAACCCTAAACCCAGAGCCCAAATGACCCAACTAGCCAAATTTAGGGTTTCAAAAAAGTTAAAACCCTAATCACCCCACTTGTGCTGACACTGTCACCAAAGTCTGCAGCACCGGCCACTGCTCAGCACCGCCCCACTGCCTTCGCACCTCAAGTGGTACCTGCAAGCAATAAACAGGAAAAGACAGCAAAAATAATAGAAAACAGCTTGTAAGCAGGCTATAAAAGCCGAATGAACAAGCCATTCGGGGGTTCGGTTCTTTTTTTTGACATCAATAAAAAAAGTAGAAATAGTTTCAAAATACAACGATAGTTTTCAATACAAATGCTCATAAATCGTGAATCAAGCATCACAAAGATCAAGAGAACATAATCAAAACAACAAAAACGATCCAAAAACAGAATCAAATTAGGAGCAAAAGGTGATATTTATTTCTTTATATATATTTCGAATCCCCTTTTTTATAGTTCCTCTCATTTTTACATTTGTGCACGGTGGCCGGGGCTAGCGCTGGTGACGGTCCGGAGACCGGACGATGACCAGCCCTGTGGCCGAAAATCTCCCCCAGCTCCCTCTCTCCATTTTTTTCTTCACTTTGGCTACAAATGATTTTTTTTTGAAAAAATTGACCTTTTATAGCCTCCCAAAACGGCGTCGTTTTGGGGGCTGCCTTTTAACCCCAAGACGACGTCGTTTTGCCCTAGAGCAGGTCGACCCGACCCAACCCACTCAGGATCAGCTTGTTTTTGCTCTTACGGGCTAATTGCGGGCACAGTCCTTCCACTTTTTCTATGATTTTTAATCAGGTTTTTTATGTATTTTAATTTGGCCTTATAATTTGTTGCGCCTTCCAATTTGGTCCTCAATGCTGCTGCGCGTTTTGGGTGGAGGGGTTTATTTCATTTTTAGTCCCTCCACTATTTGTGCGCATTGAAATAGGTCCCCTTCCCTTCTTTTTATTTCAATTTCGCCCCAAGTCTTTTATTTTTAATTCGATTCGATCTTTTTTTAATTACTTTATTATTAAAATTATTTATTTTATTATTATTATTATTAATACTATTCATGTACGTATATATTATCATTATGGTTACTATTACTATTATTAATCTTCATATTATTATTATTATTTCATTATTTTTTTATTATATTATATTATATCATATCATTAGTTTTTTTAGTATTAGTTTTAGCTTCAATTAATATTTTTAACATGCATATATATACACTTTTATGTAACGTTATTAATAATTATTTTTTTAAACATTATTATTATTTTTAATACATGCATATATATTATGTGCATATTCTTTTAATAGATATTATGTATATATTTTTATGTATTATTTGTAACTTTATCTTATGTATATATTTTTAAATATCATACTATTCATATATTTTTATGTTATCTCATGTATATATATATTTTATATTATTAGTTATATTTTTTTATATACTATTTCATGTATATATATTTTTATATTATCCTTATTATTATTATTAATATTAGTATATGTTTTATTAAATATGTATATATCTTTAATATATATATAGGTATATATTTATGTAATATTATTAATTGGTGTTTTCAACATTATTATTATGTATGTATATATTATGTAAATATTTTAACATTATATTATATATGCATTTTTATATGTTACGTATATATATATCTTTTTAATATTGTATTTTTATATATATCATGTATATATTTCGAATACTATATTATATTTTTCTTACATATTATCTTATGTATATATTTTTTAATAACTATATTATGTATGTATTTTTAACATTATATTATGTACATACTCTTAATATTGTTATGAATTTATTTTTTAATATGTATGTACACATTTATGTAGTATTATTGATAGTATTGTTCTTAAATATCATTATCATTTCTAATATGTATATGTTATGTATATATTTTAATACTAATTATGTATATATTATATATATTATGTATATATATATTTTTAATATTATATATATATTTTATTATTATTATATGTTATGTATATATTTTTAATATCACATTATTCATACATTTTTTATATTATTCCATGTAAATACTTTCAATACTATATTATGCATATATTTTTGTCTTTGTTATATATATACTTTTAATACTCAATACTATTATTATGAATATATTTTTGGTATATGTACGTATATATATTTTTATTTTATTAATATATTATTATCATTATTTTTTCCATTTTATATTATATTATTTTTACGTACATATTTTTAATACTATGTATACACTTTTTATTTTTATTATTACGTATATATTTTAATACATATATGTATATTTATATATCGTTATTATTAGTTATTATATTATTATTGTTTTCAATATATATTGTATATATTTTTAATCTAGTATTATATGTTTTATATACGTATGTTCACTACTATTTTATGTTTACATTATTACTATTATTATCATGTTTAATACCATATGCACTGCTATTGTTTTATTATTATCACTTATACATTGTTAATGTTTTACATATTTGCTTCGTATATTCTTAACTTGTTATTATTATTTGCCTGTTCCGAATTTAGCCTATAAGATCACATCTTATTTCAACATCGATATTAGTTTTCTTTTTATTTTTTATTTTAAAATATTTTCATTCATTTTTTTATTTCAATAAATAAGGCAACGCACCGATTTAACATTAAGTCATTGTGACAGCCCTAAAGTGACCCTAGTCGGAAAGCGGTCTCGGGACCGCTAGACCGGGTCACCAAATTATTTGAATGTGATAATTATTGCCTAAAATATATGAATATAAATGTGTGAAAGTTTTAAGCTTCGATTTAGTTAATTGCATGTGAATTTAGTTGATAGGACTTATGTGAGAAAATTTAGAAATGTGCTAGGCAAATGCAAGTGGCCTAATAGTGCATGTAATCAAAGGGGTGGACTTGCATGTCAATTTCCCCCCATTTAAGTACTAGTGGCCGGCCATGACAAGGGATGATGGGCAAAACATGTCAAAAAACATGTTGTGTTAATGGAAGAATAAAATAAGAAGCATGGGCAATAAACTAATAAGAAATTGAAGGAAGAAAACAAAGAGAAAAAAATGTGTTCATCATTCTCATGCATGACCAAAAAAAAAAAAAAGAAGAGAAAAGCTCTCATGTTGTTCTTGGCCGAATAGGAGAAAGAAAAAGAAGGAAAAAGAGCTTTGAGGAAATCGGCTATGGTGGTTTGATAGACTAAGGCATGTTTGATGATGTTCCATGAGATGCATGCATGTTTTAGTAGTTAGCTTGAGTTCTAAATAGCCCATGGTTCAAATCTTTACTATGTCATGGAGATGATATTCGGCCAAGGTGGATTGGTGTTGATATCATTTGCATGCTAAAAGTGAAGCTTTGTAATGGTGCATGTGATGGTGGATTGATGATTCTTGAATCTTCTTTTTAGCATTTTTGAGTGAGACATTAAGTTCTTTGTTTAACCATGACCAAAAATTGAAATGGTATGGTGTTGTGATGCATTTGGCCATGGTAGGAAGTAGAAGGGAAAATATGGTTGTTGTTAGATGAAGTAGATTCTAACAAATGAGCACATATGTGCATTAGTTGCTAGATGGAGAAGAATCGGCTAGCAAGTTGTGTGCTAAGGCCGAATATAATTTTTGTATATTAATGAGTAATGCATGTGTTGAATTGATGGAAAGGGAGAGGATGCTTTACTAGTGTATATATGTGTATGGGCCAAGTTTTGAACTTGAAACAAAATGGTGTTTAGTCAATACAAGTGACCATACTTGTAGAATGTATTGAGTGTTGCAATCGGCCTGAACATAGACATGTATGTTCGGCCACATGAATGAGTACATAAGTTGATGTGTATGTTCGGCCATAGGTAAGCATATTGATGGCTTTATCTTGACTTAGAAAATTCGGCTAAAGGAAATATTAGCTAGTATGTTGAATTCAATTCGTAATTTCGTACATATGTGACTCTAATGTCTAATGTATATATGGGCTAAGTACCTTGAGCTTCTCTTTTAATGTTCGAATGAATTGTATTAAATTGCTTGATGTGATTAAAAATGCGTATGACCATTGTGTATTTGAGCTAAAAGGTGGCCATATGACCTATCAAACTCCTTGTCATATTCGGCCATAAGCTAGTAAAATGAGACTTTAATGAGTTAAATTTGTTTGAATTAAGCTCAAGAGCAAAGGGGAACTAAATCCGATAAAGGGAAGGAAAAAGTGGTCGAATAGCCGTCGAAACCGTTCGACAACATCCGAGGTAAGTCTTCGAGTAATGACCCTACTTGAATTATATTGAAATGATTAGTCATACTATGACGGATAGCCGAATGTGCATAGAGACTATGTTATAAAGCCAATTGAAATCATGCTCTTTGTGTGTGGCTATTGAGCCGAAATTGGAAAGGTTTAATAAATGTTTTGTGTTTGAGCCTTAGTAACGAAAATGAAATATGGATGTGTCATGATTATTGATATATGTGTGCATGAGCATTTGAATGATATCCGGGCTAAGTCCTGAAGGCATTTATGCTAGTGATTTTATCCGGGCTAAGACCCGAAGGCATTTGTGTGAGTTGATATATCCGGGCTAAGACCCGAAGGCATTTGTGCGAGTTGCTATACCCGGGTTAAGACCCGAAGGCAATTGTGCTAGTGATTTTATCCGGGCTAAGACCCGAAGGCATTTGTGCGAGTTGATATATCCGGGCTAAGACCCGAAGGCATTTGTGCGAGTTGCTATACCCGGGTTAAGACCCGAAGGCAATTGTGCTTGTGGTTATATCCGGCTAAATTCCGAAGAAACTTGGGTTTGAAGGTGAGCGTGTTGTGCTGTAATAAATTCAATTAATACGCTCGAAAAACCCAAACGATAAGGTATGTTTGCGTGTGCATCGGAAAAGTCGATTCGTTTTAAATAGTATTCGTTCAATCGACTAACGAACTTTCGACTTTTAGATAGGTTAATACCTTGTGTGTATATGTTGATGAAGTGTGAAGTAAGTATGTTTATGAGAATGTGTATTAATAAAGTGATTCATTTAGCTATGTGAATGTAATACTTTAGTCAAAGCCGATTTCATTACTTGAAACTTACTAAGCTTTAAAATGCTTACCCCGTTGCTTTGGCTCTCTGTTTTATAGATTTTGTTCGTTAGATATCGGATTCGGGATCATCGAAGTCGAAGTCATCCACACTATCAAAGCCCTTTTGGTACTCTTTTAATTGAACTCTGGGTATGGCATGTATAGGACTACCCGTTTTGTTGTTGGTCATTGACCCTTTGGTTTTGTGTAAATTTGGATAGCCATGCGAAAATGGCTTAAATATACTTTGATCATAACATTATAATCGTTTTGTATGTTGTCCGTCGAGAGGTATGGAAATGTTGGTAACGGTTAGCCATGGGAATGGTTATTCATGATCATTTTTGGTATATGTATGACAAACTCTAGTTGATCCATGGAGGATCATGAAATAGGTAAAGTTTACCTTAAAAACAGATGCTGGCAGCAGCAGTGATGTGGATGTGAAAAATCACTAAAAATAGTAGGAATGGAATTAAATAGTGGATAAATTATGTGATCGAACCTTGATGAATCTATTTTCATATGGAAGAAACGAAATGGTCATATGAGTTGTAAGTTAAGAGATAATTAGGTTTTCGTGAAACAGGGCCAGAACGGTTTCTGGATTCCCTGTTCCGACTTTGGAAATTTATTATAAATTAACCAGAGATAATTAGGAGTCATGCCATATATGTATAGATTTCTCTCTGAGTCTAGTTTCTATAGAAACAAACGGCATCAGTATTGAAGCTCTGTGCAGGGAGATATCCAAATCGTAATGCATGAAGGTCAGTGTAGTCGTAACCTGTAACAGGGGAGACTTTAACTAATAAACTGTACTAATTGGCCCGACCAAAAATTATAGAAAAAAATATGTAGTTGGGAATATGAGTCTAGTTTCAGGGAAAAATTACGAAACTGATTTTCGAGTTGTGAAACTCAAGATATTATTTTTAAGGTGACAGTGACGCAGTTAGCCAACTGCCTGGAAATTTTTAAAATGGACTGCGATAGTAAGCGAATTTAGTCTGTGAACCCCTCGTGTCCGACTCCGGCAATGGCCTCGGGTACGGGGTGTTACAGTCATCGATTTCATCGCTATGTTGGGTGAATATCAATTGGCTAGTGTTAAAAACGGAACGTCCTTCTCAAAAGAAATCGAAATTATAAAAATTCTCGTGTTTTGATCGGATCATGATTAAATGTTACATTGAACTTGCATTTTTGAAAATTAAGACAACATATGTTTAACGAGATACCAATTTTGGGCGTTACGAGGGTGCTAATACCTTCATCGCGCGTAACTGACTCCCGAACCCTATTTTTTCTCTGGCTTTTGACGTAGACCTAAACTCGGCCTTCTTTTTTGTTTAAAAAAATAAATTTTCTTTTTAAAAAAGAGGATTTATTAGGTGTCCAATCACACCTAGGAAAAAAGATCGGTGGCGACTCCCTTTCTAATAAAATCGAAAGTCAATTTTTAAATTTTCAATAAATCGACTCAACTAGAGACCAAAGCGAAATTTTTGCATCGCTACATTGGGTGTGATATAAAAAACTTTTGTGAAAGGTGTTAGCATAAAAACACCTAAAGGGACCATTTTGGATAAGTTGTAGAATAGATGATAAATGTGTGAAATAGTAGGATTTGGAGTTGCTATAAGAGTAAACAGGGTTTGGCTAGGCTTAAGATGCAAAGAAATTTGATAAAAATCGATTTTCGGGCCTAGGGGTGAAATGGTCATTTTGTCAGAATCTAGGGGTAAAATGGTCATTTTACCAAAGATGTGAATTATCGATTTCTTAATTCTATTTAGTGACTAAATAAGTACATTTTGCTATTATAGAACAAGAATTACCAAGTTCGAACCTAGACCGAGGGAAAGCCAAGCAAATCGACTAAACCGTCTAGTTGCTACATTTTGAAATTCGATGTAAGTTGTATGTAAATAATACAACTACATCACTAATGTACATGTGTTGAATTGTATTTGAATTAATATAGCATGAATTGCTTGATTTTAAAATTGAGAAACTATGAAAATAATAGAGATAGTAGAGTTTCAGTTCGAACCTAAGAAATATATCGGATATTCATGCCATGACATATGGGTTATTGAGGGCTAGTGTAAGACATGTCTGGGACATGCATCAGCCATATTATGAGAGCCAGTGTAAGACCATGTCTGGGAATGGCATCGGCATCGAGACGAGGGCTAGTATAAGACATGTCCAGGACATGCATCGACCTTGAGACGTAAGCCAGTGTAAGACATGTCTGGGACATGCATCGGCTACGAGATGATAGTCAGTGTAAGACCATGTATGGGATATGGCATCGACAAGGATGAGTGCTAGTGTAAGACCATGTCTGGGACATGTCATCGGCACCTTACCCACGTTTGAGGCTTAATGAATATCCGGTAGTGTTTTGAATGGTTCAATAGTGAGTATTATGACTTTAAGTTAATAAGCATGGTATGGCTGTGTTGTGAGTGGTACAGGTACCTAATTGAAATGTATGAGATATAAGCTCGATATATGCTATGAGATTTATATGGATAGTGATAAGTAAGTTATGCTTGCACCTACTTTTGTGTTATGAGCATGTTAATGAATGGTAAAATTGTTGTTGTATATTTATTTATATGCAACTTATTAAGCTTTATGCTTACTCCCTCTCCTTCCCTTTTCCTTATAGTGCCACCTATCTAGCTCAAGGATTAACAGATGTCAGAGATATCGATCACACTATCAATCGAGGCATTCGGTATAGTTTGATTTATATTTTTGAATATGGCATGTAAGGGAACTAGACTTATGTTTTGTATTAATATTAACTTGGCCAAATGTGTTGGCTTGGATAAATCCCTCATTTTGTATTAAGCCTCAAATGATGGATAATATTCATTTTGATTTATTTGCAAAGATGTTAATTTCATAGATGAGTAAAATGCACACATGAAATATTGTTTATTGTGGCTGTTTTGGTTGCTTGAGATAGCCTTGTATTGATTTTAGTTGCTAATGTGTAGATTGTGTAAGTAAGGGTGGAAAAGAGGCTTGGTAAATAGCCTTATATTGTCCACACGGGCATGTGTCTAGGCCGTGTACGACACACGGCCAGCCCCATGGGCTTGTTGTCCAACCGTGTATCCTCTGCACATAAAAATTTCAAGTTAGTATGCATGATAGTAAACACACAGGCAGAGACACAGCCGTGTGTCTCAGCCGTGTGAGGGACACTGCCTAGAACACGGGCGTGTGCCATGACCATGTGACATTTTGGGGATGCTGACGTCAGAAACAGAATGTCCATGTTTTTACACACGAGCTAGGACACGGGCATGTCATGGCCATGTAAAGGACACGGGCCAGGCACAAGGGCGTGTGCCAGGCCGTGTGGAAACATCTGTAGGTGTGCATTTAAAATTAATTCCATATGAGTGGAGGACATGGGAGTGTTGCCCTTCTACATGGGTGTGTGCCCTGTTTCAAAGTCAAATTTTCTATAGATAGCTTAAAGACCCGAATTGATCCCGAAGAGTTTTCAGTGGTCAATTTGGGGCTCATAGGCTTATAATAAGAAGTTTAAATTAGAAATTGAAAAAGTTTTAAATTGGACTGAGTCTTGGTGACTTGTGAACATGTTGGGTGCATGAGCTCGAGTTAGATAATGCCTCGTATTTCACTTCGACGTGGGTTATGAGTATGGGATGTTACAGTCACTGTAAAGTATTTTGAAGGTTGAGTTATTTGATGTGTGGGGAATAGACTTTATGGGTCTATTTCCACCATCAGTAGGCAAATCGTACATACTTTTGACGGTAGATTATGTTTCTAAATGGGTAGAAGCAGTAGCCCTAGCACTAATAACGCTAAGTCAATACTGAAGTTTCTACACAAGAACATCTTTACAAGATTTGGTACACCTAGAGCCATTATCAATGATTGAGGATCCCATTTTGATTGTAAACTAGTGGCCAATGGCTTGCATAGGTATGCGGTGAATCATAAGATTTCTACGACACATCATAGCAGACGAATAGACAAGATGAGATTTCTAATAGAGAAATTAAAAAAAAAATTGGAAAAAAAATGGTGAATCCATCTCGTAAGGATTGGGCCACCAGATTGGATGAAATTTTGTGCGCCTATCGGATTGCGTTTAAAACACCATTTGGGATGTCGCCTTTTAAACTTGTTTATGGGAAACCATGTCACTTACCTATTGAGCTTGAGCACAAAGCATTTTGGGTTATCAAAAAGTTGAATAGGGACTGGGCTACTACTGGGAATAAAAGATTGTTAGAGTTAAATGAAAAAAAAGAGTTTCGGATGCAAACATATGAAAATGCTAGACTATACAAGGAAAAAGACCATGCCGTGGCTCGATAACAAAATTATGCCAATGCAATGTGAACCAGGACAACAGGTATTACTGTTTAATTCTAGACGCAACTTGTTCCCTGGTAAATTTAAATCTAGCTGGTTAGGTTCTTTTGAAGTAGTTTAGGTATTTTCACATGGATTTGTCGATATTAAAGGCATGAAAATGGATGTTACTTTCAAAGTGAATGGACACTGCTTGAAGCACTACTGGGTGCTCATGTAGAGCATAAAAAGTAGAGCATTGACCTTTGAAATGCTTGAGTTAGAAATTTTTTATTTTATTTTATTTATTTTTTTACTTTAATTTATTTTTTGTTCTTTTATTTATTTTTGTTCATTGGTTATGTGCTAAATTTTTTATTTTATTTTTTATTTTTATACATTAGTGCAACTTTTCAAAGGCAGGATAAAAGACCAAACTCCTATACCACCATCTCCACCAGCCTCTGTGACTACACAAGATCATGCAATTGACCAGTTGATCAATGATCTCATGGAAATTGATAAGGAAGGAAAAGATGTAAACCCCTTAAAAAGGAAGATGAGGTATAAGGTCAATGCCCACAAGTCCACATGAAGAACTGGATAGAGTATCTACAATACAACCCAACCCAGATAAGTTTTTTTTTCTTTTTCTTGATGATCATGCATTTTATTTCAATTTGTCATGACATTTGTCTATCCCTCGCATAATTTTTGTTGGATGCACATGCATTGAGGACAATGCATCCCTTAGGTTTGGGGGTGTATTGTGCATTTTGGTTGCACTTAAATAATATGAATGTTTTGCCACGGCATTGTAACCACCGAAGTACTGTTGGTCTATAAGAAGTACAATTTATGCTTATGATGTTTGATGGTGAGTTTATATATTTTGATACACCTAAAACATGTGACAATGGATTGGATGAATTTAGATTAGGATAAGATGCTTGAAAATTAGTTCCTAAAGATAGGATGTCTTATACTTATTTTTTTGAGATATAGTAGGTATCTTTTAATACACTTAAGGATTTTTAAAGTCAAGCATTAGTTATATTGCCATAGCATTATTTAATAAAGGATAGTAGGCACACCACTGTTTAGAAAAGTAGGTCAATATCACTTTGTTTGCTCCATCGTGTTGTTGATTAGAAATGTGAGTCTAAGTAAGAGTGTGTTTCATGAAAATAAAATTAGGGGCATTCTGCTGTAGCAAAAAGGACTGAGTAATGAAGGAGGTAGTCGAATGCTCCATTCATTTTTTAGTCAAAAGTTTGAGCTTCATGGGTGACTTTTGGTTTAAATTGTGACGTGATTGAGTACTTGGCGATTCGGCGTATGCTCCACTGTGATTGTCAAGTCAAAGAAGTTCGTGACATGCTAAATCCTTTAATAATAACATGTTGTAATTAAAAAAAAGAAGAAAGAAAAAAAACCATAAAAATGGTTAATATATTCTGAGTAGAATTTATGTTTAGGAAATAAATGAACTAAGTAAATTAGAAGATGCTTGCTATAGGGCAAAAGAAAAAAATACATAAGTACTTAGGAGACTCTGTGTTTAGGGAAAAAGTTTTGCACTGCCTCGTTGAGCAAGTCTTTGACACTCGTAGAAGTTTTAGGAAAAAGGAAGATTGTTGAGAACTAATGTAACAGCCCGTTTTTTAGTCAAATCGAAACAGTGGTTTTGGAACCACAAATCTGAAGTCGAAATAATTATTTTATTATTATTTTAATTTTTACAGCATGATGTTATGTTTGTGTGAAATTTTGTTAAGAAATTTTATTGTTTGAGTGTTTAATTTGATAAAAGGACTAAATCGTGTAAAGTGTAAAACTTTAGTTCTATAGGCTAAAGGTGTCTAATAGCTATAGAACATTAAGTGGAGGTCCTTATGTTGTTATTAAACCATCCCTAATGTGAGTGGAAATTTATGGACATAAATTAGATGTTTTATAATGTTTTTATTAAAGGTTAATTTAGTAATTTATTTATTAAGGTTAATAAAATAAAACAAATAAAATTTTTGGTGCTTTCATCTTCTTCCTTAGCCGAATTTTGAGCAGAAGAAAATCCAAAATTAGGTTTTCATTCGGCCATGCTTGTATAGCTAATTAAGATCAAGAAAAATGAAGTTCGGATTTAGATTGGGGGAAAAACAAAGTACTCGACTAATCGACCTATTTCACCATTTTTGTGAATCGAGGTAAGTTCTTATGTAATAAGTTTCATTGCAAATTTATTTTAAATGCTTTGATATTGTGTAAACCTTGAATATGAGACTATGGACATGTTCGATGATGATTCGACAAACGTGAAAATCCCGGTCGAACCTTAGGAATAGATTAGGATATGAATGACATGTCATTAGGGGTTATTGTGATATTGTGATATTGTGATCCAGGTGCTGGTCCTGTATGTCCTAACTGTGGCTAAGTATACTATCATGTGTTGCGGTTACTTGACAGCTTGTGTGAGTAGCACCGTGCATCTACGTCTTAACCCATAGCTTGTGTGAGCATGGACATGTTCGACGATGATTCGACAAACGTGAAAACCCCGGTCGAACCTTAGGAATAGATTAGGATATGAATGACATGTCATTAGGGGTTATTGTGATATTATGATATTGTGATCCAGGTGCTGGTCCTGTATGTCCTACCTGTGGCTAAGTATACTGTCATGTGTTGTGGTTACTTACAGCTTGTGTGAGTAGCACCGTGTATCTACGTCTTGACCCATAGCTTGTGTGAGCAGGCCCGTTGATAGCTCGAGAGTGAGCATGTATGTGATATGAGATTGAGATAGCATTGGCTATGTATGTGGCACTTTGGTGTGAGTTTCCCGTGTATCTGATAGTATTCCAAATGGTTCAACTGGTAAATGAAAGATATGGTTGAGCATGAGATTGATACGAGATAGTACAGGTCTGTACATGAACCGTATAAGCTTTAAATCGAAGAAACTTGTGAAAGAAACGCTTAATCTTATGATTGAATATATGAAAGGTTTGTTAGTTAATATGAGTTACATGTTGATATATTAAATTTGTTGAATTGTATATTTTTAATCAAATGAGTTTATTTCATAGGAGCTTACTAAGTTATAAAGCTTACTTTGTTTATTTTACCGTGTTTTATGGTGATTTCAAAGCTAGCTCAGATTCAGGGATCGTCGGAGACTTCGTCACACTATCTTACTATCACTTTGGTACTTTTGAACTTAAGTATTTTGAGTATATGGCATGTATAGGAATTTTGGGTCATTTTGGTTAAGTGTTGGTAATGAATTTAGCCATTTGAATTGGCTTGTATATGTTTAAAGTTTGGTTTTGTATTTAGCCATGAAAGTTGGTTTAACATTGTTGGTTTGATTGTGTATATATTTGTGCATATGGCTCTTATTATGTGCTTGAATATGGATATGCGATGATAGATGGTATTTGATATTTAGAAGTGTTAAATGATTGAGTAATGAACTTGGCATGTTTATGAAATTAGGTAAAATAATGCATGTTTAGAAAATAACCATATTGATATTTGATAAAGTGAAATATGGCATGAAATTGAATGGCACATTGCGGTATTTGTGTTTTATATTGGTTGGTAATGAAATGGTATGGATTATGCTTAGTTGGAGTTGATTTAAATGCTAATTTATGCTATGTTTTGGTACCGTTGAGTTAGGTGTAGGTGTGCACAAGTTTGGGTGGCAAATTGGCTTGGTAAATGGCCTATTTTTGTCCACACGAGCAGAGACACAAGAGTGTATCTAAGTGTTCTAAAAGTTTCTAAAGTTATCAATTTAGTTTCGAACCACCCTGAATGCATGTTTTAGGCCTCGTAGGCTCGTATTAGGGACAATATGTTTGGTTGTGAATGAATTGTATTTGAATTGACTAATTGTATGAGAAATGTATGTTTAGATTTGTGATAAGTTCGATAATGCTCTGTAACCCTATTCCGGCATTGAATAAGGGTGAGGGGTGTTACAACTGATGTACTTGTTACTCTTCGAATAGGCTGGTAGTATGAGTTGGTCTGGTGTGTTGTCAAAATGTTGGCATTTATGCATATTTTGCTTGAGGACAAGCAATTACTCAGGTTTACGGGTGTAATAACTCTTGAAAAGAGTTATATTTTATGCCTTTAGACCTAGTTAATTGCATGTACTTAAGTACATTAAGTTGCATTTTAGGACATTTCATTTGTATTTTTAACATTGCATTAGAACTTGGGCTATGTTTAAATATTACGAGCAAATTGGTAATCTTACATAAATATGAAATGTGGATTGAATAGAATGTTTAAGGATAATAGAAATACTTAATTGAATATATTTATTTATTTAGATCAAGATAAACCAAGTACGTGTAACACCCCTATCCCGTAACCGTCACCAGAATTGGTAAGGGGCATTTCTAGACAGACAGAACATTTCAGACCGATTAAGAATCATAGATATCACATAACATTAATACATAAGCAAAACAACAATTCATCTCTTATGGAGGTCTCCAAGACTTAAGACATACTTTTAGAAGAGGTTGGGACTAAACTGAACACATTCAGAATTTTCAGAACTTAAATTTTTTTTTCCAATTCTGTTGAGGTCACACGTCCGTGTGACCAGGCCGTGTGTCTTACACCGGCACCAGACACGCCTATGTGATCCAGCCGTGCCCTAACAGAGTATATAAACTGACTTTTACACACGGCCAATAGACACGGCTGTGTACCATGGCCATGTGATACTTAGGTAGCTACTGACTTAAGCCCACGACCATATGACACGCCGATGTGTCTAAACTGTGTGGTCTTAAGAGGTTACTACTTTGCATACACGGCCACAAGGCACGCCCGTGTTCACTGACCATGTGGCACAATGCAAGCTTGGTTTAAGCGAACTTTCCACCCCTTTTTGGGTCATTCCTACAAGCAATATTAAACAATATTTATACTAAAATTTTCAGCCAATTCCATACTCAAAACACATTAAAAATCTTATTACAACAACATGCCAAACACTCATTTCATAACTCACTTATGGCACATTCTAACCCATGCTTAACTTACCATTTCCTCAACTTGTCATATTTCAAAATGACCACCACATACAACGCTATATAACCATTACAAGAATACACAATTTGGCATCACAATTTATTTACCAAAACTAAGCACAAACATACCATTTGCTAGCCAACTCTCATGGCATAACATATATGCATATCAAAGCTTAAATACATTGACATTCTAGCCTATACATGCCATACTTAAAATATTTACACTTTCAAGGTACCAAAATGAGTTCGATAGTATGGTGATGATCCTTGACGGTCCCCAAGCTTGTAGTAGCTTCGATATCTATAAAACAGTGCAAACACATACAAAGTAAGCTTTCAAAAGCTTAGTAAGCTCGTACTATATTCATCAATAGTATATAAAACATAAAACATCAACACATAAGTATTTACAAATTCTCAAACATCTATCAAATCTATACCAACCAATCCATATGTTCATAACAATTCAATGAACTTCACCTAAATAATATCATCTACCACAAAGGTATCATACATACCTGGTTCTTCCCATACTTACTCACTTTCATTCTCACCTCTTGTTTGATTATTTCAAGACTTTGCGTAAATTATTCATACTTTAACATCCGCACAATTAGTGCTATAAAGGTTAACCGAAGCTAAAATGATTCCGCACAATTAGTGCCATCTCAACTAGCCGAAACTAAGTCGGTACAGCACACTTAGTGCCTTTAGTAGCCGAAGCTAGTTTAAATCACACACTTAGTGCCAATGCTTTCAATTCATCATTATATCATCCAATTCAATTATATACAACCCATGTATAATAAAGGCATCAAAACTTACTTAACATCATATTTTAAGTACGAACTTACCTCGTACTTAAAATTTGTCAACTCGGACTGTTTATTCTACAATCTTCGATTTCCCTCGGTCTAAGTCTGAATTCCTCTTTTCCTGATCTTTATTAAGCCTTGTGTGTGCCGAAACTTAAAGCTCTTCAAACATAGGTTTTTTTTTCTATTTTCGGTGGATGAACATACACAATGGCCTTATTTTTCATGTTTTGTTATAATAATATTAACATAATAAACATTTTACCATTATAACCTTTGTTAAACCAATATAAAATCACATAGTGGATGGTTATTAATGTCCATTCAAACTTCCAATGGTCAAATAACCACATAAGGACCTCTCATTTACAAAGCCATATCAAATAGACTCTTTAACAAGTAGCAGACAACTTTTACATTTTACACGATTAGGTCCTTTTTCAAAATTAAGCACACAAACATTCAAATTTTCATACGAGACTTTCACACATGCTTATTCACATATAATAGGAATGGAAGATAATATTAAAATATTTTTCTAATTCGGATATGTGGTCCTGAAACCACTATTCTGACTAGGGTCAAAATCGGACTGTTACAGTATGGACCTAGATCAAGGAAAAGCAAAAGGTTTAGATTAGCTTAATTTAACTCCCACGCCTCTAGTCATCAAGGTAAGTTTGTATGAATGATTATCGTATTAATTTTATTTGAATCAAATGTTATTATGTTGTTTATAATGTGAATGAATCGATGTATAATCAAATCAACGTTATGACAAATATCGAGTCCCGGTTGAACCTTAAGAATTCTTAATATACAAATGACATGTCATTAGGGATTTTATATTTTGGGTGTTGGTCCTGAATATCCTAGTGATGGTTGAGGTCCTGCATTTGTTGTGGATAGTCCACAAACCGTGTGACTAGGATTGTGTAGCTTACATTTTGATCTACAGCTCGTGTGAGCAGGTTCATTTCATAGCTCGTGTGAGCAATGATGTAAAGGAAAAGTTACAGTTATACGTAATGGCACACTTCATGTGAATTTTCTCGAGTATTCGATGAAATTCTAGATGGTTCAACAAGAAAGAAAAACGGATTGAAATGGTAAGCTTTCAAATGGAATTAAGCACAATCTTATGGAAAGAATGCTTGAACTAAATGATGTATTTCATATGGAAATACTTATTTTATTGTTAGTTCATTTGAATTATGTACAAGTGTGCTAACTTGGATATTGATGGTGATGTATAGGCTTTTTCCAAGCTTATACTTTGGATTATATTATACTTATGCTTTATATTATGCAAATGAAATCGTAAGTTATGTTTTGATTTATATGAGCTTACTAAGCATTAATTGCTTACGTAGTTTCTTTCCTATGTTATATAGATTATGTAACACCCCTAACCCATATTCGTCACCGGACTAGGGTTAAAGGCGTTACCGAAAAAATCTAAACATCTCGCATTCATTTCTCAATCATCATAGCATCATCGTCACACATTATTATAAAGTCCATTGCATAGGTCAACGAGACCTTAAACATGCTTTAGAAAGGGGTCGGGACTAAACCGAGCACATACAAATTTTCTTAGAAACTTAACAAAATTTTCAAAGTTTCAAAGGTCACACGCCCATATGAACAGGCCGTGTGAACAGGCCGTGTGCCTGACACGGCTTTAGACACGCCCGTGTGTCTAAATCGTGGCAAAACAGGGCATACATACTGACTTAACCACATGGCCACAAGACATGTCCGTGTGCCTTGGCCGTGGTCGAAACTGACTTGGGTCACACAGCCAACCACACGCATGTGTGTCTAACCCGTTTACCCTTCGAAATGGCCACACACGCCCATGTGCCAAGGCACACAGCCACCAGACATGCCCGTTTCTCTAGGCCGTGCTTAAGACTGATTTGAATAACTAAATTACAACAGACACACGGTCGAGACACACGCCCATGTGCTCAACCATGTGGGGTGAAATTAGGCTTGGTTTAAGCCACATTTCCCACCTATCTCAAGCACTCAAAACCCACAACATTTTAGCATTATTTGCATACATTCATAGGCAACCAATTCAACCATTTTGTATATATATCATACCATTAAAATACCATCCAATTCATTACTCAATTTCACAACCAAAACATACCAAATCAATGTACCAAATTCATCACAACTTACATAAGTTTCAAATACATAAACTCAGCATCTTATCACATACTTCATACCACAAAACTTGCCAATTCAACATTCCAAAATCAAACCATCACATGAACATTATATACATCATATTACTTACCTATCAAACACACCATTTTACCCAACTTAAGAGGCCATACATACCAATATTTACAAGCCAAGTCTCATGGCTAATCACAACAAAAAAAAAATAACAAAATGACTCTAGCCTATACATGCCATATACCATAAATGCAACTTTCAAAATGGTACCAAAATAGATGTCCGATAGTGTGATTGATGTCACTGATAATCCCCAGATCTGAGTGAGCTTTATAACATTGTAAAACAGAGAACATTTCACACAGTAAGCTTTATAGCTTAGTAAGTTCGTACCATAAATAATCAACAGTTTATAATATATGAAACATCAACTAATAAACACTTAGTAATTCACAGTTCATCCATCAATCCAAATCTATCGCATTTATTATGTTCATACAAATTCATCAAGCTTCATACACACTGTATCATCTACCACATAGGTATTGAACATACCTGAACTTTCCTGTATTTATATATTTCATTCTCACCTCTCGTTCAAATACAATAATTCATGCGGAAGTCTTTCCATGCTTTAAGAATTTGCACACTTAGTGTATCAGCGATTTGTCAAAGCCGTAACAGTCTAACACACTTAGTGCCATTTCAATAAACCTAAGCTATCTCGGTATCGCACACTTAGGGCCTCATATAGCCAAAGCTATTCCAACTCGCACACTTAGTTTTATTTGTAGCCGAAGCTATTTTGAACCGCACAATTAGTGCCGAACATAGTCGATTATCATCATGCTCAAACCGTAATAAAATATTTATACAATTTATGTATTATCAAAGCATTAAAACATAAGTATAACATCATTTATCACATACGAACTTACCTCGTACTCGAAATTTGACGATTCGGATTGTTTACTGGATATTCTTCGATTTTCCTCAACCTAAATCTGAATTCCTCTTTTCTTGATCTATATGTATTCAAAATTAACCCTTTTAATCACCAAAATATTCAATTTAATACACAAACACATCTTTGGGCATTTTTACACTTTACCCCCTAAAATTACACATTTTTGACATTTTAGTCCTTATTACACAAAACACTAAATATATATAAAATTCATCAAAACTATGCCTTAGCAAAAAATTTACCTATGGTCCCTATTAGCCCATTCATTTATTTCACACTTTAGTCCCTTGTTTTCTCATTTTCATAATTTAGTCCAAAATACTCAAATTCATCAAAAATCCCAATACAAAACATAATAATCTAACACATATCTTCCATTTACTATCATAAAAAATTCATAAAACTCACATTATCAACAACGGCTTAACTCAAAATCATCAACAATTTCCAAAATTCATACATGGGCATGATAGTATACAGAGCAACGATCACAAAAGTGTAGAAATTATCAAAAATCGATCAAAAACACATACCTAATTGATGCATGCAAGTGTCGAATGTTTGAAGGCTTTACAACCCTATTTTATTTCTTCAATTTTGGCTAGAAAAGATGAACTAATGACCATATTTTGTTTTGTTTTAATTATAATAACATATTATTCCAATTACTATTTTAACCTTTATTTAAAAATAAAAATAAACACATAACGGATGGTCATTAATGTCCATTAACCTTTTCAATGGTCTTTTTGCATCATAAGGACTTCTCATTTAAAGAGACATAGCAATTAAGCACTTTAACAAATAGAAGGCCACTTTTACATTTTATGCCGATTAGGTCCTTTTATCAAATTAAGCACACAAACGATTAAATTTTCATATGAAACTTTCACACATGCTTAACCACATACTGTAAACACGAAAAATAATATTAAAATAATTTTTCTAACTAGATTTGTGGTCCCAAAACCACTATTCTGACTAGGTTCTAAACCAGGCTGTTATAGATTATTGGAAGCTCGATATGGTTGGAAGCTCGTTGGAGATTTATCGCACTATCTAGAAGTCAATTCAATAGTTTTTGTGCATTTTGGCCAAGGTTTATAATCGCATGTAGAGGATGGTTTATAATGGTGTTTTTGATGAATATGTTTATGGTTTATAATGGCATCTATCACACTATAGTGATGCTTGCTGAAGTAAGTCATTTTAGTCAGTTATAAGTATATGTATAAGGTTCTTTTGGTAAGTTTGTAGTGGTTTGATAATGGTCATTTTTTGATATGTTTTGTATGTTTTGGGAATGGCTAAATGAGGTATGTTTTAATACCTAAATGATATAGAATTGTATGCATGGAATTAAACATATGAACATGTCTAGGTAGGTGATGTTTGGTTGTTGTTAGTGGTGCCTTTGAATGGCATATTGGTTAGTTGAAGTAGGATTCTTGAAATGGAAAATATATGTATGTTTAGATAAGGTTTTGGTCTTTTGAAAATGTACTTAATTGATCTAAATGTTAATGCATGAAATGGTCTTGGAAATGACTTGATTTTAGGTAAATTTGGGTCCACACGGCTTAAGACACGGGCGTGTGACTCAGCTGTTTGAGACACACGACCTAACGTCACGGTCGTGTTTCATCAGATGATTTCCTTATGGTACAAGTCAGTGAGTTACACGGCCTAACACACGGCCTGTCACTCGAGTGTCTGGGGCAACTTAGAAAGTTACATGGTCTAGCACACAGTTGCGTGACATGGCCGTGTGACCTTACTTAGAAAGTTACACGGGTAAGGACACGGGCTGGGACACGGTCGTGTTTCCCTAGTTTGAAGGTTACACGGCTTGAGACACAAGCGTGTGTCTTAGCCGTGTGAGGCACACGGCCTGGCCACATGGCCGTGTTACCCATTTTTTGAAAATTTTGCATGTTTTTCCTAAGTTTTCCAAATTGTTTCAAATTGGTCCCTATTTACTTTTAAGATATTTTTGAGGCCTCAAGGCCTTGATTTAGGGACGATATGTATGTATATGATTTGGTTTATGATGTAATTATATTATCGAATAATGTTAAGTTTAAATGTTTTCGATTGTACGGTAATGCTCTGTAACCCTAATCTGGTGATGGATACGGGTTAGGGGTGTTACACTTTTACAGCACAAGTATGGCAACAACTAAGTATCATATGGAATTTGAATAAGACAAGGCAATCATTGTTTCAATGGCTCCAACAGTTGCTTTCAAGGAATATTCAACAACAAGCACTGCTTATTGTCATTATCTGGGAATTATGGTTATCGAGAAATAAGTTATTGCATGAAGACAAAAGGCAATCCACCAGTGAACTATGTTCATTCTGTTGAACCACTGGTACGCTCCGTGGCATAGCGAAAAAATTATTTTTATGATCGTTAACCACGGATCCATGTACGAGGAACAAATCTATTTGGAGTAGTGTTCAAATCCTTTTGTAATGGCCCGTTTTTTAGTGGTGTCGAAAATAGTGGTTTCAGGACCACCAAATTTGATGATTAAGTTCGTAACTATTATTTATGATATTTACGAGTCAATTATGGTTTTTAAAAGGTTTTTGATATGATCATTTATTCTATTTGAATGATTAATTTAAGTTCAAGTGGTAAGACACTAAAGTCAAGTGGTTTTGGAAAATGAGGTATCAGGACCTCGTTTCTATAAATCAAGCTATAAATATTTTTATAAACATTTACAGAGTGTCATTAAGGTGGTATTAAAGTTTCATTACTAAATTTTAATGTTTCGATAGTTAATTAAGCAAAAAGGACTAAATCGTAAAAGTTGAAAAGGTCAATCGCTATTAGCTTAAAGATGTTAATTGAATAAAGAATTATAATTGGATGTCCTTAATGGATAATTACACCATCCTTAAAAAAGTGGGAAGGTGGATGCTGTGACAGCCCTAATTTGACTCTAGTCGAGAAGTGGTTTCGGGACCACAAAATCGAGTCACAAGAATAATTAAATGTTATATTTTATGCCTATTATAAGTGAAAGTGTGTGTGTGAAAATTTCATGTTTTGATTTTGTCTTTTAAATGTGAAATTAATTAGAAAGGACTTATGTGTGAAACTTTGGAAATGTGATAGGTTAAATGGTAGTGGGCAAATAATGCATAGTGGAAAAAAATGTAGACTTGCATGTCAAATTCCCCACTTTAGAGGAAGTGGCCGGCCATGATGGTATGGGATAAAAAATATATGCATTTTGTATTAATATTATAATGACTACATGGTTTTATAATAGGAAATAAGTATTAGAAAAAAAAGAAGGCCATGCATCCTTGCCTTGTTCATGTGAATGTTTGAGAAAGAATGGAGAAAAATGCTTTGAGGATTTCGGCAATGGAGCAAGCTCAAAATCTAAGGTAGAACAAAAGGGCTCTTTGATATTTGGCCTTGGTGATTCTAATTGGAGGTATGTTTAATTTTATTTCTTGATAATTTATGTGAAATTGAGTTAATTGCTAAGCTCCTTTCATAGCCCATGACTCAATTTTTGTTATTGGTTTGAAGTGATGCATTCGGCTATGGGTTGTAGAGTGTCTTGGTGGGTGTTTTGATGTTTTTGTGATGAGGCATGAAGATGGTTGATTTTAAGTGTTTAATAAAAAGGATTGGATGTGAGTGTGTGTGAAATGGCAAATGATGAGTCTCGGTAACTTCATGAAGAGTTCGGCTATTGTGTTTATGTGAATATATATATGCTGAATGTAGTCTTGGATAAGTAAATTTTGATGTATTAGATTGGTAACATGATTATGCCGATTGTGAAAATGTGATAAAGGTGCCAAGAAATATTTGTAAACATGCATAGTACCGAATGTGTTCATGAATGAATAAGTTATGTGGGTTGTTTAAATGAAAGAAATGGATAAGTTAAGGTATAATTGAGTGTTCGAATATGAATTTAAGAAGAATGATACATTCGACTATGCTTTGATGTGCTTGGATTGTTGTTCATTGAGTAAGTGATTGAGGAATGGTTAGAAGAATTTGAATGCTAAACTAGTTGATTTGTTTATAATGTCTGATTATGATCATTTATAGAGATGTGAATGAATTGTTGTTATGTGAATAAATATTTGTTTGATGATATATATATGTATTCGGCAATGGGGTAAAATGTGTATTAAGGTAAGTTTCATGGTGATTATGCTTGTGATGTTGGGTTAATATTCGGCATTGAGTAATGTGGGGTAAGGTGATTAATCGGCTATGAAATTAGCTAAATTGAATAGGTATGTTTAATGATATGCTTAGTGTAATGTATAATCTTGTAACTCGGTTTAGTATTGAGATAAAGGTTAGATGTATGATTGGATTTTGGTATGTGTTAAATTGGTTAATCAAAGATTTAATGTGACGAAATGTTAATGAATAACATAATTGGTTTGCACCTTAAATAGTTGAAATAAAGCTTGCCGATTATGATTGAATGTTTAAATTGTAATGGTCATATATAGGTATATATATATGCCTTATGTATGTACCATGTACACATAAGGACATTCGGCAATATGATTAAATTCATGTATAAGGAAGCATGATAAATTAAGTGACTCCTTGCTTGTGAATGTGAATTAGATATAAATTAAATAAGCATGAAATCGAGTCATGGCATGTTTTATTAAATATGATACATATTGAAATCTATTGTTTTAGATATAGATTAAATGATATGTGATTGCCAAATGTGATTGTTAAGTGAATAATATTAGTTAAGTACTTAAGCAAATCTATTGTTTTACTTAAGCTTAAGAGCAAAGAGGATCAAAGTCGGATAGGGGAAAAGAGAAAGTAAACGAATAGCCGTGGATATCTAGTCGTCGACCACTTCCGAGGTAAGTTTTAAGTGATTAAACGTTGAGTAAATTCAATCATAATAGGACATAATGAGTTGATTTAATAAGATATGATGTGGCCATGATATGTCTCAAACTCAAATGGTAAGTTCATAAGTGTTTGGACTTTGAAATTGAAGAGCAAATTGTAATAATTTGCTTAGGACAGCAGCAGTAATGTGATTTAGAAAATCACTATAAATTGTTGGTGTGGAATTATAGTCTGAATAAAATATGTAATCAAAGCTTAATTAGTCTAGTTTATTATAAAAGAGACCGTGTAAGCAAAGAAATTTCCTATAAAGAGATATTTAAATTTGTGTGAGACAATGTCAGAATGACTCCGAAATCCCCTGTTCTGTTTTTAGAAAATCATTATAATTTGTACAAAAATGGTTATAAGATAAAATTTATATGCTTAGATTCCTTAATGAGTATAGTTTCAAATGAAATCAAATAGAACATATTTTGAATTCTGTACTATGAGAAATTTGATTCGTAGTGAAGAGTGGTCAGATTAGTCAAACAGTGAAACAGGGGAAAATTTAAGAAAAATCTGGTATTGATTGGCCAAACCTAAAATTCTGAAAATTTTATGGATGGAAGATATATGAGTCTATATTCAGGGAAAATTAATGGAAATTTATTTTGAGTTTTGTAGCTCCAGTTATAAATACTTTAGTGACTATTGCTCAAGAAAACAGCTTGTAGTGAATATGTGAATTTGTTGTAAACATTGATGAAACTATTTGAGTTGCTTATAAGCTATTGCTGAAATTGATGTACAAGATAAATATATATATGTGGTAAAGCCGAATGGCTAATGTGAAATATGTATGAGATATGTATATGTGGTAAAACCGAATGTCTAGTGTGAAATATGTATGAGATATGTATATGTGGTAAAGCTGAATGGCTAATGTGAAATATGTATGAGATATGTATATGTGGTAAAGCCGAATGGCTAGTGTGAAATATGTATGAGATATGTATATGTGGTAAAGCCGAATGGCTAATGTGAAATATGTATGAGATATGTATATGTGGTAAAGCCGAATGGCTAGTGTGAAATATGTATGAGATATGTATATGTGGTAAAGCCGAATGGCTAGTGTGAAATATGTAGGAGATGTGTGTATATTGTGGCCGAATGACCAAATGTGAAAGGTGTGTATTATTAGATATTTGATGAGGCAAATGAATTACAAATATGACAGTCGATGTGAATGTTGTAACATGTGATTAAATGTACATGAAACTTGGAAATATATTCCGGTAAGACCCGATGACTACGTGTGGAGATTATGTCTGGGTAAGACCCGATGACTACGTGTGGAGATTATGTCCGGGTAAGACCCGATGACTACGTGTGGAGATTTTGTCCGGGTAAGACCCGATAACTACGTGTGGGGACTATTCGAGCTAAAGGTTTCGCTGAAGATTCAAGTAAAGCATAAGATTATACGACTTCACAGTAACAATTGGTAATAAATACGTTCAATGCGTTAAGTTGGTCAGGTATGTATTTTGAGATTATATTTAAGCTTGATTTGGACTAAATCACAAGGTCGTTATGTGATGCATATGTGAGTAAAGCAATAAGACTGTTCTATGATTATTGTGCGTTTGGTCAATGTGGAAAGTTAGGTGAAAATATGTAATGTACCTATGTTTATAAGAGATCACTATCAAGTGAGAATTTATCTGCCTATTATATATGATGAGATGTGCATATTCGGTAAAGGGATGGTATGCCCGAAGGAAGAGTGAAATTAAAATACGAACAACTATGTTATAATTTCATTGTTATCTGTTGACACTGCTTAAAACTTACTAAGCATTGTAATGCTTACTCCGTTTACTTTGTTTCCTCTGTTTTATAGATCTCATTTGGAAGCTACAGGCTCGGGGATCGTCAGCAACTAGTCACACTATCACTATCCACTGCTTGTTACTGTTATGTTTTGGATTATCTTATGGCATGTATAGAATAGACTAGTAGTGGGAGGATATTTTGGTTAATGTATATAAGCTATGCGAATATGACATCTTTTGAATGTTTACTTTTATAATTTTTTTTAAATTTTATCCCTGGTTGTGTCTAGCAATTACCCAATTGAATGATCTTTACTTCAAGAAAATGTTCAAAATTTTACTGATCTGGCATGAGTTACAAGTCTGGTAATGCCCCTTACCTATTCCGGCGACAGTTACGAGATAGGGGTGTTACAGATGCTTTAATTTCTTTTAATTTTAAGGTTATATATATATATGTTATTTTATTAATAAAATAAAGAAAAAGGTTTAAAATATAAAGAAAACCTAATGTTTTCTTCCTCATTTTGCTTGGTTCATCACCGAACCTCCATGAAAGAATACTCAAGCTTTGGCCTTGCTTTGGATGATGCATGTAAGTCCGTTTTAGCCCCGTTTTTAAACATTTTAATGTTTTTGAGATCGTTGCAACTACGTCAAGCTACCCCGTACCTTCGATTTTGAAACTGTTAAAGATTTTTAATGTTTTCATTTATGAATCTAGTGATTTTTTATGTTAAATGATGAATTTAAAATATTATTTGTTATTTAAAAATATTTTTAAGTGATTTTTGATGAATTTCTCAATTAGGGAGTAAATTGTGGAAATAGTAAAAATATGATGTGCGATTATTACAAATGTGGGTTGTTTTGAGTGCCATGAATATTCAGAGGATATGAATTGGCAATAAAAATGGTTAATTTTTATGTTTTAGGCTTAGGGACTAAATTGAATAAGTGTAAAATATTACGGGTAATTTGGTAACAATGTAAAAAAGTCTAAATTTCATAAAATAAATTGTTTTACTATCTAAATTAATAAATTAAATAAAATTATTAGTTTAGATCAAGACCGAGAGGAAAATCGAGGAGAATGAAAATTACCAAAATGCGCTTATACTTTGACATTTCTGCAATTTAGCTAGGTAAGTTCGTACAATTTAGAATTTAATATCAAAATGAATTGTTGAGTAGATTATCATGGAACAACTTATATACTTATTTTTAATTGTTGATAACGAATGGTAAATTGAGATATATTATTGAATTTGATGCTCGGTTTGGATTGAACATGGGATAGAGTACAATCGTGATTTGGTGTGTTACGGGGGCTTGGAGTAGAGATGGTATTAGAGGGAGATATCTGTATACTACTCCAGTTAACTGAGGTTCAGTATTTTTTGCGAACTCTTATGTTATTGTAACACCCCTTACCCGTATTCGACGCCGGAACAGGGCACGAGGTATTACTAGACTTGAGTACTTGTAATCATTTAAAACCGAGACATAAAATTTCATCAATTTTAAACTTTTCAAACATATTCAAGACTATCTACATTAAATGACTTTATACAATAGAGACCTTCAAATAACATAGGTCAGTATTTTAGGTCAACTCCTAGCACCTTAATAATAATTGAACGAGTCCCCATACATGCCAAAGACTTAAAAATACTTTAAAACCTTTATATATCGATCAATAGTTTGATAGTGTGATTTAACCTCCGGCGACCTCCAACTCGAGCTAACATCTGCGACACTATAGGAAAAAGGAAAGGAAGGGAGTAAGCATTATAGCTTAGTAAGTAAATATGTAAATATTAATAAACAGTACATTATCATACATTAAACAAAGTCACAATATGTTCCCGGAACATTACCATCACAAACACACATACTTTCACTATTACAATTATAAACAGGTTCAAAATAAGCTGTCTAGCAGAGTACCAGCAGCTAAATTATTTATTTCTGAAGCTATAAAACTCCAAATTACAAACAGTTAATTTTCATTGAAACTAGATTCACTATATTTTTACGATAAAATTTTTATAATTTTTGGTCTAGTCAATTAGTATAGTTTATTCATTGAAGTTACCCCTGTTTCACTACTCAACTGCCCTGACCACTCTTCACTACAAATAAATTTTCTCTTCGTACAAAACTCATATAATGTTATCGTTTATTTTATTTGAAACTATACTTATTAAGAATTTAAAAATATAAATTATATCCCATAATTATTTTTGTACAAGTTTTAATGATTTTTCAAAGTTAAAATAGGGGATCACGTAGTCATTCTGAACCAGTCTCATAGAAACTTAAATATCTCAGAAAATAGAATTCCTTTGCTTTCTCTATTTCTGTTATATGAAAATAGACTCATTAAGATTTAATTTGATATCTCATTCAGTCTCTGATTCAATTTCTACTATTTTTGGTAAATTTTTAGATTTTCGTCACTGCAGCTATCTAGAACAGTTTTATTGTCAATTTTGATCTTTCACACTTCAATTATAATCATCACTTACCCATAACAATCTTTCCAATTTCCAATCACATATCAAGCATATTACTCATAAGTTACACACGTATATACTTACACTTATCTTCCCAAAGTCATACACAATTTCATTTAATCAATTTCCAAGTTGAACACTTCGGAATAATAACAGATACGCGATGGTATCGCACACAGTCCACCTTTAAAATCGAAGCTCTGTTGTGCACATAGTGGCCTTCACTTAGCACCACTCATGTGACCTAGCTCGATTGTACACATTGTAATATCCTGAATTAGGGCTTAATCGGAATAGTGGTTTAGTGACCACAAATCCGAGATAGAAATAATTATTTTATAATTATTTTGATGATTATGATATGATTGCATGATTGTGTGAAAATTTCATGATGAAATTCTATGCCTAAAGTGCTTAAATTGAAAGTAGGGACTAAATCGAATAAGTTGTAAAACTTGCATTCTAGAAGTTTTTAGTATGAAATTGTTTTGGAATATTAATGAGGAGGTCTTAAATAGAAATTTCACCAATTTTAAGTTCATGGACAAAATTAGGACATGGAAGGAATTTTCGGAAAGTTTAGTAGTAAGGGTATTTTGGTCATTTAGTTATTAAAATGAATTAAAAACAAAATTAAAAGCCAATTTTTGTCCATCTTCTTCATTAGGCCGAAATTTCAAGGGTTCTCCATAGCTAGGGTTTGTTTCAAGCTTCCAAGCTCCATAGTAAGTGATTCCAAGCCCTGTTTTTAATGTTCTTTACGTTTTTGGAATCCCAAAAGCTCGATTAAGCTTATGCTAGCAATAATTCAACCTAGGGTTTATATTTGGAAAAATACCCATAGGTGAAATTTGTGTATTTTGATGTTTTATGATAGAATATGGGGTTTTAAATTATGTTAGACAACTTGTGCTGCTCGATTTTTAGTGAAAACGAGTAAAAGGGCTTAATCGGCAAAAATACCTAATAGTCACAAGTATATGTTAGAGAGAGAATTTGATGTTGCCATAGAAGGGAAAAGTGATCAGCATGTTATAAAACATAAGAATAAGGAATAAAGTTTAATTCCCGAGCCTAGGGGCAAAAGTGTAATTATGCAAAAGTTTAGGGGCAAAAGTGTAATTTTTTAAAGTTCGTATTAAATGCTGTTTTGATGAATGTATGTATTAAATAAGGTTAATTTGGTATTATAGATCAAGAAAAACGAGATTCAAGTCGTGATCGAGGAAAAGAAAAGATTGTGGACTAAATTGCAAAATCTTTATATTTTGGTACCAAGGTAAGTTCATGTGTAAATAATGTAGCATAATGGTTATTTTTAAGTTATTGATGTTAATTATATGTTATGCTAAATTTTATTATGAAATGTATGCTTTGTGGTTAATTTCAAATAATATGTAAATTATGTGAACTACTTGTTAAATATAATTGTTACCGAGTATTGATTTCGGCATTCTACGGAAGACGGCAAGGATAAGTGTTCGAGGAAAAAGCCCGTTTGAACCTTAGGAATAGATTAGGATACAAGTGACATGTCACTAGGATGATTGAGCATCCGAACTCGTTGAGTTGAGTCCGAGTTCACTTATGGATGCGAATGTCCGAACTCGTTGAGTTGAGTCCGAGTTCGTGAGATGTAACTAGGCATCCGAACTCGTTGAGTTGAGTCCGAGTTCACTTATGGATGTGAACGCCTGAGCTCGTTGAGTTGAGTCCGAGTTCTCTTATGGGCGGGTTACATGATTGCTTGATTGCACATATGGCACTTATGTGCAAGTTATCCATGTATCCGAATTATATTCCGATGTGTTCAACGGGTAAAGTTCTACTCAATGGAGGAATATTCGAGATGTAAAGAGATGTATTGGTGAGTGATGTGAAATGGATATTTTGGACATGTATGTATTTAACCCTCGGGTTGAGTATTGATACAACCATTATAAGGTAATAAGATGATGAAAAATGATCAGAAATGTGATATGTGTTTTAGTGATGTATGCTAATGTTGATTGGTATAATTGTTTGTTATGTTACTTATTATTTGCATATGAACTTACTAAGCATTTATGCTTACTCCCTCCTTCTTACTCATTGTAGTTTTGGACAAGCCAGCTCAGGAGTCGGGATAGGTCGAAGGCTCAGTCACACTATCCAGAAGACTTTTGGTAAATAGCTTGTAAATTTAAGTATGGCATGTATAGCAATATACCTATTTTGTGTAAATGATCTTATGGTATGGTTGTGAAATGGTTGAGGAAATGCTTGATAATGATAAATTATGAAAATGGTTAGTTTAGATTATGTTTGATGTTAAGGAAAACTATTAAGATACTTAGTGCATAAAAACTCATAAAAAGGATGAAATTTACCATAAACAGAATCTGCAGCAACACTAACGCGAGTTTGAAAATTTACTAAAAATTATAGAAATTGAATTTGGTAATGAATTACATATAAAATTGAATCTTATTATGTCTAGTTTCACATGAAACAAATGAAACAAGTAAAGGAATTATATGTTAGAAGATATTTGAATTTTAGTGAAACAGAGTCATAGCAGTTTCTGAATCCCCTGTTCCTACTTTAGAAATTCACCATAAATTGTAAAGATATAATTAGGTGGTGTATTTTATATCCTCAGAATCCTTATTGAGTCTAGTTTTAGTAGAAACAAATCTCATAGTCATATGAATTTTGTACATAGATAAATATGGTTCGTAATAAACAGAGGTCAGACCAGTCGAGTCCTGAAACATGGGTAACTTTAACTAATAAACTGTACTAATTGGCCCAACCAAAAATTCTATAAAAAAATTAGTAGATAGGTATATGAGTCTAGATTCAGGGAAAATTTATGGATCTTAATTTCGAGTTTTGTAACTCGATATATGATTTTTCTTGTGACTGTGACGCAAGTAGCTTAAAAGCTGTGAATGTAGAAACAAATAATCCAAAGTTCTAAAAATGTTAAACTAAGCTTAGTAACACCTCATACTCGACTCCTGCGACGGTCTCGGGCGTGGGGGCGTTACACACATAATTTTGGCTCTCTTGTACACATGGTGTACACATAGTATCACCCATGTGACCTAGCCACTTTATCTCGTAGCTCTCTTATTTACATGGTGTCCTTCACCTGGAACCACACATGCAACCTAGCTACATCTATCTCGTAGCTCTCTTGTCTACATGGTGTACACATAGTATCACCCATGCGACCTAGCTACTTCATAATGTCTCGTAGCTCTCTTGTACACATGCTATACATCCTGTATTACCCATGTGACCTAGCTACATACCATCTATATCTTTCGATTCTGAAGGTTCAAACGGGAAGTATCTCACTTTCTAATAATTTATTCCATTCTTTCAATAGTCAATTATGATTCAAAAATCAGCTACAATACATAAAATATGCTTGTAACGCCCCAATTTTCGGGAATTCTGTGTATGCTGGCAAAATTTAAAATTTCTGTGTTCTGTCTGCTTGGTGTAGGTTTAATTATGTTAGTGGACCTCTAGAAGGCCCAAGCTTCAGTTAAAACCCGGTATTTTTAATTAATTTTAATTCCATAGGAAAAAAAAGGGGTTCTGGTTAACTGGGCTTTTAAGTATTAATTGGGTAAAATAAAACACAAGGAAGCAGGTGGCAAAGTGGCATGTGACGCCATTGGGAAGGCTATAAAAGTGGCATGTGGATGCTAGGGAGAACCAAGGTTCAAGTCACAATGGGAGCATATTAAGGGAATTATTTTTTTATGTTTAGAAAGGGTAAGTAATGGAACTCAAGTAAAAGATTGTCAGGAGGAGTTTGAGTTGCTCAAGAGATTGAGTAAGGAGGGGATAAGGGAGAGGATTTAGGAGCTGATTAGGGAGAGCAGTATTGGACGAATGATGGACTCTTGAGGAGCAAGATTTGGCCTGCCAAGGGTTTCTTTAGGGGGCAAAATTCGGCTAGGTTAAATGCCAAGTATAAATTCGGCATCTGGGGGTAAGTTGTGCCGTTTTTCTGACCATCCTTCCTCGTCCTCCTTTCTTTACTTTTTCTCTCCATCTACCTTCTCCTCTTCTTTTCTCCATAGCCGAATCCTTCTACCACTCTACTCTACACCACTTTCTTACTATTATTTTCAAGCCTTACAGCCGAATATTACAAAAGCCGAAATCCTGAAAGTTCATATTGTCTGTACCGAATACTCCTAGCAAAAACCTACTGATTTTTCTTCATCCATTTTGATCAATTCTTTCTTTTTCTGAACCCTAAACCTCTGTCGACAAAGCCATTACAAAACCCCATCTTTTCTTCACTATTGCAAAAAAAACCGAAAATGCATAGCCATAGGGACATAGTCAAATTTTAAGATCACTAAAGGCTCGACTTTTGTTATCATTTGAGGGGTTAGATCTGCATCAGAATTGAGTAGGAGTTAATTGGAATCATTGATCGAAGGAACCGGTGGTAAGTTTTTGAGCCTAATCTTTATTTCAGGTTTTAGAAAAAGTCGAAACCCCTAAAGGTTAGAGAGACTGTCGATTTGGACTTGAAGCTCTAAGGGTTGTGATAACTATTTTATTTTTGATGCTAGTGTGATCTAGAGGTTGCTGATCAAAGGCTTGGACAAGTGGAACGACTGGATCTAGAAATAATCGTTAATTTCGGCAAAGGTAGGATCGCTAGTGCCTAAGGTGCTATTGGCCGATTATGGTAAGGGGTTAATACGTAGTTAATTTTCGATAGTTAGATTAACGTGTTAGTAATCCAATTGTAGGCAGTTCATGTGTGGATCTCGTCAACATATCGTCGCAAACAGGTGTGTAACTGACACCCTCTTATAGACTAGATCGGCGAAAGCCGAAAAGCCGAAATGCTGAAAAGCCGATATTTTGAGAACTTGCGAGTGTGTGAATGCTCATGAGATTAATAGTGTGATGTATATGGTAAATTAAAGTGATAAGACTGTAGAGTGCACGATTTTTTGCATTTCGATGTTTTTGTGCTTAATGGGCCAAAATCGGTATAATGGGCCAACGGGCTCAATTCGGTAAGAAAATGCGGTAAGTGTTTCTAGTCGTACGTAAATGGCTATGTTATGCATGAAAACCTTAAGAATAGTTAAATTACTTGAATACCCCTATGTATGGAAAATTACTGTTATACCCCTAGGTGCAAAATTACCATTATACCTCTAGGGTTACTTTTGACTGAAAAGCATGATGATCTGATTCTGTATGATGTATGCCATGATTGTATATCTGTTGCATGGGGACATGGGTTATATTATGGAGGAAGCGTCCTGGTGGCTATGCCACAATTATCTGATCTGGTGGCTCTGCCACATATATCTGTTCTGGTGGCTCTGCCACGATTATCTGTATGTGGTGACTCTGTCACATTGTCTGTTCTGGCAGCCATGCTACATATTTCTATGGCGTGTAGCGATTGGGTGGGTCGAGTAGTCTCCCCACATGGTGAAAGGTTGGTATGGGGTGCATATGGTTGGATATAGGTTGGGTTTTGCATAAACATGTAATATCTGTTCTGATCTGTTATGGGCCTATGGGCTTTATTTTGATTTCTGTTCTGGGCTAAGGGCAACTTATTCTATTTTCTGTGGTTTGAACCGATATAGGTTGTGATTGGGTTAATTTACACACTGAGTTTCCCCAAACTCACCCCTTTATTTTCATCCACGCAGGTACTCCCCAACCATAGTGGGCATAGAGCTGTGAGGGATTCGGAGTGGCCACACGTTCTGTAAATTCGATTTTTCTTCTGGTGAACTGGACATCCTTTTATTTACACTTAATGTTTTGGGTTTTTAAATGTAATAAGGCCGCTTAATTTTTCTTGATGGTTTTAATATGTTTTGTTAAGATATGTATTACTTATATTTAACTGCTGAAATTGGATAGCTCTAGGGCGCGTTTTCAAGAACAGTAATTGATTTCAAAATAACACGACAACAAGCAAAGCTTTCGCAATGAAAATATTTTCCAAAATTAATCATTTTTCCTAAAAAGGACTTAATCAAATTGGTTTCCTGACAATATACATGATGTTGAGGTGTGGCAATGGCGGTGTGCATGTCTAGGATTGGATCCGAAGGGAGCTTGGTACTTAAGTAGTGTGATGGGCTCACCTCTTCTTTTTTCGGTTTCCTACCTAGTGCACATCTTCCATCCACTTTAACTTATAATGAAATTATTTTTTTAAAACACTAAGTAAGTTTTTCTAGATCAACAATATAAAATGTTTTGAACGCTTCGATGTGACACGTCGGATCCAGCCATAACATCTAGGCCGGGTTTGGGGTGTTATATTTAGTGGTATCAGAGCCAAGTTGTAACAACTCGGCTGTGGAATGGGTTTACAAAAATAAAGATTTTCGAAAACAAAAATTTTATAAAGATTGAAAAAAAACTCAGTTTTCAAAATTTAGATCTTTAAAAGGTGACATTCCGAATCTCCGGCCCAAGCCTGTAAGTATTACTCTGAACTTCTCTGAATATTTTCCTGAATTATCTGCCTGTACTGAAACCCAACTAGGATACTTTAGATAGGATGATACGGAAACCATAGGAAAATTTGATAAGAGATTGAAACTGTAGATACACTTCGATTCTGCGAAAACAAACTCTGAATTACTGTTTGATTCATAAAACATCAGTAATAAACACTGGAATATTGAATTAATAAAAATTCGTAATCAGATAATACGATATGAGTACAAGAGTCGCTCGTTGAAGAGGTCGTGGACGGGGTTGAGGAAGTGCTCGAGCAGGATCTTCGTCTTTGAGACATATGCCGGCGGTAGATGCACCAGTACCACTGGAAATAGAGGTGGAGTCTCATGACCACGATGCCGGGGATGATGCCCTGTCGCAGGCAATGCTTCGTGTTCTGGAAAGGGTTGCCAGGGTAAGTACGGGCAACAAAATTCGGGGATCCATTTCTGAATGACTCCGGGCTAACGGAGCGGAGATCTTTAGGGGCGTGTCTGGTGTAGCCCCGAATGTGGCGGAATATTGGTTGGAGGCCACAGAACGGATTATTGACGACTTGGACTGCTCTGTGGAGCAGAAGTTGAAGGGAGCCGTATCGTTGCTACGGGACGAGGCTTATCAGTAGTGGCTCACTGTGAGAGAAGGGACCCTAACTGATAGGGTAACTTGGGAAATGTTTAAGATGACCTTTAAAGGGAAGTATGTTGGGGCGATTTATGTGGACACCCGCAGAAAGGAATTCTTGAATCTGGTGCAAGGAGGTAAAACAGTTGCTGAGTACGAGGCCGAGTTTTTGAGGTTGAGCCGGTATTCCGTGGGCATAGTCGCTACGGAATATGAGCGAAGTGTGCGCTTCGAGGATGGTCTTAGGGATGACCTTAGGGTGTTGATTGCTCTGCAGAGGGAGCGGGACTTTGCGGTCTTGGTGGAGAAGGCAAAAATAGCTGAGGAGGTAAAGCGTGCTGAAAAGCAGAATCGGGAGAAAGATCGAAACTGTTTCTGGAAGGATTCCAGACCTCCATGTAGAGCAAAGAGAAATGTTAAGAGAGCAAGAGTGGAGGAACCAGTTCGAGCAGTGCCGATGAATGTTGTTAGACCACCAATCTGTGGAGACTGTGGTAAGGTACATTTGGGCTAGTGTAGGAAATGTTCCGGTGCTTGTTTTCGATGCGGATCTATGGAGCATAGAGTTAAAGACTATCCTCAGAGAGCTGATCAGGCTCAAGTTGCTGTACAGAGGGTTGCTCAACCCATGAGAGGTAGACCACAACCACCGAGAGGACGTGGACAAGGCAGGGGCAGAAATGGAAGTGGTCGAGGTTGAAGGGCACCTGGCAGGGGTGCCGGAAATGCTGAAGCTCGACAGCCAGCGTTGGTGTATGCAGCTCGTCGTCGAGAGGAGGGTGACGCATCTGACGTCATAACTGGTACGTTTTTGGTTTCTAGCATGCCGTATACTGCTTTGGTGGATATTGGATCTACTCATTCCTATGTTGCATGTGCTATATCTGGGTCGTTGGGTGTGCACTCTGAGAAGATTGTGAGTGGGGTATCTGTACTAAGTCCTTTGGGTCACTCGGTTAGGGTAGACAAACTGTATAGGGATGTACCCTTAGAAACTCAAGGTAGGACTTTCCCTAGAGATCTGATGGAGTTACCGTTCGGAGAATTTGACCTTATTTTGGGAATGGACTGGCTTGTTAAGTATAAGGCGACTCTGGATTGTGCTGCTAAACGAATGGTGTTAAGGACCACGGAGGGTGAGGAGGTTATGGTGATAGGTGAGCGAAGGGATTATTTGTCCAATGTGGTGTCAGCATTAAGAGCCAAAAAGTGGATTTGGAAAGGTTGTGAGGCCTATTTGGCATTTGTAAGTTAGTCGGAAGAGGAGGGACTGACAGTGGATAAGGTTAAGACTGTAAACGAGTTCTAAGATGTTTTTTCGGAGGAGCTTCTGGGATTGCCTTTGAACCGAGAAGTCGAGTTTGGAATCGACTTATTGCCTGAAACGGCGCCGGTGTCCATCGCACCATATAGGATGGCACCGAAGGAGTTAGTGGAGTTAAAGGCACAAATTCAAGAGTTGTTGGATAGGGGCTTCATTAGGCCAAGCGTGTCCCCATAAGGAGCACCGGTGCTATTCGTGAAAAAGAAGGATGGTACGATGCGGATGTGCATTGATTATCGCCAGTTGAACAAACTGACGATTAAGAATAAGTATCCACTGCCAAGGATTGCCGATCTGTTCGACCAGCTTAGAGGAGCTTCTGTATTTTCCAAGATCGACCTTCGATCTGGATATCATCAGTTAAGGGTCAAGGAGGCAGATATCCATAAGACGGCATTCAAGACTCGGTATGGTCATTTCGAATTTTTGGTTATGCCATTTGGACTGACGAACGCTACTGCAGCGTTTATGCATCTGATGAATCGTGGGTTCCAACCATTTTTGGATCAGTTCATAGTCGTCTTTATTGATGATATCCTGGTATATTCTGAAACTAAAGCGAAGCATGATGAGCATCTCCGCATTGTGCTGCAAGTGTTAAGGGAGAAGGAACTCTATGCGAAGTTCAGCAAGTTTGAATTTTGGTTGAGGGAAGTAACCTTCTTAGGACATGTGGTCTCTGCTGAGGGGATTAGGGTGGACCCTCGGAAAATTGAAGTGATTTTGGAGTGGAAGCCGCCTAGGTCAGTGTCAGAAATACGGAGTTTTCTAGGATTGGCAGGATACTACAGAAGGTTTGTGGAAGGTTTTTCTGTGATGGCAGCACCTCTGATAAAACTCATAAGGAAAGGAGTACCGTTTGTATGGACTGAGAAGCAGCAGGAAGCTTTTGAGAAGTTGAACTCTGCTTGGAAGAAATCCCAAGTAATATTTTCCTTCGGCACTACCGAGGATACTGTTTTCCACCAATTGTATGTAGTGTCTTCAAAAGGGACACAGCACACTTCAAACATTTCACGGGTGTGCATGACAAATCATCTAACACCCGTGTAGTATTTTCGAGCCAGAACTCGGCTCTTTCAGCATCATTATCAACTTTAGCTCTGAATTCTTTAGCCCCATACTTTCTAAGCTTATCTACAGTGGCTTTACTGATTCTCATCGATGCCATACCTCGTGGCACATCCTCATCAGGTTGGTTAGGGGGCGGGGGTGGTCTTGGTATATTGGGGCGATTTCTTAGATAATGCCCAAACCATTCATCCATCATATCAAAAAGGTAGCTCGGGCCTCTTCTCGGCCTTCTGATACTAGCCTTCTACTACTAGTAGATACAACTCGTTGTACGGAAGTTGAAGCATGGCTCTCGGCTCCCTCGGACTCATTTTGTGCTTGATTGGAAGACATTTACTACATTCAAAACAATTTAAAAAATTAGGAGACTTCACACTATCAACACTCGAATAATGGCATGTATAGCGAACTTTAACATCCTCTACGGTAGTTCTAGAATCGACTAAATCATAGCTCTGATACCAATAAATGTAACACCCCTCACCCGTATCCGTTATTAGGATAAAGGTCAAGGTATTACCGGAACTTTACATTTGAAACATATTGAATCGACTTACTAGGTTTAGCTCAGATTTTAAACTTTCAAGCATTCACATCTTGTCCCTTAAATGGGCCTTCAAGGCCCTAAATATACATAGAGATAGTTCAAGATAGGACTAGGAACATTTAATAACTTTAGAAAATTTCCTTACTTAAAAGTGTCACACGCCCGTGCATGATGGGCCGTGTGGTCACCCACGCCCGTGTGACCTAGGGCACGTCCATGCCTCTAACCTGTGGGCAACACTGACTTTTAGGCGCGACCAAGACACACGCCCGTGAGCTCACCCGGTGTCCAAAACTTGAGCATTCTGTTAAATTAACACGACTGAGACACACGCCCGTGTGTCCTACCCGTATGCTAATTTAACTTAAAGTTTTAGGTGCAGGGGACACACGGCCATACCACACGCCCATAGGGATGGACCGTGTGTCACACACGGACTAGACACATGTCCGTGTGTCTAACCATGTGGACCTTAATAGGCTATTTTCGAAGCCTTTAGTCACCCTTTCTAGTTCTTCTTCTTAATAGATACCAAATTCAAAGTAAAACATGATTATACACTTGTAAATGATCTTGATAAAGTTAGTTGAATGGAAACCTCATATCATTGGTTTCATACAAAAAGGTTACTTCCCATCTAGTATTTATGGGTTCTTATGTTATTGTAGCACATTCAAAATTTGGCTCGTTTTTGAACTCATTGCCAATTGTAGCAACCCATCATATAAGAACATAAACATGCATATAAAGGCAGGTCATAGCCTACTTTAAAATATGCCAATTTCCATGGCCTTATACAAAAAGATGAATACATCTTTACATGCCTTCATTTGGCAATTCAAATGACACATATAACAAAATACTAAAAAATACTATACATGCCATTGAACAAAATAAACAAAGTCTTTATACCAAAGCTTGTTTAGTTGATAGTGTGTTCACTCTCCAATTGTCTTTCAGAGCTTATGAGTCCTTGAGCTTTGTGAGACAGGGAAAAGAGAGGGGTAAGCATTTACATGCTTAGTAAGCTCAAATAACCAGAAAGTAAACTTACTAAGTAATTAGCATACATCCACACTTAAATCATGAAATCATCAATTATGAAATGATTTCCTATCATATGCACTCAATCAATAAGTTAGTCACATAACAAAACATCATGTAATTTATGTAGATGAGCTCATCATTCATCATCTTATTGACATACATCATATTAATCCCATTGAGTTTCTAGGAAATCTTGATGGAATACCCATTATCCGTCAATTCTTACGAATGATCATTTCACATATATGCACTCCCGCGAACCTAGGACCTCATGGCAGGATTACTAGTCCATGCTAAACCCCTTATAGCGACAAACACCCTTAATGAGCTCGGATCTGAATTACCAGTCCAGGCTAAATTCAGACCCTAATAGGATTACCCGTCCAGGCTAAATCCTTAATGCACATATATTCTTCAGGAGGCTCGATCATTCAAGGAACACCCGTTCGGGCTAGATCCTTTCCATACTGGAGATCACGGATTACCTGTCCGGGCTAAATCCTTACTGCAACACATGCAGGATCTTTTTACACATATCAATGAGGGTTTATCCATCGAATTCCCTTTGTCAACCTCATCCGAGACATTTTTCACATGTTACCATCAAATATGCATTTCCATGATATTTCATGCTAATAAAAAATGCATTCATCATGCATTCATAAATCATTCAATTATGCATATTAGGGGTCTACTTAAAGTTATCTGAACTTACATGGTATTCTTTTCGGGATTGTGTTTCGGTTATTCCGAAACCTTACGTTTACCACGATCGACCTCCGAAATTTGTTCCTCGGGGTCTATAACAGCAAAATTAACTCATTAATACCCTACATTATACAGTTCAAGTTTAATATCCACCCCCGGTCCAAATGACTATTTTGCCCCTAACCCTTCACATTTTTCTGATTTAGTCCCTAGGCTTGTATAATGAAACACATGCACTTTTTATCTCACCCAAGCCTAGCCGAACATTTTTATTTCTTATGGTAGCCCAAATTTTCCATTATTTTCTTATTTCTACCACACATTTACATCTTTTGCAAAGTAGTCTCAATAAGGGTTTCTCATGAAAATCAACTAGGAAAAGATGTTTAATACACATTCATCTTTCATATTCCTCCATAATCCATCAAAATACAAGCAACTCATGCATGGGTAAATTTTTAAACATGAACCCTAGCATGAAATATGGGTAGAATTGGAGAGAGCAAGCTACCGGGATTTCAAAAATACAAAGAACATTAAAAACGGGGCTTGAGAGCACTTACTATCGAGCTTGGAAAGCTTGAAACCCTAGCTATGGAGACAAGAGAATTTCGGGAGCTATGGGGAAGAAAATGGCTGATTTTAGCTTGATTTTTCCCATTTTATTTCATTAAAAAGCCAAATGACCAAAATACCCTCATGCCCTTTCTTTAAAATTTTAACCATGCAAGCCCTTTTTTGTCCAAAAATTTAGAATTTGGGAAAATTTCTCTCCAAGACCTTCTAATTCATAATCTAAAGCAATTTTATACAAATTGCTTCCAGAAACCAAGTTTTGCAATTTATTCAATTTAGTCCCTAATTTCCAATTGGATATTTTATACTTGGAATTTCTTCATGAAACTTTAACACATGCATATATTCATATTCTAGGCCTCATAATAATCATAAAATAAATATTTTGATGTCGGATTTGTTGTCTCGAAACCACTATTCCGACTAGGCCCAATTTCGCGATGTTACACTCTTGGTTCCTTTGGGTTCGACAATCCGATCTTGCTAAAGCTATACTACTGTTCGATAGCTACACTTGCCTTCATCATGATAATAGTTAGTTTCAAGAACGATCAATTATAAATATTTAAAACCTGTGGCGAATATCACGTATCAAGTTTTTGGCGCTGTTGCCGGAGAACTAGGATATTAGGAACACTCGATTTTTACTACTTTAGCCATTTTACTTTTATTGCAATTTAAATTTTTATTTTCTTTTCTAATTCTTCATTTATTCTCTTCTGACAGGTTTTTTCTAGTTTATGACCAGAAGAAACCCGTCAGGACCATTACTATTTGATAGTGAGATCGGTCGCACAGGTTGCAGAAACCAAAGAGAAATAAGGCGAAGCTTAAGATACACAGAGGAAGAGCAAGAGGACCAACCACAACCGAGGAGATGGCTAAAAACCAAGAAAATCCACTACCTCTTGCGATTGCTGCTATCAGAATCCTGCTCCACGTACTATGTATGATTATACTAAACCTTTTTTAACAGGAACTGAATTAAGCATAGTTAGGCCTGCTGTTGTTGCCAAGAATTTTGAACTGAAACCTAACACCATTCAAATGATCCAACATTTTTTCAGTTTGATGGTTTGTAGGATGAGGATCCCAATGCTCACTTGGCAAATTTCTTAGAATTTTGCGACACTTTTAAAATCAATGGCATTTCTGATGACGCCATTCGCCTTCGGTTGTTTCTCTTTTCATTAAAGAATAAGGCTAAACAATGGTTAAACTCGTTACCACAAGGGTCAATCACTACTTGGGAACAAATGACCGAAAATTTTTTACTAAAATATTTTCCGCCGGCTAAAACAGCCAAATTACGTAATGATATCTCTTCTTTTGTGCAGATGGATTTAGAAACACTTTACGATGCGTGGGAGAGACACAAGGATCTCTTGAGAAGATGCCCTCACCATGGGTTACCACGTTGGCTACAGGATCAAACGTTTCATAATGGCCTGAATCCTTCGACTCGACAGATGATCGATGCAGCCGCTGGCGGAATGTAACACCCCTAAAGTGACCCTAGTCGGAAAGTGGTTTCGGGACCACTAAACCGAGTTATAAAGATAATTAACCGTCATAGTTGATGCTCATTATATGTACATATGCATGTGTGAAAATTTCATGTTTGAATTTTGTTAATAGTAAGTGAATTTTATCAAATAGGACTTATGTGAGAAAATTTGGAAATGTGCTAGGCAAATGTAAAGTGGCCTAATAATGCATGTTGTGAAATGATGGGTTTGCATGTCAAATTACCCAAAATTAAAGCATAGTGGCCGGCCATGCTATGGGTGGAAACATGTTGGGAACATGTTGGCTTAGTGTGTTATGTTAGAAAGAATAAATAAAGGGTTAGTAATTAAGTAATGAAAAGGGAGGGGTGATGAAAACAAAGTTGTCTCATCCATCCCCCCCTCCATTTTGCCGTAACTAGACAAGAAAAGAAAAAAAAAAGAAAGGGTGTTCATCCTTTAACACCTTGGCCGAAAATTTGAAGGAGGAAGGAAGAAGAAAGGTTGAAGAGATTCGGCCTTGCATGTAACTAGACTAAGGTATGTTTGATGATGTTCCATGAGATGCATGCATGTTTTAGTTGTTAGTTTGAGTTCTACCTAGCCCATGGTCTAAATCTTGCTATGTGATGGAGATGATATTCGGCCATGGGTGTTGTCTTTCTTGGTTGGTGTTTTGATGTTGTGGTGATGAGGCATGAAGATGATTGAGCTTGAGTGTTTAATAAAAAGGTTTGGATGTGAGAGTGTGTGAGGAGTAGAAATGTGGGGTCTTAGCAACTTCATGAGGGTTCGGCCATGGTGCTTCAATATTGCACTTGTGTTTAACCCTAGGATTAATTAGTTATATGGTTAGTATGGGTATGGGTGACCGAATATGAGAGCATGAATAGATGGAGAGTTTAGTGAATCGATATGTGGTAAACGTTAAGTGTTAAATGAGATAGAAATGATAGATTAATGTTGCACATTCGGCTATAGTTAGGCATGATGATGATCTTATCTTGACTTAGATAATTAGGCATAAAAGGGTGGTAATGAGGTTGAGGTTGTTGAATGGTTAGTTGGGTAACAAATGAAGCATTCGGCCATCACTTGGGAGCTTATGTGATGTTGAGTGTAAAATTAGCAAAGGTGATTACCGAATGTCCAAGTATGCATATGCATGTGTGATTAGATTATTGATAGTATGGTAATTGCATGAGGTTATTAGCCGAATAGCTAAGAACATAAAGTAGCAAGGTGAAAATTTTACCATGTCGTTTCGTATGTCATAAAATCATTAAAATGTGGATACCAATATATGTAGCAAAGCGGTTAAATGAGTTAATTTATTTGTTTAAGCTCAAGACTCTAAAGGAAAGGCGTCCAACAAGGGAAAGGAAAAAGTGATCGAATAGCCGCCGAAATTGTTCGACCACATCCGAGGTAAGTTTTAAGTGATTAAACGTTGAGTAAATTCAATTATAATAGGACATGATGAGTTGATTTAATAAGATATGATGTGGCCATGATATGTTCTAAGCCCAAATGGTAAGTTCTTAAGTGTTTGAGCTTGGGAATTTAAGGGTAATTTGAAATAGTCTGCTTCGGACAGCAGCAGTAACGTGACTTTAGAAAATCACCATAAATATATGTATTTGAATTAGAGGCTGAATGAGACAAGAAATTAAAGCTTAATGAGTCTAGTTTCTTGTAAAATTTATATGCTTAGACTCCTTAATGAGTCTAGTTTCAAATTAAATCAAATACAACACATTTTGAATTCTGTAAAATGAGAAATTTGATTCGTAGTGAAGAGTGGTCAGATTAGTCAAACAGTGAAACAGGGGAAACTTTAAGAAAAATCTGGTATTGATTGGCCAAACCTAAAATTCTGGAAATTTTATGGATGGAAGATATACGAGTCTATATTCAGGAAAAATTAACGGAAAGTGATTTGGAGTTTTGTAGCTCCAGTTATAAATAATTTAGTGACTATTGCTCAGGAAAAACAGCTTGTGCTGAATTTGAGATTATGTTGTGAACCTTGATAAACTTGTTTTAGTTGCTCATAAGCTATTGATTAAACCCATACTTGAATTCTAAATCGTGGTATTGTAAGTTTATGAGTATTCGAATATGAAATGATAGTAAGGCCTAATGGCCGATGTGATGAATGTGAAAGTATATATATATGTGATAGGGCCTAATGGCCGATGTGATGAATGTGAAAGTGTATATATGTGATAAGGCCTAATGGCCGATGTGATGAATGTGAAAGTGTATATATGTGATAAGGCCTAATGGCCGATGTGATGAATGTGAAAGTGTATATATGTGATAAGGCCTAATGGCCGATGTGATGAATGTGAAAGTGTATATACGTGATAAGGCCTAATGGCCGATGTGATGAATGTGAAAGTATATATATGTGATAAGGCCTAATGGCCGATGTGATGAATGTGAAAGTGTATATACGTGATAAGGCCTAATGGTCGATGTGATGAATGTGAAAGTGTATATATATGTGATAGGGCCTAATGGCCGATGTGATGAATGTGAAAGTGTATATATATGTGACAGGGCCGAGTGGCCAACGTGATGGATGTGAAAGTGTATAAATGTGATAAGTCCCGAAGGGCATTTGTGTCAGTACTATATCCGGGTTAAAACCCCGCAGGCTTTATGCGAGAATATTATCACTGATTAATGTCTGTAAGCTTCGTGCTCGTACTATATCCGAGCTCTAAAGACCCGATGACTACGTGTGGGGATTTTGTCCGGGTAAGACCCGATAACTTCGTGTGGAGATTATGTCCGGGTAAGACCCGATAACTTCGTGCGGAGATTATGTCCGGGTAAGACTTCGTAATAAGAATTGCTTATAAATATATTCAATGCGAAAGGTTAAACAGGTATGTACTCCAAGTTTATATGTGAGCTTGATTTGCACTAAATCATAAGGTAGTTATGTGATGCATACGAGAGCAATCTATGAGATGTGCGTATTCGGTGAAGGGATGGTATGCGCGAAGGAAGAGTGAAATAAAAATACGAACAACTATGTTATAATTTGATTGTTATCTGTTGACACTGCTTAAAACTTACTAAGCATTGTAATGCTTACTCCGTTTACTCTGTTTCCTCTGTTTTATAGATCTCATTGCGAAGCTACAGGCTCGGGGATCGTCAGCAACTAGTCACACTATCACTATCCACTGTTTGGTACTGCCATGTTTTGGATTATCTTATGGCATGTATAAAATAGACTAGTGGCGGAGGAATATTTTGGTTAATGTATATAGCCATGCGAAAATGGCTTATATATGTTTGAGCATAATGTTATAATCATTTGGTATGGAATGGTTAATCACTATCATAATTTGTGCTATTTATGCTAAAAGGGCTAGTTGAATCATGGAAACTATGAAGTAGGTAAAGTCTACCTTAAAGGCAGATGCTGGCAGCAGCAGTGATGTAGATTTGGAAAATCACTAAAAATAGTAGGATTGGAATTAAATAATGAATAAGTTATGTAAATGAACCTTAATGAATCTATTTTCATAGGAAGGTAACGAAACGATCATATGGACAGTATGTTAAGAGATATTCAGGTTCTCGTGAGACAGGGCCAGAACGGGTCCTGGACTCCCTTTTCCAAATTTAGAAATTCTTTAAAAATTAACCAGAGATAATTAAGAGTCATGCCATATATTTATAGATTCCTCTCTGAGTCTAGTTTCTATAGAAACAAACGGCATCAGTATTGAAGCTCTGTACAGGGAGATATCCAAGTCGTAATGCGCAAAGGTCAGTGTAGCCTATGTTTGTAACATGGGAGAATTTGACTAATAAACTCTATTAATTGGCCCTACCAAAAATTCTAGAAAAAAATATGTAGATGGGAATATGAGTCTAGTTTCAGGGAAAAATCACGAAACTGATTTTCGAGCTGTGAAACTCAAGATATGATTTTTGAGGTGACAGTGACGCAGTTAGCCGACTGCCTGGAAAAATTTTAAAATGGACTGCAATAGTAAGCGAACTTAGTCTGTGAACCCCTCGTGTCCGACTCCGGCAACGGTCTCGGGTACGGGGTGTTACAATTTTATTGGTATCAGAGCTACGGTTTAGTCGATTCTAGGACTAACGTAGCACGCGTGAGTCTATTTATACATGCCATAAAGTGATAAAATGATAGTGTGATGATTTTTGGCTATTAAAATGTGTTTGCTGTATTGTATTGAATCTTGATCCCGATCGAGCTGTAGCAAGCTTCTGACTATGAGAATTTGCGATATAACTTCATTTAGATATGCCTAAATTATTAAGTTGATCAGGTACGTATCATGTACTCGTATTTGAAGTTCGATTTGGATTGAATTATAAGGGTATAAGTGATGCAATTTTGAAAGAGTGTTATGACTATAAATGTGATTTTTGTATGTGGCTATGGAACTGGAAGTTGAATGGCCGATAAGCATGTTGTGTTTGTATTCAAGTAATGTAAATGATATACTAATGTGTATTGCTATATGTGTATATGTATGTAGAGACGAAATTGTCGAATGTAAAAAGGCAGTGAAGCGTATAGAGTGGTTGGTTTTCAGCACTAAGTGTGCGGGCAATAAGTGTTCACGGTTGTGAGATTGGCACTAAGTGTGCGGGCAATAAGTGTTCACGGTTGTGAGATTGGCACTAAGTGTGCGGGCTTGAAATGCATGGCACTAAGTGTGCGAGTTTAAAATACATGGCACTAAGTGTGCGTGGTTCATTATTAAGCACTATGTGTGCGAACCCACTATATATATATTTTCTATCAATTATTTATATTAAGGTTGCGACCTTACTGAGTCAATTTCGGACAGCGGAAAGGGGTAAGTCCTTGAGTAATAGAGCTTAAATTATGATTTGATTAGATCATGTTTTAAGCAAATCAAAATCATGCTCTTTGTGTGTGGCTATTGAGCCGAAATTGCAAGAATGATAAGTGTCTTGTGTTTGAGTTTTGCTAATGAAAATGAAATACGAATGTGTCATGATTTATTGTTAAATGTGCATGGTTATTCGAATGATGTCCGGGTTAAGTCCCGAAGGCTTTGTGCTAAGTGACCATATCCGGACTAAGATCCGAAGGCATTTGTGCGAGATACTAATTTCGGGCTAAGCCCGAAGGCATTGGTGCGAGTTACTAAATTCGGGCTAAGTTCCGAAGAGCATTCATGCTAGTGATGTATCCGGGCTAAGTTCCGAAGAGCATTCGTGCTGGTGTTATATCTGGGCTAGGTCCCGAAGAGCAATCATGCTGGTGACGTGTATTCGGGCCTTCGTGCCTAGTAGGCTTCGTGCCGGTAATTTGAGCAAAGTTTAAGTATTCATTACTATACGAATTCAAATTTAAATGACATGATATGTTTAAAAGTGTACATACATGATGTTTATAGACTTGGTTAAGTCATATCAATGTGTATTAACGAATGAATAAGAGCACTATGTATGTGAATAATTAGAGGCACTGTGCGTGTGCGAATTCCTTTAACCGAGCACTATGAGTGCGAGATCGGTTAGTGGGCACTAAGTGTGTGAAGTGGAATTCATGTAAGACCTCGATTGGGACGAAGGCATTGATTTGAGATAGTGTGTAAGACCATGTCTGGGACATGGCATCGACTCGATATGTGAGAATATGTAAGACCATATCTAGGATATGGCATTGTAAGAGCTATATGTGCTATTGGTGAATGGACACTATTTTGTTAATCTTGTTCAAGAAATTATTTTGATTAAGTTTCGACATTCGAAAGTTTGAAAGAATTTTTGATGAATGTTGATAATTTTGGATATACGAGTTATGCGCTAGAATAAATCTCATGCCAGTGTATTATATTAGGCTTTATGCCTATTCGACTGTATACGGGTAACGTTAACTATGATTGAATGTGCTAAATGAACTAAATGTTCAGGTACGTGGAAGTTGACTTTTCTTTTGGAAATGAGTTTAGTTGAATATTGAGATGTGATAAAGTTATAAAGGATATTTATTGGGATGTTTGAGTATATGTGTACTTTCGGTTAGGTTACAGCTTATTCATGAATGAAAATGTGGGTTACAAATATGTGGGTTGATGATGTGAATTATACATGTTAATATGTGCATACTTGTAGAAATGTTTATGTATTTGTTTTAAGATAAGAAAATGATTTTATGGATCGATGCGAAATCAGTAATGAATTACAATTGCTATCGATGAGCTAATGTTTATATGGATATAATTCAATAAGAGGACGTTATCCTAAACTATGCATCGGTAGAAATTTTCGAGGACGAAAATCCCTAAAGGGGGGAAGAGTTGTAACACCCTTAAAGTGACCCTAGTCGGAAAGTGGTTTCGGGACCACTAAACCGAGTTATAAAGATAATTAACCGTCATAGTTGATGCTCATTATATGTACATATGCATGTGTGAAAATTTCATGTTTGAATTTTGTTAATAGTAAGTGAATTTTATCAAATAGGACTTATGTGAGAAAATTTGGAAATGTGCTAGGAAAATGTAAAGTGGCCTAATAATGCATGTTGTGAAATGATGGGTTTGCATGTCAAATTACCCAAAATTAAAGCATAGTGGCCGGCCATGCTATGGGTGGAAACATGTTGGGAACATGTTGGCTTAGTGTGTTATGTTAGAAAGAATAAATAAAGGGTTAGTAATTAAGTAATGAAAAGGGAGGGGTGATGAAAACAAAGTTGTCTCATCCACCCCCCTCCATTTTGCCGTAACTAGACAAGAAAAGAAAAAAAAAAGAAAGGGTGTTCATCCTTTAACACCTTGGCCGAAAATTTGAAGGAGGAAGGAAGAAGAAAGGTTGAAGAGATTCGGCCATGCATGTAACTAGACTAAGGTATGTTTGATGATGTTCCATGAGATGCATGCATGTTTAGTTGTTAGTTTGAGTTCTACCTAGCCCATGGTCTAAATCTTGCTATGTGATGGAGATGATATTCGGCCATGGGTGTTGTCTTTCTTGGTTGGTGTTTTGATGTTGTGGTGATGAGGCATGAAGATGATTGAGCTTGAGTGTTTAATAAAAAGGTTTGGATGTGAGAGTGTGTGAGGAGTAGAAATGTGGGGTCTTAGCAACTTCATGAAGGTTCAGCCATGGTGCTTCAATATTGCACTTGTGTTTAACCCTAGGATTAATTAGTTATATGGTTAGTATGGGTATGGGTGACCGAATATGAGAGCATGAATAGATGGAGAGTTTGGTGAATCGATATGTGATAAACGTTAAGTGTTAAATGAGATAGAAATGATAGATTAATGTTGCACATTCGGCTATAGTTAGGCATGATGATGATCTTATCTTGACTTAGATAATTAGGCATAAAAGGGTGGTAATGAGGTTGAGGTTGTTGAATGGTTAGTTGGGTAACAAATGAAGCATTCGGCCATCACTTGGGAGCTTATGTGATGTTGAGTGTAAAATTAGCAAAGGTGATTACCGAATGTCCAAGTATGCATATGCATGTGTGATTAGATTATTGATAGTATGGTAATTGCATGAGGTTATTAGCCGAATAGCTAAGAACATAAAGTAGCAAGGTGAAAATTTTACCATGTCGTTTCGTATGTCATAAAATCATTAAAATGTGGATACCAATATATGTAGCAAAGCGGTTAAATGAGTTAATTTATTTGTTTAAGCTCAAGACTCTAAAGGAGAGGCGTCCAACAAGGGAAAGGAAAAAGTGATCGAATAGCCGCCGAAATTGTTCGACCACATCCGAGGTAAGTTTTAAGTGATTAAACGTTGAGTAAATTCAATTATAATAGGACATGATGAGTTGATTTAATAAGATATGATGTGGCCATGATATGTTCTAAGCCCAAATGGTAAGTTCTTAAGTGTTTGAGCTTGGGAATTTAAGGGTAATTTGAAATAGTCTGCTTCGGACAGCAGCAGTAACGTGACTTTAGAAAATCACCATAAATTTATGTATTTGAATTAGAGGCTGAATGAGACATGAAATTAAAGCTTAATGAGTCTAGTTTCTTGTAAAAGAAACCGTGTAAGCAAAGGAATTTCCGATAATGAGATACTTAAAGCTGTGTGAGGCAGTGCAGAATGACACTGTAATCCTCTGTTCTGTTTTTAGAAAATCATTATAAATTGTACAAAAATGGTTATAAGATAAAATTTATATGCTTAGACTCCTTAATGAGTCTAGTTTCAAATGAAATCAAATACAACACATTTTGAATTCTGTAAAATGAGAAATTTGATTCGTAGTGAAGAGTGGTCAGATTAGTCAAACAGTGAAACAGGGGAAACTTTAAGAAAAATCTGGTATTGATTGGCCAAACCTAAAATTCTGGAAATTTTATGGATGGAAGATATACGAGTCTATATTCAGGAAAAATTAACGGAAAGTGATTTGGAGTTTTGTAGCTCCAGTTATAAATAATTTAGTGACTATTGCTCAGGAAAAACAGCTTGTGCTGAATTTGAGATTATGTTGTGAACCTTGATAAACTTGTTTTAGTTGCTCATAAGCTATTGATTAAACCCATACTTAAATTCTAAATCGTGGTATTGTAAGTTTATGAGTATTCGAATATGAAATGATAGTAAGGCCTAATGGCCGATGTGATGAATGTGAAAGTGTATATATATGTGATAGGGCCTAATGGCCGATGTGATGAATGTGAAAGTGTATATATGTGATAAGGCCTAATGGCCGATGTGATGAATGTGAAAGTGTATATACGTGATAAGGCCTAATGGCCGATGTGATGAATGTGAAAGTGTATATATATGTGATAGGGCCTAATGGCCGATGTGATGAATGTGAAAGTGTATATATATGTGATAGGGCCTAATGGCCGATGTGATGAATGTGAAAGTATATATATGTGACAGGGCCGAGTGGCCAACGTGATGGATGTGAAAGTGTATAAATGTGATAAGTCCCGAAGGGCATTTGTGTCAGTAATATATCCGGGTTAAAACCCCGCAGGCTTTATGCGAGAATATTATCACTGATTAATGTCCGTAAGCTTCGTGCTCATACTATATCCGAGCTCTAAAGACCCGATGACTACGTGTGGGGATTTTGTCCGGGTAAGACCCGATAACTTCGTGTGGAGATTATGTCCGGGTAAGACCCGATAACTTCGTGTGGAGATTATGTCCGGGTAAGACTTCGTAATAAGAATTGCTTATAAATATATTCAATGCGAAAGGTTAAACAGGTATGTACTCCAAGTTTATATGTGAGCTTGATTTGCACTAAATCATAAGGTAGTTATGTGATGCATACGAGAGCAATCTATGAGATGTGCGTATTCGGTGAAGGGATGGTATGCCCGAAGGAAGAGTGAAATAAAAATACGAACAACTATGTTATAATTTGATTGTTATCTGTTGACACTGCTTAAAACTTACTAAGCATTGTAATGCTTACTCCGTTTACTCTGTTTCCTCTATTTTATAGATCTCATTGCGAAGCTACAGGCTCGGGGATCGTCAGCAACTAGTCACACTATCACTATCCACTGTTTGGTACTGCCATGTTTTGGATTATCTTATGGCATGTATAAAATAGACTAGTGGCGGAGGAATATTTTGGTTAATGTATATAGCCATGCGAAAATGGCTTATATATGTTTGAGCATAATGTTATAATCATTTGGTATGGAATGGTTAATCACTATCATAATTTGTGCTATTTATGCTAAAAGGGCTAGTTGAATCATGGAAACTATGAAGTAGGTAAAGTCTACCTTAAAGGCAGATGCTGGCAGCAGCAGTGATGTAGATTTGGAAAATCACTAAAAATAGTAGGATTGGAATTAAATAATGAATAAGTTATGTAAACGAACCTTAATGAATCTATTTTCATAGGAAGGTAACGAAATGATCATATGGACAGTATGTTAAGAGATATTTAGGTTCTCGTGAGACAGGGCCAGAACGGGTTCTGGACTCCCTGTTCCGAATTTGGAAATTCATTACAAATTAACCCGAGATAATTAGGAGTCATTCCATATATGTATAGATTCCTCTCTGAGTCTAGTTTCTATAGAAACAAACGGCATCAGTATTGAAGCTCTGTGCAGGGAGATATCCAAGTCGTAATGTGCAAAGGTCAGTGTAGTCGATCCTTGTAACATGGGAGACTTTGACTAATAAACTGTATTAATTGGCCCGACCAAAAATTATAGAAAAAAATATGTAGATGGGCATATGAGTCTAGTTTTCGGGAAAAATCACGAAACTGATTTTCGAGTTGTGAAACTCAAGATATGATTTTTAAGGTGACAGTGACGCAGTTAGCCGACTGCCTGGAAAAATTTTAAAATGGACTGCAATAGTAAGCGAACTTAGTCTGTGAACCCCTCGTGTCCGACTCCGGCAACGGTCTCGGGTACGGGGTGTTACACGGAACCATCAATAATAAGACACCTGAAGATGCTTATGAATTTATAGAAGAGATGTCACTGAATAATTATCAGTGGCAAGTCATGAGGACAAAGCCAACGAAAGCAGTCGGTATTTATAACGTTGATTTGGTTACCATGCTCTCTAATCAGGTAGAACTCTTGAAAAAAAAATTGATGGTTTTCTTAGTTCTTCACAGGTTCACCTAGTAATGCAATGCGAAGCAAGTGGAGGTGGATCAAACAATTCAGATTACCCACCCTATGGCCACAACATGGAGAACGAGCAGTTAAATACATAGGTAATAATCCTCGATCTCAAAATAATCCGTATAGCAATACTTACAATGCAAGATGGAGGAATCACCCAAAATTTTCATGCGGAGGCCAAGGGAATCAGCGACCACCACCACCTCCAGGCTTCCAACAACCACCCTACCAACAAGAGAGAAAGCCGAACCTTGAGGAGATGCTAACAAAATTCATCTCTGTGTCAGAAGCTTGTTTTCAGAATACCGAGACAGCAGTTAAAAATCAACAAGCTTCGATTCAAGGGCTCGAAACTCAGATAGGACAGCTCGCCAAACTAATTTCTAAAATACCACCATGAAGTCTACCTAGTAACATTGAACCGAACCCAAAAGAGCACGTGAAAGTAGTTACACTAAGGAGTGGGAAAGTGTTAGCTGAATCTGAAAAGAAGCCACCACAAGAAGCTGACAGAAAGGAGATCGAACCTGAAAACAATGGCAATCTAATGCCAAAAGAATATAAACCACCAATCCCATACCCAGCGAAGTTGAAGAAAAACCGCATGGATGCACAATTCGGTAAATTTCTTGAACTTTTTAAACAACTGCATATTAACTTACCTTTTATTGAAGCTATATCACAAATGCCTACATATGCAAAATTTTTAAAGGAGCTTCTAACAAACAAAAGGAAGTTTGAAGACTTATCTACAGTGGAACTTAATGAGGAGTGCTTAGCCATACTCCAAAATAAACAACCAACCAAACTGAAAGATCCAGGAAGTTTTACTATTCCCTGCTTAATTGGTAGTTTGAATGTTGATAAAGCACTAGCTGATTTAGGCGCCAGCATTAATTTGATGCCATATAAAATGTTTAAACAACTTGGTCTAGGGGAACCTAAACCCACTAGGATGAGTGTTCAATTAGTTGATAGATCTGTTAAATATCCTAGGGGAATTATAGTGGACGTACTTGTGAAAGTAGAATAAATTTATATTCCCTATTGATTTCGTTGTGCTTGGCATGGATGAAGATGTTGAGGTGCCTTTAATCTTAGGTAGACCATTTTTAGCCACTGCTAGGGCTGTAATTGATGTGGGTGATGGTAAATTGGTACTTAGAGTAGGTGACGAAGAGATTATTTTTCAAATTTATGATGCCATGAGATTTTCTAGATAACAGGATAAGTCATGTTATTTTATCGACTCTATTGATCATACTACTCAAGGATCTTTTCAGGAACTCGTACACAAGTACATGATGGAACTATGTCTACCTTAAGGAGAGGGGGTGGATGATGATTCTGAGATAGGAACCAAACTACACTCTAATGAAACCTCCTCAAAACTAGCAGAATATGAGGGAATTAAGGTAAAAGATGAACTTAAGAAAAAACCCTCTATTGACGAACCTCCCAAACTGGAACTTAAACAATTGCCAAATCACTTGGAATATGCATTTCTTGGAAATAATTCTACATTATCAGTAATTATTGCATCCAACTTGCAACCCAATGAGAAAGAGGGATTACTCCAAGTATTAAGAGAGCATAAAAGGGTCATAGCTTGGAAAATTTATGACATTAAAGGGATCAGCCCTTCTTATTGCACCCATAAAATTTTAATGGAAGATGAATATAAACCATTCGTGCAAGCCCAAATACGACTGAACCCTAACATGATGAAAGTTGTTAAAGTTGAGGTAATTAAACTTCTAGATGCCGGAATTATTTATCCTATTTCTGATAGTTCTTGGGTGAGTCCAGTGCAGGTTGTTCCTAAGAAAGGAGGCATGACTGTTGTAGCCAATGAGAGGAATGAATTAATCCCAACAAGGACAGTCACAGGTTGGAGAGTGTGCATTGATTATAGGAAGCTAAATGATACCACGAGAAAAGACCACTTTCCCCTTTCATTCATTGGCCAAATGTTGGAAAGATTGTGAGGACACATGTACTACTACCTTTGAGATGGACTCTCTGGCTATTTCCAAATCCCAGTAGCCCTTAAAGATCAAGAAAAGATGACATTTACATGTCCATACGGTACGTTTTCTTATCGTAGAATGCCTTTTGGATTATGTAATGCTCCTGTTACTTTTCAGCGCTGCATGATGGCCATTTTTGACGAACTCGTAGAAGACGTCATGGAGGTATTTATGGATGATTTTTTGGTTTTCCATAACTCTTTCCATATTTTCCTAAGAAATTTAAAACGGGTGTTAATAAGATGTGAAGAAACAAACCTTGTGCTTAATAAGGAAAAATGTCACTTTATGGTTCAAGAAGGTATTGTGTTAGGACATAAAATTTCTAGTAGAGGGATTGAGGTTGATAAATCTAAAATTGAAACCATCGAAAAACTACCTCCCCTGAATTCAATTAAGGCTATTAGAAGCTTCTTAGTACATGTTGGGTTTTATAGAAGATTTATTAAAGACTTTTCTAAAATAACTAAGCCTTTGACTAAATTACTAGAAAAAGATGTGCCTTTTAATTTCGATCAGGAGTGTTTAGAAGCATTTAATACTTTAAAGGATAAACTGACTAAAGCTCCAATTATAATTGCACCTGATTGGAATTCACCTTTTGAACTAATGTGCGATGCGAGTGATTTTGCAGTAGGTGCAGTTTTGGGATAGCAAAGAGATAAACATTTTCAACCTATCTATTATGCTAACAGACTTTGACAGTAGCACAAGAAAACTACACCACCACGGAGAAAGAGCTGCTAGTTATGGTTTTTGCATTCGATAAATTTAGGTCATATCTAATATTGTCTAAAGTTGTCGTTTATACTAACCATTCCGCTTTTCGCCACCTTTTGACTAAAACTGATGCAAAACCTCTATTCATTCGATGGATCTTATTATTGCAGGAATTTGACTTGGAGATTAAGGATAAGAAAGGAGCTGGAAATCTTGCGGCTGACCATCTCTCGAAGCTTGAAAATTCAAGTACTAAAGAACCAGATGACATTGAAATAAACAATTCATTCCCTGAAGAACAATTTTTTGCTATATCTAATTCTAAGGTACCTTGGTTTGCAGATATTGCAAATTTTTTAATCGCTAACATTATCCCAAAAGGGTTGACACATCAGCAAAAGAAGCGATTCTTCACTAATGTGAAAATCTACTTCTGGGAAGACCCTTTTCTTTTCCGTAAATGTGTAGATCAAATTATTAGGAGATGCGTTACAAGGACAGAAGCATTGAAAATCTTGGAACATTACCTTTCAGGACTGACTGGAGGACATTACGATGGAAATAAGACGATACATAAAGTCCTCGAATCAGGTTTTTATTGGCCCACTCTATTCAAAGATGCCAACAGGTATGTTACTTCTTGTGACAAATGTCAAAGGACAGGTAATATATCCAAACGTGATGAAATGCCTCAGACATATATGCTCTCATGTGAAATATTTGACGTTTGGGGTATCGACTTCATGGGTCCATTCCCTAGTTCATTCGGGAATAAATTCATCTTAGTAGCTGTTGATTATATGTCCAAATGGGTTGAAGCCCAAGCTTTACCTACTAATGATGCTAGAGTAGTAGTACGATTCTTTAAGAAACTTTTCTCTCGATTTGGTACACCTAGAGCAATTATCAGTGATAGGGATACTCATTTTTGTAATGCCCAATTTGACAAGACCCTCAAGAAATACGGATTTCATCACAGAACAACTACCTCTTATCACACTCAAACTAGTGGCCAAGTTGAAGTAGCGAACCAAGAGCTTAAGCGTATCCTAGAAATGACAGTAGAATTAAACAGGAAGAATTCGGCGATGAAAGTAGATGATGCTTTATGGGCTTATAGAACTGCTTTTAAGACTCCCATAGGAACATCACCTTACAGACTTGTTTATGGAAAAAGTTTTCACCTACCGTTTGAGTTGGAACACAAGGCATTTTGGGCTATAAAATTTCTAAATCTTGACCCCAAACTTGTAGGTGAAAATAGGTTGATGCAGTTGAACGAGTTAGATGAGTGGCGAGCCAATGCATATTAAAATTTGCGCCTATATAAGGAAGCGACGAAGCACCGCCACGATGCTCGTTTGAAGCAACAAAGGCAATTTGAAGTTGGAGATCTTGTCCTATTATATAACTCGAGGCTCAAATTGTTTCCTGGAAAGCTTAAATCACAATGGTCAGGTCCTTTCGTAGTTCAAACTGTGTTTCCATATGGCACAGTAGAGGTAAGTCATCCATCACAAGGCACTATTAAGGTAAATGGACATCGTCTCAAAATGTATAACGGTGAGAATTTCAAAGACGATAAAGAGGAGCTATGGCTCCACGAAGTTACCTAAATATACCCACAAGGTAGAGTCGAGCTTAGACTATAAACAAGAGCTTCTCGGGAGGCACCTTGAGCAGTTACGGTGTTAACTTCTTCAAATTTTAGTCTTTAACATTCAATTCACTAACTGAGTCACTGAACACAGGATTTTTAGAACCACACGGCCAGGCACACGGGCGTGCCGTAGGCCATGCACATACCACGAGATGCAACACGACCGTGCGATACGGCCGTGTGTAAAAAGAGCAAAAAATGTTTCCCTAACACAGGATCCGATAAAGTTGCCACGACCGTGTAACATGGCTGTGGGCAATCCTACCAAATTAACACGGGTGAGCAACACGACCGTGCCCACCAACCGTGGCTGAGTCTGTCAAAATAACACGGGTGTGGAAGAAGCGAACGAAGATTGACACGGCCGTGCAACATGGCCGTGTACACCAATGCGCACAATTTCAAAAACCATGAAACACAAGGGCTGAAATGAAGGCACACAGGTGTGCCCCACGGCCGTGTGCCTTAATTTCTCTATAAGCACCTATTATTTTATTTTATTTTTATCTTTTTATTTTGAAATTACTTTTTATTTCCTTTTAATACTGTTTTATCTTGAGTTTTTATAATTTTTTATTTTCGACTATTTCATTACGAATAATTATGCTCCATTATATTTCTAAAAAGTTCTTAATTTTATCACAGTCATAAAGAGCTCCAAAGCTCATCATCAAATAGGAACTAAAAACTCCAATGGCAGGACTTATGGACTACTGAACCTCTACCACCACAGGAGTATCGTCCTCCACTCTCTTCATTGACTTAGCCGATTACTCTCCATAACTCCAATTCAAGGAATTCATTCATCATTTAGGAAGTTTCACTTCTCTCCCTATCTTATGATTATTTATCTATATTTTTCAATATATATATTTGTACATTGAGGGCAATGTACATCTTAAGTGTGGGGGGTCTTTCATATCATCATTAGAAATCCCTAAATTTTGTCTTATTCTCACGTAATGTAACACCCCGAACCCGAGGCCGTCGCCGAAGTCGAACACGAGGTGTTAACAGACTTCAACCCAAAAAAAAATTTTCCAGACAAGCTGCCAGTCTGCGTACTAGTCGCAAAAAAAATCATATCTCGAGTTCTGAAACTCGAAATCCAGTTCCGTAAATTTTCCCTGAAAATAGACTCATATGCCCATCTACACATTTTTTTCTAGAATTTTTGGTCGGACCAATTAGTACAGTTTATTAGTCAAAGTCTCCCATGTTACAGGGATCGACTACACTGACCTTTGTGCATTACGACTTGGATATCTCCCTGCACAGAGTTTCAATACTGATGACGTTTGTTTCTATAGAAACTAGACTCAGAGAGGAATCTATACATAATGGTATGACTCCTAATTATCTCTGGTTGATTTATAATGAATTTCCAAAGTCGGAACAGGGAATCCAGAAACCGTTCTGGCCCTGTCTCACGAGAACCTGAATATCTCTTAACATACTGTCCATATGATCTTTTCGTTGCTTCTATATGAAAATAGACTCATCGAGCTTCGAATACATAATTTATTCATCAATTAATTCCACTCCTACTATTTTTTTTTTTGGTGATTTTTCAATCTCATGTCACTGCTGCTGCCAGCATCTGTTACGAAAGTAACTAGGTCCATTTCATGCCTACTCCTTGATCCAACTCAATCGAACATTCATGCCATTTTCGCATGGCTTAAAGTTTACATACCAAAGTTCAAACACAACATAATAGCCTATACATGCCGAAATGTTCTCCTAAGCCGACTAAGAAGAAAGTACCAAAACTTGCTATCCGGTGTGATGACTTCGATGACGGCCCGACCACGCAAAAAGAGATGTGTCCAAGAAACCTAGAATAGGTGACAAGGAAACACCGAGTGAGTTTATAACTCAGTAAGTCATAAGCTATGCACTACCATCCATCAATAACATTATCACAAGAGAAAACAAAATGGAACGAGGCTAATTACTCCATCCATTCCGAACCATACCGTAGTTCCTCCGACTTATCGGTTTAATTTCATACCAATTTATGCATTCACAATCCACATACTCATCAATAGGATATTCGAGGCATTTTCATAAATCATTTTATTTTCGTTACAAACATACAACTAAACGGCCTTTCACCCATTCTACGATAAATTTCATGTACGTGACTTCAAGTATATTTGTCACATAGGTTCAAACTTACCAAGCTCAACACCAAGTATAGACATAGCACCTATTAGCCATGAACTCAAGACACTTACCCGATCCGCTGTCCGTGACCGACTCAATAGCGTCGCACACTTAGTGTCCATAATGATTCAAGAATATATATTAAGTCCGCACACTCAGTGCTATATAATCAACTCGCACACTTAGTGCTACATAATCAAACTCGCACACTTAGTGCTACATAGTCAACTCGCACACTTCGTGCTACATAGTCAAACTCGCACACTTAGTGCTACATAGTCAATTCGCACACTTAGTGCTACATAGTCAAACTCGCACACTTAGTGCTACATAGTCAATTCGCACACTTAGTGCTGCACAATTTAAACCCGCACACGTAGCGCCAATCTCATGGTCATAAATGTTTATACTCGCACATTTAGTGCCGAGATCAACAACTCAATACATCTCACCTCTTTTCTTTTCATTCAACACTTTCATCATCACATACGTACATGCATATATATATTTATTCATTCCATTCAGCATCATTACATAAACGTTATGACCATTTGAATTAATACCAACTATATGCTTAATGACTTACCTCGTGTTGGGTAAGACGGTTCCAACTCGGCTACTCGATGACCTTTTCTTTGCCTTTGCTCGATTCACCTCCTTTAACTCCTTGAGCTTAATCAATAATTTAACTAGTTTAACCACCTTGCTAAATATTTACAATCCAATTTCACATGTATATGTATGTTAGTATATTCGGCTAATAACCTCATGCAACTACCATATCATCAAAAATCTAATCACACATGCACATGCATTAGGTAAGTTACCTTTGCTAATTTTAAACCCAACATCACACAAGCTCTCAAGTGATGGCCGAATGCTTCTTTTGTTACCCAACTAATCATTCGACAATTTCATCCCCTTTACCACCCTTTTATGCCTAATTATCTAAATCAAGATAAGATCATCAACATGCCTAACCATAGCCGAATGTGCAACATTAATCTATCACCTCTATCTCTTAAATACTATCAAGTTCATTTACTTCTAATTTCTTAAGTTCAACATCTTAATGCCCGTTATAGCCACTCCCATAATCTAAATTTAAAAATCGGCAACACCCACATTTCAACTATCTTAGCCGAATACTCCTCAACACTTAGACTAAAGTATGCACATTAAACTTAATACAACTTTCATTATTCCTTTCACCCTCAAACATAATTTATAAATCTTGCCCTTCCTTCCATGTTTCGGTCAATTATTCAATTTACCTCATAACATGAACATTCTTTTCAACTAATCTAGCATGACTCATTCGGCCTTAACAAAGAACCACTTTTCATACAAGGACAAAAATAAATCAAATGAACCTCCCATTTAAACCCCATTCTATCTTCTACTTACTCAATAATACATGTTTCTTAGTTCATATTCATCTATAACCATTTCAAATCACATACTACAAAACATCATCAATTTGGCATATAAGAACATAACCAAAGGTTTCTTGCAACACAACTCAAAATCAACGCATGGGTCATGTTATGAGCATCAAAACAACTCAACTTCACAAAAAAAATGCCAAAAGAACCACATGATATCATACCTTAATCTATAAACTCACTTGGCCGAATGTCCTAGCTTCCATTTTTCTTTTCTTTTCCTTATGGTTTCGGCAAGATGATAGAAAAGATGATGGAACTTTGTTTTTATCACCACTTACTAATATAAATTTAGTATACATAATTCCCACCAAATATAAAAAAATGAAGACAAGGGAACACCATAATGCATGCGTATGTTGGCCGGCCATTCACATTCAAAAATGGTTTATTTGACATGCAAGTCCACTCTTTTTGGTACATGCACTAATAGACCATTTTAAATTGGACTATCATATTTTCACCATGTCTCAAATCGATCCCTATTAACAATTTCTCATGCAATTGATAAAATTAGGGAATGAAACTTCCACATACTCATGTTCACACATAATAAGCATAGAATATAGCAATTAATTATTTTACGACTCGGTCTTGTGGTCCCGAAACCACTTTCCGACTAGGGTCACATTAGGGCTGTCACACGTAAATCACTCATATCACTATTAGAATGAATTTTAATTAATTTATGATTTTTATTGATATGTCTTGAATTAAAACATAGGCATTTATCCATTGATTGTTTAAACTTTAAGACATTAGGGACTCAAGCATGATAAGTTGATTTTTGAAGAATTAAAAACTTTTAAGTTGCTTCCTTAAGTTTAGGTATTATCGTGAGTTGAAATTCACAAGTTTAAACATCAAAAAGCCATAATTTTTGTGAGATCTCGAGCCTTTAGAGCATTTTTTCTGTCTTTCATGCTCACTTTTATTATGAGTGTGTCAGTATTGATTTGTTATTCTAGAACTTGCTTGATTATGCATGTTAAGACCACACCATTTGATTTGTTATGTCAAGATGATAAAGGCACTTAGGTTTAACAGACTCACTCCAAAAAAACCTACATTCATAAATAACCCTTAGTGAACCCTTTTGAGCCTAACAAGCCATTAATTGATTTACCCTCAATATTAACCCATAACCCAATATTGTTGAAATCCACTAATTTGATCCCTATTTTTTTCGAGATTTGATTTGAACTAATTTCTTAGCTATGTTTTTCTCTTCTATGTATTTGACTTGTATGATAAATAAAAATAAAAAAATAAAATAAAATACTTCAACACATATTAGTAGTAATTCATCATTTTTGAGCTTGAGTGTTAATTCCATATTCTGAGAAGAAGCTCACTTGTATTCAATTGATGACTAGTCATTTTTCTAGCTAGGTAATTTTTCAATTCAATCTCGATTCTAACCTTTTTTTTCAACTTGTAACCACACCCCCTAACTAAAGCCACGTTACAACCCTCTAAAAGACCTTTTTGATTGATGTATCAGTTTAATATATAGTGGTGGAGATCTGATTTTCAAGCAAGCCTATGGCAATAGCTTTTCATATTGACTAATGAGTGTTTTAATTGATGTCCTTAAACATCTTGAGTGATTTGAGTGAATCTTTAGTGAGGATGTTAAACTCTGTGATATTTTGATCAAAGGTAATCACTTAGATAGGGGGAGACACCTATGTTTTCAAGATAAAATACTCAACTTGGAATGTTTGAAACTTTGATGTACTTTTAGTTGAATTTTCAATGTATAAATACTTATGGATTATTTTGAGATATTATTGATGGGTATTATAAATTGAGAAGAATTTATTTTGATTGTGAGTTGAGGATTTTTCTTAAGGACAATCAAACGCTTAAGTGTGGGGGTATTTGATAAATCATAATTTATACATGTTTTTATCCCATGCTTAGCACATTTATGGATAGTTTCTCCTTAGATTTGGTGAATTCAATGCTCCTAATTCTTTAATTTCATGTTTTATACTTAGGTGAGCATAGGAGAGTAAAAAGAGCGAGAAACGGGCCAAAAACGGAGAAAATGGACCCACATGAGAAATCAACATGGCCTGGACATCCTCACACGGGCGTGTCACACGGCCGTGTCCCTTTGGTAGGATCGAAGCACGACTTACACGGGTAGACTACACGCTCGTGCCTATTCAACAGCCTTGACCACGGGCTGGAGTAATCGCACACGAGCATGTCCCTGCCAAGCCCAAGTATAACCCTGTTCGAAAAAGGCCAATTTTGAGGCCTCTGAGGCATTCTAAAGCCTATTTAAACACCTGAGGAGGCAAGGAATTACTCAAGGAAAGTCGATTGGTCCATCTCAGAAGCTGGATTCATCATCAAGACTGAAGATCTCCCTTCAATTTCCATTTAGGGGTTTTAGGTTTTCTTTGTGTTTTGTATTCATTATTCTTCTAAGATATTTTCTTTTATAATTATGAATTAAACCCCCTAAATACCTAAGGGGAATGCAACCTAAGACGGATCTTGTTATTATTATCTGAATTGTATGATAAATATTTGACTTGTTCTTAATTATGTGTTCTTAATTCTTGTTTTAATATTCCAGGATATCGATTTGAGTTAATGCTCTTATTCAGAGGAGGAATAGACCCTGTCTAAGAGTAAATTTGTCATAATTAATCGGAGTTGATTGCACGCCTAGAGATAAGGCGATAAGATTTTTCCGGATTAGGGTGAAACCTAATACGGGGATCCATAAATCGAGTTAATTCAACACTAGGGTGGATTCTACGGATCAAGTCAAATGAATAAATCGTCTGATTCAGAGTCAAATAACAAGTGAAGTCTAGGTGGATTTTTCCCTAGGTATTGTCTTAACCAATCGAGTTTTCCCAAAAGCTTTTTCCTAATCTTCTCTCTGTGCACTCTTAGTTTAGTAATTAGTTTAGATAACCAAATCCCTTAATTTTTAGGCTAGATATTAAAAAGAAGGTAATTACTAGTACTCTTGGTTCCTTTGGGTTCGACAATCTGGTCTTGCTAAAGCTATACTACTGTTCGATAGGTACACTTACCTTCATCATGATAATATTTAGTTTCAAGAACGATTAATTATAAATATTTAAAACCTGTCGTGAATATCACGCATCAGCTTGCTTAGCCTCTCTGTCATGACTACTAGTAGCAGGCCTAGAGTCAGATGGCGCTGTCCCTTGTGCGGGAGTAGGTGCATTACTCTCAACATCGTCAACTACAGCTCGTTCAGGATCCATTTTCTATATCAAAACACATTTTCATTGTTAGGATTCATCACACTATCGCAGTTCATAAATATGGCGTGTATAACTAGACTCACATACACTACGTTATCCTAGAATCGACTAAACCGTAGCTCTAATACCAACCAAATGTAACGCCCCTAACCCATTCTGTTGTCAGACTACCGGACATATTGGAACATTCATATATAATTAAGCATAACATAATCAAAACATATAATAATAATTCACAATTGTCCCTTAAATATGCATTAGAAAAAGATCAGGACTAAACCGAGCACATATTAAATTTTTTGAAACTTAAACATTTTTCAAAGTTACAAAAGTCACGTGCCCCTGTGAGCAGGCCGTGTGCCTCACATGGCATTAGACATGCCCGTGTGTCTAGGTCGTGGAAAAACAGGGCATACATATTGACTTGTCCACACAGCCACAAGACACGTCCGTGTGCCAGCCGTGTGAAAATTATGGAGGTTACTGACTTGGGTCACACAGCCAACACCCATGCGCCAGCCCGAGCGCAACACATGACCGATAGACATGCTTGTGTGTCTAGGCCATGTCAAAACTGTAGGGTATACTGACTTTAAATCGTAGGGTACCCTAGGGGACACACGGCCGTGTAACATAACCGTGTGTCACACACGGCTGACACACACGCTCGTGTAGACAAAAATAGGCTATTTACAAGGCCAAATTGCCACCCTAATTTTGGGTCCTCCCTACATAATTAAAACCAAACATTTTATACCAAATTTTCAACCAATTCACAACTAAAACATACATCATTCATGCCATTTCATTAACAACCAATTTTATCCTTTTTAACCAATTCAAAACATACCAAAAATCACATTGCAAACTTATTCATTCTAACATATCCTTATCTCAATATTTCATATCCAATCTCATGCAAAAATCATAACATTTCCACAACTAAATCACATTACCAACTTACCAAATTGACCATTTCTCACTAGATCATATATATATATACACCAAACATACCATTTTTGCATCACATATCGTATATCAAAATCAAACCATAAGTTCAACCATAATCTAGCCATATCACATGGCATGATATATGCATTACAAAACATATCAAAATATTCCTAGCCTATACATGCCATACTTTGATATATATATTTACAAAAAGGGTACCAAAATAAGGTTTGATAGTGTGGTGATAATCCTCGATGATCCTCAAGCTCCCGATAGTTATGATATCTGTAAAACAATTGAAAACACGCAAAGTAAGCTTTCAAAAGCTTAGTATGCCATATACAAATAAACTTATCACATAACATAATTTAAATTCAATTCAATCATATAGATCATGGAAAGCATAACCACATATCTATAAATCTCATATAACTCATACATATTTCATAAGTCCAGATATGTTCAAATACTTACTTTTTATTCTTAATAATGATATACATTTCAAACGTACCTGAGTCGACACACAACCACATATTTAGTTGTTTCTCGGAATGCCCATTAAACTGTTTGGAATCAATAAGGATACTCAAATAGCTCAGAAAGCTCGTACAATGCCAATGTCCCAGACGTGGTCTTACATGTAATCAAATATCAATGCCACTATCCCAGACAGGGTCTTACATGAAATCAAATACGATGCCGATGTCCCAGACATGGTCTTACACGTAAATCATAAGTCTATGCCAACATCCTAGACATGGTCTTACACGAAAATACATATCGAATCCTATGTCGTGACATATGTATCCTAACTATTCCTATGGTTCGTACGGGGCTTTTCAGACGTCGTTACATTATTAAAACTTTCTCGGACATCACATATTGAGCTCTCATATAGCCATTCATTACAATTCAATGTCATATAAACATAAATAAAACAACTCAAACACGTTTATTTGTATATTGACTTACCTCGTACGGATTAGAACGAATGGAGTTGACTACTTGACGACTTTCGATTTCCCCCGATCTAATTTCATTTTCTTTTGTTCTTGATCTATATCAATTCAAATTTAACTCTTTTATTCAAAAAATTATTCAATTCAATCCATATACACATAATTAGGGTATTTTACAAATTAGACCTCAAATTTTACATTTTAACACTTTAGTCCCTAATTCATAAAATCACAAAATACACAAAATTCCCTTTTACACATGTTAGGCCAAATATTCACTTAGCTCATACAAGCCCACACATTTCATTTATTTCACATTTTAGTCCCTCAAAATCTCATTTTCACAATTTAGCCCAAATTACTTAAATTTATAAAAAATTCAAAGACAAAACATGTTAACCCAACATCCATAAACTATCATCACACTTCATAAAACTCATAGTTTTATCAATGGCTCAACTCAAAATCATCAACAGTTTCTAAAATTCAGACATGGGCTTGATAGAATATAGTGTAACGATCACAAAAACATAGAAATTATAAAAAATCGAAGAAAAATCATACCTTAATCAAAGAAGACAAGGCCGAACCCTAGCTTAGTCTTTTTCTTTCTTATTTCTTTGTATTTTCGACAATATGAGATGTTAATGGCCTAATTTCATACTTTGTTTTAATTATAATAAATTTATTTCATCATTTACTTATTTACCCTTTATAATTAAACATATAATTCATATTAATTAAGGCCATTAATGTCCACTCATACTTTAAATGGTCAAATATCAACATAAGGACCTTTTCTTTAATAATCCATAACAAATAGGCACACTTAACATATAGCATGCAACTTTTACAATTTACGCAATTAAGTCCTTTTATCAAATTGAGCACACAAACGATTAAATTTTCATACGAAGTTTTCACACATACTAATTCATATATAATAAGCACGAAAATAATATTAAAATATTTTTTTGACTCGAATTTGTGGTCCCAAAACTACTATTTTGAATAGGGTCTAAACCGGGCTATTACAATCACTTGTCAAATTAGAGAATGTCTTACGGGTTTGGGTACGTCGTTTACTTGATGCCATAGTCCGACTATGGTCTTACTCATATCACAATTCCATAGCCCAACTATTGTCTTACACGAAGTCTCATATCGATGCCATGTCCTAGACGTGGTCTTACACAAAATCACATATCAATGCCAATGCCTTATCCCAGATATGGTCTTACATGGGACCACATATCGATGCCAATGCCATGTCCCAAACATGGTCTTACGTGGGATCACATATCGATCCAATGCCATGTCCCAGAAATGGTCTTACATAGGATCATATGTACTGCCATGGTCCAACCATTGTCTTATCCGTCAATTCATCATTGAATGATCGCACTCATCTCCTGCATTCTATTTGATCTTCTAGTTCAATTTCCATACTATTATAATATTTATGGTTCCATAACAGTCATAAATCAAAACATTATATATTCTCTAATTTAACAATTAAACATGAGATTCAACTATGTGGACATACTGATTATGCATTATTCAAACATGTGTACATACACACATATTTCATCCATTGGGTAAGTTTACTTATCATATTCACTTAATCAAATAGGTTGGGCACATAACATCATATGAATACCAATATACATGTTGAGCTGATCACAACATAAACTTTCGTTTCATTTCACTTTTCCACATTTCTCAACTTATGGTTGTCTCATTTTGTACATTAACACATGCATATCAGGAACTTCTATTCATTCCTTTCCACATTTCAACACATCTTAAGCAAATTTAAATCATCTCAATATCATTTTCAACATTATCAAAAATAGCTCGATTGGAAGTCATCTCTGTCTTAACAAAATAATTTTGTTAGAGCCGGGAGATATCACACTATCATGAGTAATAATATGACATGTATAGCTAGACTCACATATGCTAGGTTAATCCGAGAATCGACTAAATCATAGCTCTGATACCACTAAATGTAACCCCCTAACTCGTATCCATCACCAGAACGGGGTTACAGAGCATTACTGGAGATCTTAAAACAATTATAGATAATTATGACATTTACTTTTATAACAAAATTGTCCACTTTAGTTATATTCACTAAATTATTTCTATCTAGAGCTATACAACTCCAAATTAAGATCCGCTAATTTTTTCCAGAAACTAGACTCGCATACATCCTTACCACAAAATTTTCAGAATTTTTGGTTTAGCCAATAAGTACAGTTTATTCTTTAAACTCACCCCTATTTTGCTGTCTAACAGTTCTGAGTCCCTCTTCACTAAGAATTAATTATCTCCTCATACGAGATTCGTATGACGTTCTTGTTTGTTTATTTTAAAACTAGACTCATTAAGGATTTTAATCATATAAATTATAACCCATAATTATTTTTTGAAAATTTCAGTGGTTTTCCCAAATCAGAACAGGGGATTCTAAAATCATTCTGACTCTGTCTCACAAAAATTCAAATATCTCATAATATGAAATTCTTTTTCTTACACCGTTTCCTTTATATGAAAATAGACTCAATAAGATTTAATTTAATATTTTCTTCAACCTCTAATTCGATTTCCAAATTTTTTGGGGATTTTTCAAATTTATACTACTGATGCTGTCTAAAACTATTTTAATGCTATTTTCTTTTTTACTCTTTCATGATTTCTTTGTATTAACTACATATAGATGCTCATAACATCATACTTTATCAAGTCCACACATACCCAATCACATTCAACATAACAACTTCCCACATGTATCATCTAGTCTAATTTCATTAACATACCATTATAAACCACATCACATAATGACATTGACATAGGCATATGAGTAATTAATATATGCTTGCAACCCATTAGCCAATATAAGCCAATTTATATGGCTACATACCAAATCAAATCCTTAATCATTACAAGCAAAAACATTTGGCCATATCATAATGACACATACACAAAATGACTAAGTCTCTATACATGCCATAGACTCAAAGGTTTGCGTTCATTTACCCAACATGGTAGCTTGATAGTGTGATAGGATCTCCGGCGATCTCCAACCCGAGTTAGCTTAATAACCCTATAAGACATCGGAAAGGAAGGAGGTAAGCTATATGATATAGCTTAGTAAGTCCATGTGAAAATAATGAATAACTCATGCTAGTCATATACCATGCTTGACAATATAAGCACAAGTTAATATAAAATGACTATAAATCTCAAGGTTGTAATATAACCTGTGCACATGTTTACTCTCTTTTGATTTATCAACATAATTTAACATTACTTGAATTTAATCTAGCAGCCATAATCTCTCTATTGTAACATGTTTCATAATTGGCAAATCATTTCAAACATCTTAGTAAAAGTACACATTACTTATGTATATTCATGTTTTCATGCATATAGCTCAACATATTTCAAATTGTCTAAACTCTTTCTTTCCATACTTTATTAACCATTTTAATAGGAAATTAGGCCAAAATTTCCTTTCACTCATAATCGATAAATCACAATTTAAATGAACCACATTTACTATCTCACCAATCAATTGGGCTCCCAAAGCCTAACATATAGTCATCAACTGTGTTTCCATACATTTATACATCATGAACATAAATCAATAATCATAGGGCTATCAAAAAGTCACTTTCATAGTGATCATAAACTCACAATGTCATGAATTCGTTACTTAAAACCTTTACGTACATACCTGTACCATCTCGTAACATAACTACTTACTTTCTCATCCTGGCATACCCGTTGAACACTTGGAATACTAAATGGATACATGAAAAGTCTTTGCACATAAGTGCCACATATGTAGCTAAAGCTACCTCATATCTCATATCACATAAATGCGCACTCTCGAGCTAATCACGGGCTTGCTCACACAAGTTAACGGTCAAGACATAACTACGCAGTGCTGCTCACAAAGCTATCAGGTATCCGCAACACATGCTGGACTACCCAGCCACTGGTAGATGTATGAGACTAGCACCCGGATCACATAATCACATATATAACACATGGGTCCCTAGTGACATGTCATTCGTCTCCTATTCTACTCCTAAGGTTCAAACGGGATTTTTTTCACACTTATCAGAACTTGTCGATTGTATCCATATAATTAATCATTCATTCCAGACATTAACGAAGAATTTAAAATATTCAAAATACAAACATAATAATGCATTATTCACATATGAACTTACCTCGATACCAAAAATGGTGAAACGGACCTAACCGTCAATTTCTTATTTTTCTCCCGTTCTAAGTCCGAACCTCATTTTCTTTGATCTATAATATCACATTTAACTTATTTATTAGTCATATTATTCAATGTGACCCAAAAATCATATTATGGAAAAATTATGTTTTTTCCCCTAAAGTCTGACATATTTACAAATTTTCCCCTAGGCTCGTAAAATGAAATGTGTTCAATTTCTTTACCACCTATGCATAGCTCAATCATTTTCATGCTTATAGAAGCCCACATTTTCCATTAAATCAGATTTTTAAAACATATTTTATAACTTTTACAAATTAGTCCTTTTAGGCATTTTCACCGAAAATCACTTAGTAAAAGTCGTTTCTCTAACCATAAACATGAATTTTCTACCATTAAACATCAAAATACACACATATTCATCATGTTTCAAAACCCTAGACTTTAACCATATCTCAAATTAGTGGTAGAAATAGATAGATCTTGTTACGAGGATTTTAAAAACATAAAAATCATTAAAAACGAGGCTAGAACAGACTTACAATCGAGCTTGGAAGCTTGAAAAACACTAGCCATGGTTTCTCCATGCAAGTTTCAGCCATGGTTTGAAGATGGACAAAAAAATTGGCTTTTATTTTGTTTATTATGTCATTTAATCACTAAATGACCAAAATGTCCCTAACTTAAAAATATTCTATTTCACCAATTCCATATCCATTTTTGTCCAACAAATTATCCACTGGTCTAATTACCATATAAAGACCTCCAATTTAAAATTTCATAACAATTGGACACCTCTAACATGTAGAACTCAAGTTTTACACTTTTTACAATTTAGTCCTTTTAACTAAACCCAAACGTCAAAATTTTCGAACGAAATTTTCATGAAACCATTCTGTGAAATTGTAGACCATAAAAATATAATAAAAATAAAATTTCTTGCATCGAATTTGTTGTCCCAACACCACTGTTCCGACTAGGCCCGAAATCGGGCTATTACATCACTTATCACATTCACTTAATCAAACAAGTTAGGCACATAGCATCATATGAATGCCACACAACTTATGGTTATCTTGATTCGTACATTATCACATACATATTATGAACTTCTATTCATACCTTCTAAGTTTCGTCTCACTATAAACACATTTCAAATATCTCAATATCACTTTTGGTCTTATCAAAAATAGCTCGGTTGGAAAGCATTTCTATCTCAACAAAACAATTTAATCAGGATCGGGAGATACCACACTATCACAGGTAGTAATATGGCATGTATAGCTAGACTCACATACGCTAGGTTAGTCTGAGAAACGACTAAACCATAGCTCTGATACCACTAAATGTAACACCGCTTACCCGTATTCGATGTCCGAACAGGGTACAAGGAATTACCTGACTTAAACACAAACATTCATACAAAATCGAGACACAAATTTCCAATTAAATTTAGAAATTTTCATGAACATTCATATCATCCCTTAAACATGCCTACGAGGCCCAAAACATATATTCGGAATGGTTCAGGACTGAACCAAGAACTTTAGAAACTCTCGGGAGACTTAGAAAATTTTCATCGTGAAACAGATCCACACGCTCTTGTGGCATATCACACGCCCGTGCTTCAGGCTATGTCCATCTTAGAGTGCATTCTGTTTATGACGTTATCACCAAATTTAGGTCACACGGCCAAGTCACACGCCTGTGTGCTAAGCTGTGTAGCACACACGACTGAAACACATGCCCGTGTCTATGCCCAAATGCTTAATTCTGGACATTTTGTTTTGCTAAATTAAGGTGTGGGGGACACACGCCCATGGGGCTAACCATGTGTCATACACGGCCTAGACACATGCCTGTGTGTCTACCGTGTAGACAAATACAAGGCTATTTTCTAAACCATTTTGTCACCCTTACTTACACACATTCACACAACATCACGTGTCACAAATCATGGCATATAAATACCTTCAAAAACAACTACAATCAAGCAATATCGTATCATTTTCATACCATCAACTATAATGCATTATAACATTAGGCCTTGCCAAATCATTCCATGCTAAGTTTGCACTCAAAGGGCATTAACATATGAATAAACTTGTAACCATCATATATCAAGAAAATATAAACCACATAGCAAAACATTGACATATGCACATACATACTTATATGGGCTTACAACCACTTAGCCAATATAAGCCAATTTGCATGGCTACGAATTACATCCAACCTTTAGCCATGACAAGCTAATACATTTAGCCAAATCATAATGACTCATACACCAAATAACTAAGTCCCTACACATGCCATAGACTTAAAATACTTGCATTCACTTATACCCAAATGATAGCTTGATAGTGTGATAGAATCTCCGACGATCTCCAACCCAAGCTAGCTCACCTCTATAAAATGAGGAAAAGGGAGGGGGTAAGCTATATAGCTTAGTGAGCCTGTATGAAAATAATAAGCAATTTATTAACATGTTTTCACCAGTTCTCACAATATGTTCTCAAGGTAATACAATCATAATTGCACATAATTCCACTATTTAATTATGTTCATATCAAGTTGTCCATTCGAGTCATTGTCACTAAATTATTTATATCTTTAGCTAAATAATTTGATATTAAGATCAACTTAATTTCTTTGAAACTAGGTTCATATATCTTTCTACCATAAAATTTTTAGAATTTATGGTTTAGCCAATAAGTATAGTAAAATCTTTAAATTCACCCATATTTTGCTGTCAGATAGTTTTGATCCCTCTTCACTAAAAATTAATTATCTCCTCATAAGGGATTTCGATGATGTTACTGTTTGTTTATTTTGACAATAGACTCATTAAGGATTTTATTCATGTAAATTACAACACATAATTATTTTTGTACAATTTTTAATGATTTTCCAAAGTTAGAATAGGGGAATCCAAAATCATTCTAACCTTGTCTCACAAAAATTCATATATCTCATAATATGAAATTCTTTTGCTTACACTATTTCTTCTATGTAAAACTAAACTCAATAAGATTTTATTCAATGTCTTATTCAACCTTTAATTTGATTTACACCATTTTTGTTGATTTTTCAAAGTCACACAGCTACTGCTGTCCAAAACTATTTTATTACTAAATTTCACTCTTTCATGTTTTCTTTGTAGTAACTTTCATTGTAACACTTACTCCATATCAGTTTTATCAAAGTTCGATCACATATAGAGCACATTGCTCATAAGTTTACACACACGTACCTGCACTTATTCATCACATAGTCATATTCAACTACACCTAGTCATTTCCCGTTGAACATATCAGAATAATAACGGATACCCCGTGGCCTGCACATAGTACCACCCTTGTAGTCAAAGCTACCTTCTTCACAAAGTGGCATTCACATAGTACCACACTTGTGACCAAAGCTATCTTTCTTCACAAAGTGACCTTAACATAGTACCACACTTGTAACCAAGCTATCTGTTCACAAAGTGGCCTTCACATAGTACCACACTTGAGTCACTAGTGACATGTCACTTGTATCCTATTATGTTCCTAAAGTTCAACCGGGAAATTTCTCATTTTTCAATACTTGTCAATTTCATTCAAAATTCAGCCATATTTCATAAAACATAATAAAATGTGATAATGTAAATAAAAACGATGCATTATTTACATACAAACTTACCTCGAAAGAAAAATCGGTGAAAATGACTTATTCGTCAATTACTTGTTTTTCCCCAGTCTAGATCTTGTTTTTGTTGATCTAAAACATCACATTTAACTTATTTAATCATTATACTAATCAAATCAGCCCAAAAGTCATGTTTGGAAAAATTATGTTTTTGCCCCTAAACTTTGTCATTTTTACACTTTTGCCCCTAGTCTCGTAAAATGATTTTCATTCAATTTCTTTGTATTTTAAGCCTAGAAAAATCATTTTCATAACTATAACAGCCCACAATTTCCATTAAAACACACTTTTATGAAATATTTTATAACTTTTATAAATTAGTCCTTTTAGGCATTTTCACCGAAAATACTTAGTACAAGTCGTTTCTCTAACCATAAACATGCATTTTCTACCATTAAACATCAAAATACACACATATTCATCATGGGTGAAAACCTTAGACTTTAACCATGTCTCAAATTAGTGGTAGAAATAAATAGATCTTGTTACGAGGATTTCAAAAAAGTAAAAATCATAAACAATGGAGATAGAATGGACTTACAATCGAGCTTGGAAGCTTGAAAAACCTTAGACATGGTTTCTCCAGGCAAGTTTCGGCCAAGGGGTTGAAGATGGACAAAAATTGGCTTTTAATTTTGTTTTTAATTCATTTTAATAACTAAATGACCAAAATGCCCTTAATGAAAAACTTTTGTAACAGGCCTAACCATGTCCAATTTTGTCCACCAACTTAACCAATGGTCTAATTACCATATAAGGACCTCAAATTTAAAATTTCATAAAAATTAGACACCTCTAGCATGTAGAACTCAACTTTTACACTTTTTACAATTTAGTCCTTTTGACTAAATCGAGTGCCCAAACATTAAGATTTTCGAAAGAAAATTTCAAAAAAAAATCCATAATATCCTAGACCATAAAAATATAATAAAAATAAACTTTACTATCTCAGATTTGTGGTCCTAAAACCACTTTCCGACTAGGCCCAAAATCGGGCTGTTACACATGCATTTTCTCATACATTTTTAAATTTCATATCATCACCAATCAATGACATTTATGTAATCCCTAACACGAGCCTATGAGGCTCAAAATATGTATTTGGGTGGTTCGAGACTAAACCGATAACTTTAGAAACTTTTCGAACACTTAGAAAATTTTTGCAAAATACAGGGGACAGACGCCCGTGTGGCCCAACCGTGTGTCTCACACAGTCCAAAGACACTCATGTGTCGCAAGCCATGTAAATATTTGAAATGGAAGCCCATGGCCGTGTCTTAGTCCATTTCTGACCCCCTGTTTTTCTCTGGGTCACATGGCCAACACACACACCCATGTGGATAGCCCGTGTACCCTAAAAATGGTCAAACATGCCCGTGTGCCTGGCCGTGTGCTAGGCTGTGCCAAACCTGTAGGGTATACTGACTTATGTCACATGGCCAAGTCGCATGCTCGTGTGTGAGGCTGTGTGGAGCATACTGACTTAATTTTTAATTCAACACTAGGGGACACACGACCATGTAAATAACCGTGTGTCACACACGGCTGAGACACACGCCCGTGTGGACAAAAATAAGCTATTTTTCAAGCCATTTTGCCACCCAAACTTGTGCACACTACCTCAATCCAAATGGAACAAACATAGTACAGCTAGACATTTAAAACAACTTCAATCAAACTCAGTTCATACCTTTCAATGCCAACCAATACATAACACAACAATGGCATAATATACCATTCAATTCCATATCAAATCTCCTAATTTCAAACATCAATATGATCACTTTCAAATTTTGTATCATCTAGCTTAATCTCGCAACATATCAAATTAAATTCTCAACCCTTTAGTACCCCTAATTGCCAAATATCAACAAGCATAACATATTCATCATTAATCACATAGCCAAGCCATATGCACATTGTTATATATATTACCACATCAACCAAAATAAGCCAACTCTCATGGCTATATACAAACCAAAAAAACATTTAACATTTACAAGCCATTTCAAATGACCAAAATCATTATCAACTTATAACCAAAATAACCATAAGTCCTATACATGCCATATAACCAAAACATAAGCTCAAAAGTACCAAAGTGATAGTAAGATAGTGTGACGAATTCCCCGACAATCTTTGAATCTGAGCTAGCTTTGAATTCACTATAAAACAGGGTAAAATAAACAGAGTAAGCTTTATAGCTTAGTAAGCTCATATGATCAATAAGTATAATTGCCAATTCAACCACAATTTAAAGAACATAAATAAAACATTCAATTCAACAATTTTCATATTGCCATGACTATTAGTATCATATATAAATTCACCAACTTACTTACTTTACGTATAAACTTATCACGAATACCTAAACTGATCCGTATCATTGTTTATATCCTTGTACCATCATCTTTTCCCCCAATTTAGATATGAATTTCACCTTTCTTGATCTAAATATAACCAACATTAACTTGTTTAATTATCTCTCTATTCAATTTAGTCCAAAATTCACATTAATGCACTTTTACACTTTTGCCCCAAGTATTTCACAACTTTTACAATTTAGTCCTTATTTAATAAAATTAAAAATTCATGAAAGCTCACCCAAACCCATGCTAGCCGAATTTCAATTAGGTCCCTAGCAGCCTATATTTTCCATTTATTTCACATTTTAACCATAAAGTTTCCACATTTCACTATTTAATCCTTAATTTGCATTTTCACTAAAAATCACTTAACTTAACAACTTGTATAACTATCATCAAACATCAAAATACAAATAGATTCATCAACGGCAACATCCTAAATCTTTAACAGTTTTGCAAAATTGTCCTTGGGCTAGCTAGACCTAGCAGCAACGATTACAAAAACATAGAAATCATTAAAAATCGGGTCAAAGATCATACCATGCATTCACAACTCCATGGCTGAATGTTTGAAGCTTTGTTAATGGCTTCATTAGGTTAAATTCGGTTGAAGAATGAAGAAAGAAAGATGATAGTTGGCTTTGTTTTAATTAATTTATCAGTTATTAACTAGTTTACTAATATAACCTTAGTTATATAACATAAAAATCATTTAATGCATGTCCATAATTGTCCACTTATATTTCAAATGGTCTAATTACAACATAAGGCCCTCTACTATTTAATTTCATAGCCAACTAATACCTTTAACTAATAGAACACAAGTTTTATGCTTTACGCGATTTAGTTCTTTTTATTAAATTGACCACTTAAACAATAAAATTTCTGAACGAAACTTTCACACAAATACACTATCATGTTGTAAACATTAAAGTAATAATAAAATAATTATTTTGAATTTGTATTTTTGGTTTCAAAACCACTATTTTATTTGACTAAAAACGGGCTGTTACAACTTTCCCCTTAGGGATTTTTGTCCCGAAAATCTTACCAGCAAAAAGGTTAGGGTACTATTTTCTCATAGCTTCCTTGGTCTCCCACGTGGCTTTTTCGACACTATGTCATTACCAAAGTACTTTCACTAAAGCTATGCTTTTATTTCTCAACTGTTTAACTTCTCGAGCTAAAATTCTTATCGTTTCTTCGTTGTATGCCATGCCGGGTTGAATTTCAATCTCTACTAGAGAAATTACATGTGATGGATCTAATCGATACTGTCTTAACATCGACCCTTGAAATACATTGTGGATCTTTTCTAATTTTGATGGTAAAGCTAGGCAATATGCTATTGGCCCTATTTTTTCTATGATTTCATATGGCTCGATGAATCGAGGACTCAGCTTGCCTTGGCGACCAAATCACAGAATTTTCTTCCATGAAGACACTTTTAGAAATACTTTATCACTGATCTGAAATTCAATGTCTTTACATTTCAAATTCGCGTACGATTTTCTATCGATCTGAAGCTGCTTTCAAACTATCGCGAATTACTTTCACTTTATCTTCAGTTTCTCTGATCAAATCAACCTCGTGAATCTTTATCTCACTAAGTTCGGTCCAGTATAATTGAGTTCGGCATTTACGACCATACAAAGCTTCATACGGTGCCATCTTTATGCTCAATTGGAAGTTGTTATTATACGCAAATTCAACCAACAGTAAATATTTCTCCCAGTTGCCTTTGAATTCTAAAACACAACAACAAAGCATATCTTCGAGAATGTGTATTACTCCCTTAGACTGACCATCAGTTTGCGGATGAAAAGCGGTACTAAAATTCAACCTTGTACCAAGAGCTTCTTGCAGTTTCTTCCAAAATCGCGATGTAAACCTCGAATCTCTATCTGATATAATCGAAGTTGGAACCCCGTACAATCTAACTATCTTAGCAATGTACAACTCAGCCAATTTATCAAGTGAATAATCTGTATGTATCGGAATGAAATGTGCTGATTTCCTCGCTCGATCAATGACAACCCAAATAACATCTTTCTTTTTAAGAGACAGGGGCAAACCCGATACGAAATCCATCGTAACTCTATCCCACTTCCACTCTGATATCATCATAGGCTGTAGTAATCCTGAAGACACCTGATGCTCAGCTTTTACTAGTTGACAAACCAAACATTTTGATACAAACTCTGAAATGTCTCGTTTCATACCCGACCACCAATACAACTATTTCAAGTCGTGTACATTTTGGTACTCCCCATGTGAACAGATAGACAACCACTATGTGCTTCATGTAAAATTTTTTGAATAAGCTTAGAATCTTTGGTACGCAAATTCTATCTTGGAACATTGTCATACTTTTGAGCTTCAAAAATTTGCTGAAGAAAAACCAGTTTAGCTTTCAACTATGCTAGAATAGAACCATTATCAGAAAAAAGTAACTGAGTATTCATCACTCTCAAAGCAAATAAACATTTTCTCCTCAAAGCATCCGCGACTACGTTTGCTTTTCTCAGATGATAATCAATCACCAACTCATAATCTTTCAACAAATCGAGCCATCTTCATTGTCGCAAATTCAAATCTTTCATAGTCATTATATACTTTAAAATCTTGTGATCGGTAAAGATATGACACTTCTCGCCATACAAATGATGTTGCCAAATTTTCAGTGTAAAAACAATAACGACCAACTCTAAATCGTGCGTCAGATCATTCTTTTCATGTGGCTTCAATTATCTAGAGGCATAAGCTATCGCTTTTCCCTGTTGCATCAAAACACAACCCAAAATTTTCAATGACGCGTCACTGAAAATCACAAACTCTTTACCCGACTCAAGTTGAACTAACACCGATGCCTCTGTTAACAATGCTTGCAACTGTTCAAAACTTTGCTGACTTTTTTAGACCATTCAAATTTCACATCTTTTTGTAGCAATCTAGTCATTGTTGTAGCAATCATCAAAAATCCTTTGACATAACGTCGATAGTAACCAGCTAGCCCTAGAATGCTTCTGACTTTGGATACATTTCTCAATGGTTTCTAATAAACAACTGCTAAAATCTTGCTCGGATCAACTCGTATACCTTCCGCTGAAACAATATGTCCTAAAAATTTGACTTCTTGGAGTCAAAACTCGCATTTGCTAAATTTAGCAAACAATCGCTTATCTGTCAAGGTTCGTAGCATAATTCTGAAATGCTCAGCATGCTTAGACTCATCTCGTGAATAGATCAGAATGTCGTCAATGAACACAACAATAATTCTGTATAAATATAGTTTAAAATCTGATTCATCAAATCCATAAAAATGGTAGGAGTATTAGTTAATCCAAAAGGAATAACAAGAAATTCATAATGTCTGTACCTTGTTTTGAATGTAGTTTTTGGCACATCCGAATCCTTAACTCGTAACTGATAGTAGCTTGATCTCAAATTAATCTTCAAGAACACTGTTGCTCCTTTCAAATGATCGAACAAATCATCGATTCTCGGTGACAGATACTTATTCTTTATTGTAACCTTATTAAGCTGACGATAATCAATACAGAATCTCATCGATCCATCTTTCTTCTTTACAAACAACACTGGCGCACCCTAGGGCGAAAAACTAGGTCGTGCAAAACCTCTATCGGTTACTAAGATTTCAACTCTTTCAATTCAGTTGGAGCCATTCTATATGGAGCTATAGATATTGTTAATGTTCCTAGTACTAGCTCAATAGCAAACTTAAGCTCTCTAATTAGTGGTAACCCCGGTAATTCTTCTAGAAACATATTTGGATACTCACAGAACACTGGCACAGATTCAATCTTAGATTCTGACACTTTTGTATCTAAAACATAAGTAAGATAAGCTTCGCAACCTTTTCTCACACATCTAAGAGCTAACATAGACAAAATTACAATAGGCAATCCACTCGACTCATCAGATTCAATTCGAATGATTTCACTGTTCTGACATTTCAATTCAATTGTCTTTTGTCTACAATTCACAATGGCATTATGTTGCATCAACCAATCCAGACCTAGAATTCACAATAGAATTATGTAGCATCAACCAATCTATACCTAGAATTACATCGAACTAATCAAACGGTAATAGCATCAAATCAGCCAAAAAATAATAACCCTGAATCATTAAAGGATAGTTCTTACAAACTTCATAAACTAGAACATACTTACCTAAGGGGTTCGATACTTTAATCACAAACTCAGTAGACTCAACAGGAAAACTCTTACTAGACCCCAAATTCATAAAAATATACGAATGAGTTGATTCAGGATCAATCAAAGCAATCACATTAGTGTCATAAAGAGAAAATGTACCAGTGATAACATTGGGTGAGAATGCATCTTTGCAAGTGCAAATAGAGTAAGCTCTTGCAAATGCTCTGGCCTAGAATCTCACAGTGGAGTCCTTAGTCATTCCTCTACAACTAGACACATTCCCCACCTTTCTAGGTGGCCTCCCTCTAACAGTTGTGTTGCCTGGTCTTACATTCTGGAATTTTTCTTTCTCATCTAATTCGAGACAATCTCAAATAAAATGATCTTATGAGCCATATCTAAAATAAGCCCGATTATTCATTCTACATTCACCAGGATGTCATCTTCTACAGCGTTGACATTCAATTCTATTGTTTCTCACACTTCTAACACTCGATACTGATGTAGCTTGAGCTTTAGGACTTGAGTATTGTTTTACACGATGTAACATCCCGAATTAGGGCCTAGTCAGAATAGTGATTTTGAGATCAAGAATCCAAAATAGAAACACATATTTTATGATTATTTGATGTTCCGTGATATGATTGCATGTTTGTGTGAAATTTTCAAGAAGAAATTTTATGCCTAAAATGCCTAGTTTGACTTTAGGGACTAAATTGAATAACTTGTAAAACCTGTGTTCTAGAAGCTTTAAGCATGAAATTGCATTAGATCACTAATTAGAGGTCCCTAAATAGCAAATTGACAGTTTTAAAATTTTGGACAAAAATGGGCACGCATGGATAAAATTTGAAAGTTTAGTGAAAATGGCATTTTGGTCATTTGGTTAATAAAATAATAAAAAGGGAAAAACCAAGAAAATTTTGCTCCTCTTCTCCGTGCCATAGCCAAAATTCTCAAGCTCTACATAGCTAGGGTTTTTCAACTTTTCAAGCTTGATTGTAAGTACTCTCTAGCCCCATTCTTAATCTTCTTTGCATTTTTAAAGTCCTTAAAGCATGATCTATCCATTTCTAGCCATATTTTGAGCTAGGGTCATGTTCAGAAACTTAGCCATGTGTGACATGCATGTATCTTGATGTTTAATGGAGGAATATGAATGTTTGATGTGTGATAAACATATTATACCAAGTGATTTCTAGTGAAAATGGTTAAAAAGGATTTATTTGTAAAGTTCGTAAAATGGGTAGTAAGATGTATAGTTTAATGAGAAATGTGGTATTCTATGAGTAAGTTATAAGTTTGGCTAGGCTTGGGTAACAAAGAAAATGAACACATTACATATTACGAGCATAGGGACTAATTTGTAAATATGTGAAAGTTTGGGGGAAAATCATAATTTTTCCTAAATATAGTTTTTGGACTGATTTGAATAATGTGATGATTAAATAAGCCGAATTTGCTATTATAGATTAAGAAAAACGGAGTCCGAACCTAGACCGAGGAAAGAACAAGATTTTAGACTAAATCGAATTAATTGTCCATATTTTGTACCAAGGTAAGTTCATATGTAAATAATGTAATGTTATTTCATTTTGAATGTTTTGTTTATGTATGGATCTTTATGTTTAATTATTATGATGAGTGTATGAATGATACCATGGGCAATGAGAATGACATCGTGAACGAGTTCGACAAAGATAAAACGTCGAGAGAATCCCGTTTGAACCTTAGGAATAATTTAGGATACAATGTGACATGTCACTAGGAACTATGTGATTATGAGCTCATGAAATTATGTGCATATGTGATTACGAGAATTCGGGTGCTAGTCTTGTATGTTCTACCGGTGGTTGGGTAGCCCGGTATGTGTTGCGGGTACCTGTCAGCTTGTGTGAGTAGGCCCGTGATTAGTTCGAGAGTGATCAATGTGTGATTGTGATATGAGATAGCATGTGGCTATGTTTGAAGAACTATGTGCAAGTTTTTTGTGTATCTGATAGTATTCTGAGTGTTCAACAAGTAAACCTATGAGTTATTCGACAAGTAAGTCAATGATGAGGAAATGTGACAATGTGTTACGAGTTGGTACAGGTATGTACGAAAAACTTACATGAATGAGCTCGGTATGTGATGAACTTTTGGTAAGATTGAAATTGTGTAAGTTAAGCCTATGAATTTATGATAACACATAAGTAAACTATGCTATGTCATTCGTATTTATATATACGTGATTATGTTACTATTTATTTGCATTTGAACTTACAAAGCTTTATGCTTACTCTCCTCTCTTTTCCATTTCCTTATAGTACCGCCAAGCTAGCTCGGGAATCGAAGGACATCGAAGGCTCAATCACACTATCAACTGTACATTTGGGTATAGTTAGTCTCCACATTTTGAGTATGGCATGTATAGGGACTTGGTCTTTTTGTTATGTGTCATATTGATTAGCCAAGTGTGTTGGCTCATGAAGGTATTACGATTATTTTGTATATGGCCATGAGAGGTGGCTCATATTGATTATTGGGTTGTAGCCCTAATTATTGGTGCATGCATGCAAATGTGCTTAGGCTTTAATGTGGTTACGATTGCTTATGGCTAATGAGTGTGTGATGGATGGCATGTATGTTTGGTGTATGAAATATGAATTAATATGCATGACAATAAAGGTGATGCAAGTGTGTAGCTTAAAAATAGGTTAGTAAAGATGATAGAAAAATATAACGTTTGGTGTGGAATGCCATATGAAAGCATGATAGCTTGAATAGGTTATATGTGGACATTTCCAAGTCATAATTTAACCATGAATGTGGATGCTTGAGTATTCAAATATCCATGTTGCATGCCATGAAGTGAGTGTAAGTATCTGAGTTTTTAAGGTGTCAAATGGATTGGCAAATAGCCTAGAAATTGTCCACACGGTTAGACACTTGGGTATGTGTCTAGGCCTTGTGTGACACACGGTCCGCCCCATGGGCATGTGGTCCTGCTATGTGTCCCTTGCACCCTAATTAATGCAAACAGAATGCCCAGTAGTAAACACACGGGAAGAGACACGGCCGTGTGTCTTAGTAGTGTGGAGGAAACTGCCTCAGGACATGGACGTGTACCCAGGTCGTGTGAAGTCCGCACTTAATTTCGAGAATTTAATTCAGCACACGACCTAAGCACACAGGCATGTGACTTGGCCGTGTGACCTTATTTTTTTGATGATGTCATAGTCAGAGAGTTACACGGGCGTGTCCCAAGCTACATGAGCGTGTGTGACTACACGGCCTACCCACACGGGCGTGTGACTCTCCAAGGTATGAAAAATTTTCTAAGTGTAGTAGAAGTTTTGATAGTTTTTAGTTTAGTCATGAACCACTCCCAACGCATGTTTTGGGCGTCGTAGGACTTTATAAGGGATGATTTGCATGTGATTGAAAAGTTTTAAATTTGGATGAAATTTTATGGCTTAGCATTGTATGTTAGTTTACGTTTAAGTCCGGTAATGCCTCGAACCCTGTCCCAGCATCGGATACAGGTAAGGGGTGTTACATTTAGTAGTATTAGAATTATGGTTTAGTCGATTCTCGAATTAACATAGCATGTATATGAGTCTAGCTATACATGCCATACATATGTTATGATAGTGTGACGACCCCTGACGATTTTGAAATGTGTTTTCATATAGTAAATGGATCCCGACAGAGCAGTGGCACTTGATTTTCAAAGTAATGTGCCTGCACCCACTGAAGGGGCAGCGCCGTCTGATAGTAGACCCCCTACGGTTAGTCAAGGAGAAGGAGGCAAGGAAGCCTTTCTCCATATGATGGATGCCTAGTACACGGAGTTCGTTCGAACAAACCCGAATGCTCAATCCCCTCCACCCCCACCTATTCCTCAACCTAAACCCGGAGCACCTCAAGATATAGACTTCGTGACAATGAATAGACCTCCAGATGATAAGATTCGAAAACAAGGAGTCAAAGAGTTCTGAGCTAGTAAAGATGATGACCCTGAGAGGGTAGAGTTCTGGCTCGAGAATACCATTAGGGTGTTTGATGAGTTATCATGCACACCTAAGGAATGCATGAAGTGTGTTGTGTCCCTTCTGAGAGACTCGACTTATCAATGGTGGAACACCCTTGTGTTGGTGGTATCAAGGGAGAGAGTTAACTGGGAATTCTTCCAAGAATTTCGTAAGAAGTACATTAGCCAGAGATTTATTGATTAGAAAAGGAAGGAATTCCTCGAGTTAAAATAGGGCCAAATGATGGTAACCGAATATGAGCGTGAATTCGTGAGACTGAGCAAATACGCTCGAGAATATGTATCGACTGAGGCCATCATGTGCAAAAGATTTGAAGATGGATTAAACGAAGACATCCGATTGTTGGTGGGTATCCTTGAACTGAGAGAATTTGTTGTGCTCATAGAGAGAGCTTGTAAAGTCGAGGAATTGGCTAAAGAGAAGAGAAAAGCTGATTCAGAGTCTCGAGATTCGACGAAGAGACAAATGGGTAAATCATTTCAATCCTCAACTAAGAAACTGAGAGAGTTTAATACTCGATTGAGTGTTTCAACGAGGTTTTCAAATAGGAACCATGGGAAACAATATTCGATTCATAAGGCTCAGACTACTTCAATAGCGAATATGGGTAATGCTCGACCTAATAGACTTGAGTGTCAACATTTTGGTAGATGTCACCCCGGTGAATGTTGGATGAATAGCTAGGCATGTTTTAAGTGTTGTTCACATGATCATTTTATCAAGGATTGTCCTAAGATGGTTGAAAATGAAAGGTTTCAGAGTGCAAGATCGAGCAATGCTACTTCTAGAGGGAGACCACATAAGAATCCGGGAAATGGAGTAAGTAGTAAGAGTGCACCTAGGGATCCAGTTGTGAGACCCGAGGGTAGAGCACCGACAAGGACTTATGCCATTTGTGCTCGCGAAGAGGCTTTATCCCCTGATGTAATTACGGGTACTTTTCTCTCTATGATACTTCTATTGTTGCTTGAATTGATCCAGGATCTACCTATTCGTATGTATGTGTAAAATTGGCATGCAGCATGAATATGCCCGTTGAGTCTACATAATTTGTGATAAAAGTGTTAAACCCTCTAGGCAAGCATGTGATAGTTGATAAAGTATGTAAGAATTGCCCTTTAATGATTAGAGGTCATTATTTTCCAGTTAATCTCATGCTTTTTCCATTTGATGAATTTGATATAATCTTGGTATGGATTGGTTGACCATGCATGATGTAGTAGTAAACTGTGGAAGGAAAATCATTGAATTGGAATGTAAAAGTGGTGAAATTCTTCGAGTTGAATCGATGAATCGAATAGCTTGCCTGTAGTGATTTCTTCCATGACTGCTCAGAGATGTATGAGAAAGGGTTATGGAGGTTATCTTGCTTTTGTGTTGAATACGAAGGAGTCTGAGTTGAAAATTGAGTCAGTACCAGTAGTATGCGAAAATCCAGACGTGTTTCAGGAAGAGTTGCTCGGATTGCCTCCAATTAAGGAAGTTGAGTTTGGTATTGAATTAGTTTCAGGTACTGCACCTACTTCAATTACTCCGTATAGGATGGCTCCGATGGAGTTAAAGGAGTTAAAAGTGCAGTTACAAGAGTTAACGAATAAAGGTTTCACGAGACCCAATTATTCTCCGTGGGGTACACTGATGCTGTTTGTGAAATAGAAAGATGGTTCAATGAGATTGTGTATTGACTACCGATAGCTAAATAAGAAAACCATAAAGAATAAGTACCCCTTTACCAAGAATTGATGACTTGATTGACCAATTGAAAGGAGCCACAGTATTTTCAAAGATAGACTTGAGGTCCGGTTACTACCAATTGAGAGTTAAAGATTTAGACGTACTGAAGACTACATTTCAGATGAGGTATGGTCACTACGAATTTTTAGTTATGCCTTTTGGTTTAACAAATGCTCCCGCGGTATTTATGGATCTAATAAACCTTATTTTTCGACCATACTTAGACAAATTTGTGGTTGTTTTTATTGACGATATACTAATTTATTCTTATGATGAGGCCGAGCACACCGAGCACTTAAGAACGGTTTTGCAAACCTTGAGAGATAAGCAGTTGTATACTAAGTTTAGTCAAAGCGAGTTTTGGCTTCGAGAAGTCAGATTCTTGGGGCACATTGTTTCGGGTGATGGCATTCGAGTAGATCCGAGTAAGATTTCGGCTATTGTTGAATGGAAACCGCCGAGGAATGTGTCAGAGGTTAGAAACTTCCTAGGCTTAGCCGGTTATTACAGATGGTTTGTTAAAAGATTTTCCATGATTGCTACTCCGATGACGAGATTGTTCCAGAAAGATGTTAAGTTCAAATGGACTGAAAAATGTCGATAGAGTTTTGAGAAACTAAAGGCATTGTTGACTGAGGCTCCAATTTTAGTACAACCTGAATCGAGAAAAGAATTTGTTGTTTATAGTGATCCATCCTTAAATGGATTAGGCTATGTACTTATGCAAGAAGGCAAGGTGATAGCATATTCTTCGGGGTAGCTGAAACCGCATGAAAAGAATTATCTGACACGATTTGGAATTGGCTGCTATTGTGTTTGCGTTGAAGATTTGGAGACATCATTTGTATGGTGAGAAATGACGTGTGTATACTAGTCATAAAAGTCTGAAGTACTTGATGACTCAAAAGGACTAGAACCTACGACAAAGGAGATGCTAAAGTTGATAAAAAATTATGAGCTAGTGATTGATTATCACCCGGGAAAGGCGAATGTGGTCGCCGATGCTTTGAGTAGGAAATCCTTATTTGCATTGAGGGCTATGAACACTTAGTTAGCCTTAACAGATGATGGTTCGATTCTAGCCGAGTTAAGAGCTAGACCAATGTTCCTCCAAGAGATTTATGAAGCTCAGTAAAGTGACGGTGATTTGCAAGCCAAAAGAGTCCAATATGAATCGGGTATGGAATCAGATTTTTGGATTAGTTCTAATGGTTGCTTGATGTTCCAAGAGAGGATTTATGTTCATAAGAATACTGAGTTAATTCAGAAAATTTTGCTTGAGGACTATAGTGGTCATTTATCTATGTATCCGAATAGTATGAAAATGTACCATGACTTGAAGAAATTGTATTGGTGGCTGAGCATGAAAAGAGATATTCCTAAGTTCGTTTTGAGATGCCTAATTTGTCAACGAGTGAAAGCTGAACACCAAGTACCTTTAGGCTTACTTTAGCCTGTGATGGTTACCGAATGGAAAAAGGATAGTATTACTATAGATCTCGTGATAGGTTTGCCTTTGACACCGAAACAGAAAGATTTTGTATAGGTTTTTGTTGACGATTAACAAAGTTGGCTCATTTTATCTCGGTACGTACTGACTATTCACTTGATAAGATAGGCGAGTTGTATATTTCTGAAATAGTGAGGTTGCACGGAGTACCTTTTTCGATTATATTAGATAGAGATCTGAGGTTCACTTCGTGCTTTTGGAAGAAGTTGCAGGAGGCATTAGGTACAAAATTAAATTTTAGTACCGCTTTTCACTCGCAGACCGACGATCAGTTTGAGCGAGTAATTCAAATTCTCGAAGATATGTTGCGACGTTGTGTCCTTGAGTTCCAAGATAATTGGTAAAAATATTTATCGTTGGTAGAATTTTCCTACAACAATAGTTTTCAGTCGAGTTTGAAAATGACGCCTTATGAGGCATTGTATGGGCGTAAGTGCTGAAAGCCTTTGTATTGAACCGAACTTAGAGAGAATCAAATTCACGGAGTTGATTTAGTCAGATAAACTGAAGAAAAAGTAAAGATAATACGTGATTGTTTGAAAGCTACTTCGAATAGACAGAAATCCTATGTGGATTTGAAATGGAAAGAGATTAAGTTTCAGGTGGGTGATAAGGTATTTTTGAGAGTGTCTCCATGGAAAAAGGTTTTGAGATTTGGCAAGAAGGGCAAGTTGAGTCATCGTTTTATAGGGGTGTATGAGATCACCGAGAGAGTAGGGCCAGTTGCTTGTCGGTTAGCCTTACCATCTGAATTAGAAAATATTCATGATGTGTTCCATGTCTCTATGTTACGCTGATACCGATCTGATCCTTCGCACGTGATTTCACTGACAGAGGTCGAGATTTGACCGGATATGACTTATAGCGAAGAGCCAATTAAGATTTTGGCCTGGGAAGTCAAGCAATTGAGAAACAGAAGTATTTCTCTTGTGAAAGTTTTATGGTAAAGACATAGGGTTAAAGATGGAAGACCGAGGAAAACATGAGAAACCAATACCCAAACCTTTTCACCGGTAAGATTTTCGGGAACAAAAATCCCTAATGGGAAGAATTGTAACATCCCGAATTAGGGCCTAGTCAGAACAATGGTTTCGAGACCATGAATCCAAAATAGAAACACATATTTTATGATTATTTGATGGTCCATGATATGATTGCATGTTTGTGTGAAATTTTCATGAAGAAATTTTATGCCTAAAATGCCCAATTTGACTTTAGGGACTAAATTGAATAACTTGTAAAACTTGTGCTCTAGAAGCTTCAAGCATGAAATTGTATTGGATCACTAATTAGAGGTCCTTAAAAAGCAATTTGACCAAGTTCTAAAATTTTGGACAAAAATAGGCTTGCATAGATAAAATTTGGAAGTTTAGTTAAAATGGCATTTTGGTCATTGGGTTAATAAAATAATAAAAAGGGAAAAATCAAGAACAATTTGCTCATCTTCTCCATGCCATAGCTGAAGCTCTCAAGCTCTCCATAGATAGGGTTTTTCAACTTTTCAAGCTTGATTATAAGTACTCCCTAGCCTCGTTTTTTATGTTCTTTGCATTTTTGAAGTCCTTGAAGCATGATCTATCCATTTCTAGCCATATTTTGAGCTAGGGTTCATGTTCAAAAACTTACCCATGTGTGACATGCATGTACCTTGATGTTTAATGGAGGAATATGAATGTTTGATGGGTGATAAACATCTTTTACCAAGTGATTTCTAGTGAAAATGGTTAAAAAGGGCTTATTTGTAAAGTTTGTAAAATGGGTTGTAAGATGTATGATTTAATTAGAAATGAGGGCTCCTATAAGTAAGTTATAAGTTCGACTAGGCTTGGGTAACAAAGAAAATGAACACATTTCATATTACGAGCCTAGGGACTATTTGTAAATATGTAAAAGTTTAGGGGCAAAACTATAATTTTGCCTAAATATAGCTTTTGGACTGATTTAAATAATGTGATGATTAAATGAGCTAAATTTTCTATTATAGATCAAGAACAATGGAGTCCAGACCTAGACTAGGGAAAGAACAAGATTTTGGACTAAATCGAATTAATTGTCCATATTTTGTACTGAGGTAAGTTCATATGTAAATAATGCAATGTTATATCATGTTAAATGTTTTATTTATGTCTGGATCTCTATGTTTAATTATTATGATGAGTGTATGAATGATACCATGGGCAATGAGAATGACATTGTGAACGAGTTCGACAAAGATAAGACGTCGAGAAAATTCCGTTTGAATCTTAGGAATAATTTAGGATACATTGTGACATGTTACTAGGAACTATGTGATTATGAGCTCATGAAATTATGTGCATATGTGATTACATGAATCCGAGTGTTAGTCTTGTACATTCTACAGGTAAGTGGGTAGCATAGCATGTGCTGCGGGTACCTATCAGCTTGTGTGAGCAGCCCGAGTAGTTACGTCCTGACTGTCAGCTTGTGTGAGTAGGCCCGTGATTAGCTTGAGAGTGAGCAATGTGTGATTGTGATATGAGGTAGCATGTGGCTACGTTTGAAGCACTATGTGCAAGTTTTCTGTGTATCCGATAGTATTTCGAGTGTTCAATGTGTGACAGTCCTAAGTAGACCCTAGTCGAAAAGTGGTTTCGGGACCACGAAACCGAGTTTTATAAATAATTGAAAGTTATATTCTATGTTCATGATATGAGTAAATGCATTAATTTTGCCATTTGTATGTGAAATTTTGAAACGGGACTTATGTGAAACATTGGTAAAATAGGTTAGGTAAATGTATAAAGTGATCTAATAGAACATGTATTCAAAAATGGGGGCTTGCATGTCAAATTCCCCACTTTAGAGGAAGTGGCTGCCATGATGGTATGGGATACAAAACATATGCATTTTGTATTAATATTATAATGACTACATGGTTTTATAATAGGAAATAAGTATTAGAAAAAAAGAAGAAGATGTTAGATAATAATTAGTGGGAGGAGAAACCAAAGTTGTTCATCCTTGTCCTCCATTGCCATAGCCTAAAGGGAGGGAGAAGAAAGTTTGGTTGCTTTGATTTTTGGCTTAGAAGATGGCTAGAATGAGGTATGTATTGAATGATTCTTGAAAATCTATGCATGTTTGAGATGATTAGTTCAAACTCTACTTATCCCATAGATTAAACTTAGAATTTTGAGGTTTGA